>NC_058026.1:2118865-2468662 GCF_019176455.1 Solea senegalensis | reverse complement strand
TTAGTATGTCGTCCAAAATGTGAGTAAAAAGTCATAGGTTAGTATGTCGACCAAAATGTGAGTAAAAAGTCATAGGTTAGTATGTCGTCCATTATGTGACAAAAAAAGTCATAGAAAAAAAGTCATGTGCATGGCTGTGACTTTTTACCTTTTTTGAAAATAAAAATCCCTGTAATATCTTTAATTCCTGACAATCGCTTACTACAAACCCCTGAATAAAACCACCTTAGAATGACAGAAAACGTACATCACTTCTCCAGGTAACTCACAATTCTCCGTTCATGTGTAAAAGCATCAAAGTTCTCGAGGCAGAGTTGAGCAAAATCTTTATTGACTGAGTCGAGCAATCACAAATGACGACAGCGTACACAACCCCACCAGCATGCCAGCGTTTTCATACAAACTGTACAATGTGAAGGAATGTATGGAGCAAAACAAACAAGTTTATTTACTGACGAGGAAAAAAAATAAAATAAAAATCATCTGGTCCAGTTCATGTTATAATAAAAGTCAATTCAATGTGACTGCTCATCTGTGTTTGTTTCCTCTGTAGTAGTGTTTTATTTTATTGTTTTTTAAAGTGGGTCAGTTTAGTTTTTTGTCCTCACTTCAGGCTCCACCTCTTCCTATGCTTTTCTCTGCTACAACTTTGCGCTAACTTCCTGAATGCTGCGAGCTACCAGTTAAGTAATCTGAGTGTGTGTGTGGGGGAGGTCTTCATATGACAATGATGTAGATTAAGGCAACATATTTTTAAAAAAATGAGGCTAAATTTGTGATGTTTGTCGCCATTTTTCCTCGACGTGATCATGGTCACTACTAAGGCCTCATGGCTAAAAAGCAACAATGTTAGTGTTGGTTAATGTGTTCACTTTCCTCTCCGTTTGGTTTCTTTTTTTCCTAATTTTAACATTCATTCATTCGTACGGAAGCGCATCGACAAAATACAACGTTATTTGTAATTAATGAAATACTTTTTCAGGAAAACCTTTTTTTCTACGTTGTTTTTTTGGAATTCATGAGATCATTTCAAGTGAGTAGTATTTATCCAACTGATCTTAGAGGAAAAGTTGAACTGGGACACGTTTGCTTCCAGTGGTGCAGTCAAAAAAGAAAGAAAGAAAGAATCTCATCAATTCAGAAAAACAGCCACATTTTTAGTTTCAGGCGAACGCGATGCACTTCCGTACATTCTCCTGCAGTGATGAGGTGCTTTAGTTTCGGGGGCGGTGAGTATGTGCAGAGCTGTATCTGAGTAACCTGTATAAACAAATCTCCACTACAACCGGGCTACAGGTGACGTGGTAGCGAGAGAAATAAGCCCTTTTGATATACAGAGTACTCGACAGGAAGCGCCGCTCATGCACAGAAGGCGAGCTCTCATCACGAGAGAAGAAGCAGTCGATACAATAAGGCAGCTACCCTTATCCTTTTCACTCCCGTGTTCACTTTGGCCCCGGGTCCCTCGCTTTGAGACCCCGTTCAGACCTCAGAGATCCCTTCGCATTCAGACTGTTTCACTCCTGGTGTTTAACCGCGTCTCCTGTGACCACGCCGCGCAAGTTTTTAAACGAGTCAATCTCGACTCGCGCTGCTGAAACATGAAATAAGACTGTAAGAATAAATAAGTAACGCTGCGAAACCGCGTCGGATCAGAGGACTCTTCTCACGCTGCTGTAACATAAAATAAGATTAGTGTTCATAGTGTAAAAATGTTGTGAAGCCATGGCGGAGGAGATGGTCCTCGAGAGATCACTCCTGGTATTAAACCACGTCTCCTGTGGACCACAACTGGTTTCCTCCTGTCCTTTATTCAAATACAGACGGACGTCACGACAAAAATCAAGGTTTTTTTTTCACATTTGTGCCGGGGGAAAACCTCAAGTGAATCGAAGCTCTTCTCGCGTTGCTGTAACATGAAGTAAGATTAGTGTTCATGGTGTAAAAGAAAATCCTGTGAGACCACATCAGATCAGGTCTCTCATCCATCCCGAGGTCGGCTTTCATTCGAACACGCTCGAGAATGTGGACTCACCCGCGAGTGCGTAGTATAGAACCCAAACCAATCTCGATCGCGACGGATGTTAATACGAGGTCTGAACGAGGTCTTTTGGGGGGAAAAAAGAGGGAGACGCAGCTCTGAATTCTTTGTTTTTGTTTTCCAAGGCAAGTTTTGGTAAACAAACAGCAAGCAAAGGAATGTTGGATGCAGCAGCGGGGGGGGTGGGGGTGGGCGGACATGGGGGGGTCTGCCATGAACACAGCAGCTGATTAAACAGTGAAGTGAATACAGTCACGTCACACGACAATTGATACAATCATATATATAATACATATATATATATAAAAAAAGGCAAACAAAAGTTGATTGTACAGTAGCGTTTCCACATGTACTTGATACTGAGAGAGAGGAAGACACCGTTCTGGAAAGGCTGGGGTAATCTCTTTAAGCGGCGAGAAAAACTGGGAGGAAATAAAAATAAAGGCGGCAAAGGCGTGAGGAGATAAGGTGCTACATGACAGCGCAGGGTGGGAGTGGGGTTGCAGGTTAGTGGAAAGCGGTGCTTTGTGTGAAACTAATGAAGTATCAGGCAGGTACAGAGACTATGGGGTGGTGGGGTTTGCTTGCTGCTGCTGCTGCTACTGTTGCTGCTACCAGTGCTGACAACGAAGCGGGAAATAAGGCATGAAAAGTTGCACGACCGTGTAAAAACAAAACAAGGCTGGGAATGGTGAACGCAGAGCAGGGGTTGGTGGGCGGGCGGGTGCGATGGAGAGGTGGAGGCGGAATGAGCACGGCGGCCAAAACACAGAGGCCTCTTTTCTTTTCGTTTTTTTTAGTCTTTCCAGTCTTTCTTGATGTTGAGGTTCCACTCCCAGGACAGGTGGTCGTGCTTGTCGTCGTCGGTGAACTTGGATTTGATGGCGTAGTTGCCGCGGGCCAGTGTGCCTTTAGGAGCCTCCTCCACCGTGGTCAGGAACTCGTACTCGGCCGAACGAGGCCCGTAGCTGCCCACCATGTAGTCCGACTTATCGACTGTTTACAAACAGAGGGGGGGGGAAAAAAATCAAACTGTCAAAAACTGTAACCGGACAAAGAAGAAACAAAGTTGAAATCAATCAGGTGTCGTTGGAGCAGGGAAACATCTAAAATCGTGCAGGACAAGAGTCCCCGAAGACCAGGATTGTGGAAACACTGTTCTATAATGTTCTAAAATAATCCACTGTCTTTGTTAGGACCATAATTATTTTGTCATCTTGCCTCCGTACATGAAACACTGAAGATGTGATTAAAGTGTGCACTCTCAGCTTTACTCTGAGGGATTGAACAAAACAATTCCTTTAACTGTTGTCTTATTTTCAGGGGCTCAGAAATAATTGGGACATTTGACTAAAAAGCACGTTCGTGGCCTGTTACCTCACGATTCCCTGTCAAAACAAGCAGATCAGGGTCTGTGGCGGATTTCTGCTGAATCGGATTGCTGTGGCCCATTCAGACCTGCTGTTAGCATCAGAGATCCCTTCACATACAGACTGCTCACTCCTGGCGCTTAACTGCGTCTCCAGTGACCACATCTGGCTTCCCTCGCAAATACGCACGCGTGTTGTGACCGTCTGCGAGAATAAAAGGTTTTAAACGAGTCAAGCTCTACTCGCCCTGCCGTAACTGCAGAGGATCAGAGGGAGAAAGGAGACGGTGCTTTTTTCAAATACAGACACAAATACTTTCCACTGAAATTTTCGGTGGAATATGAGGTCCGAAGACTTGTCAATGGCAAGAGAAGAAGGTCATCATTCAATCGACTGAGAAAAACAAAAATAAACCTCTCTCTCAGAGAGAAAGCATGTTCTTCAGTGACTCAGTCACATGATGTCTGAAGACAGAAAGGCCTGGCAGAGCACTCCCCAGGGAGGAATCGCAGCATTTTATGTGATGTCCATGGATTCCAGACTTTAAGGCAGTCACTGACGGCAAAGGACTTTCAACCACGTATTTAAAGACGTCTTTAATTTGTCATGATTTGAGTTTGTCCCATTGTTTCTGAGTCACTGAAAATGGACAATAATGTATTTAAAAAAAAATGCTTATAATTCCTCAACGGTGAATGCAAATATTTTGTTCAATCCCTCAAATTAAAGCTGAGGGTCCAACTGTACATGGACCTTGATTTTTTTACATGAATATAAAACATTTTGAATTATGTAATAAAAAGGAAAAAGGTGTTGTTATGTCCTCCAATTTCAATTTTCAATGAGCCTCACACCATCAAAAACTTTACCCTGATATTTACATTCAAAATTCAACCTCCATTAGAAGTAAAAAGGCGACAATGACAGGCTATAATGACGCATCTAGTACAAATTGAGAGTTCGCTCATTTACGTAGGGTGCACATCGCCAAATTGGATGCCCACAATCAAAATGGCCGACCTTCTGTTGAGTTGAGGCCATGGTTACGGTCGACTTTATTGTTCGTCTTGGTCTGTAACATCTTCACACTTTTCCTGGAGTTTCAGGAAATTTGGTGGAACTCTATTGTGCCTCTGTTTGCACTTAAGGGGGCGCTATAGAGCCTTTGAGCAACACACAGCTCTGGGAACTATGCCAATGTCGCATTTTTGCCAGACCTGACCTTCATGCCAATTTTCAAGAATTTTATGCACGTTAATCTGCTCAAAAACCACAAAGCCACGGATAGAACAATAATCTGATGGATCACAAATTTCTGCGTTTATAGTGTCTCAGCAGCAGTTTGTAAGCGGAAAGATTGAAATTTCTGCAAAAAACAACAACAAAAAATATTTAACAAGGTCATTTCTTGTTAAATCCAGATTTTCAGAAGAGTAAAAAGAATCCACTCACTCCTCATTCCTTTCCTGTACATGTGCTGCACATACTTCAGACCTGAAACAATCTCCCTGTTCACCTGAGAGGAGACAAGATTAAAAACACATGATCTCAACCTTAAAGTGAACAGAAAGGAAGAAAAGGAAAAAAAACTTCATTTATAAAATAATACAAGTAGATTATGATGATTTATTATTATCATCATATAAAAACACAACACTACTGCTATTTATATAAGTTCATTTTACTTCTAGTGACACAAATGATTAGTGTAAACACTGAGATTATATTAAAACAGTTAGACTTTTCATAATGACAGTAAATAAAACAAGAGAAAAACAGTGGAAGTGTGTTTGACTGCAGCGCTCACCTTAAAGTTGATCTTTATTTTGTATTCAACTCCCTCCTTCAGAACAAATGCCTGGTTTTTAAAGGCTTCCAGGTCTCCTGTTTAAAAATAAAGACAAAAGAAAAGAGAAATTAAGCTCCATTTCTCTGCTTTCCGGTAATTTTCTGAATATTCTCGATATCACAAACGGTCTAGGAGTTATGGCAACAGACGTGCTCATGCTTTTTGTCTTGAATCCATCTTTTCTTGTGCTTGTGAAAAGCTCTACATAAACACAATGCATTATTATTATTATTATTATAATAATCACAGTTAAACGACTGTCTGCTCATCGTCCAAATGTCCATCAGGTCGACTGACGTTGGTTTTTCAAGGTTGATATAGCCAACGACTGATTTTTGGAGCCAATACGCCGTGTTTAACGTACACATTACAATCTCTGGACATGTTGAAATGTACAAACTTGTTCAATGCTTTAAATGTTTATCAATGCTTAAACTTCATGAACAAAAACTAGGGAGTAAGTACAAGTTTACAAAAAGTGTATATTACAACTAGAGCTGCGACTAACGATTATTTTCATAGTCAAACTGATTAACAGATTAACAATATTAAACAAAAAGTGCTGTACGGTTAACATGCAGTAGTAAAAACGCAGATACTGATAAATCAGCAATAATTAGTCGACTCCTCTAACCCCCACACCAAACTCCACAGAGAAATTCAGAGATTTTACTTCACAGCACTCAGGAGTTGTTGATGCACTGCTGCCTCCTTCAGTCAGTTCAAACATGATATTTTGTGACTTCAGTGTTTGAAATTCTATGTTTGGATTTTACCTAAATGACACAAACTGACCACATAAGGCAGCAGTAGACCAGCAGCTCCTGAGTCCACACAAGCTAAAAATGATGATTTTCTCTATGGACCCCGGTGCAGGTGAGTGAACAGTTTAAAAACTCATATCACAGCATTTTGTTACAGTGGCTAAATTTAGTTTTTCCTTGTGTCCAAAGTGTGTAGAAGGAAAACGTGAAAGACATTTGTGTTGAAATGATAAAGTATGTAAAGCATGTGCTGGTAATACGTGCCACAACATGTCGTCACAAAGCTTTTCTACTTCAAGTCTTCATTATTAGGTACACATGTTCAAATGCCTGGTATGAAAAATAATAAAGTAAATAACAAAAGTATAAATGATTCCACTGTGTACACAAACACAAACAGGGACTCACTCACCTTGCAGGTCCAGGACCAGGGGGTTTGGAGCGGCCTCACACAACAGAGTCATCCGAGTCACCTGGACATGGGAACACTGCGAACCAGTGGGATCTGAGAAATAAACATAAAAATAGACAGATTTATAACTGCAGAAATCGACGGTACGATGATTGTCTGAGGAAAAAACAAACCAAAAACACGGTTTCAATATCGCAACACAATCTTACAGCTCCACTGTACTACACTTCAAATGTAGTTGGTAACTCATATTTTGAGGCTTGCAAGCATCATCTCCTCAGAAGGGCAGTGAATGTGTTCAACAGAAGGAGACGTGTAGAATTCAATTACACACACAAACACTGAATTACCAGTCTCAGCGATGTCAGCACCGAGCAGAGTTTCCTTATATTTGCGCAGGCTCTCGTCGTCCTTGTCCAGCTCCTGGATCTCTTTCAACGACTTCTGGGCAGGAGGCTTGTAGTTCACCGACTCTGGTTCCTCATTTTCGGCGGCGATGGCTGCTAGCTGCTCGGAAGTCACCTCGTCATCCTCAGCCATGTCTGAGAGGAAGGGAAAACAAGAGGCTTGTTAAAAACAGTTCAGTTCACACAGATTTATTTGTTCCAACAGACGAACAAATATAGACAAACAGAAGTTACAAATCAGTAAATAAACAAACAAGCAGCACAGAGGACACCCATTGGCGCCCTCGTCTGGCACAAGTTGAAGAGCAAAGGCAGTAATTTACAGGACTATGATACATGAATAAATAAAATAAGTCAATACCAGAAGGTGCTGGAAGATCACTTTTTCTTGTCCAATAATTTCGTGTAAATCAAACACATTAGTGGTGATGCTACAGCCTTTCCAAAAGACATAATTCACCAACTGAGAAAAGATATTCGTCTCCCACAAAGTAGAATTAAGCCGCACTCATCATGACTCAGCTACAATGCTGTTGCTAATGTTTTAGTAAAAGTTTTACAGTGTGTGTGAAGCATGTGATATATAGGGTTTAACATTTAAGATTTACGATATCCAGCCATTTCAACCAGTGTCAGACCAATACTGATACTACTTAGTAGGCATGATTTTCAATTTGAAACATCAGACGAAGAAAATATTGAAGTTTGTGTCAGTTTCATGAAGTATTTCCATCATATTTTGGGTTTATTTGTGGTATCAGTGGTACGTCTTGGCCACTATCGATACAGAATAGGTGCTGAACAATTAAATGAAATCGTCTCCTAATCCCAATACAATACGGCTCATACGGAGGCGCAATATTTTACTAAAGACAAAATGTGTGGTAAAAATGACCATTTTCGATCAAATATTGTCCTGGCCTATGCACATCATACTCATCTTTGTTTCTCACAGATCTGCAAAAAATATCACACAGTGATCATTTTAAATATGTTACTCAAATGGAAAAGAGAATAATCGCAATAGCAATTTCAGGCAAAACAATCGCAATTAGATATTTATTCAAATGAACTAATTCCTAAGAAAAGTAAAATAGAGTTGCAAACGCACAACGTTACTTGATTTCTTCTTGTATTATTTCCAAAAAGACACTTCATGGACAAACAGTTTAATGGATGTGTTGCTGCTCTGTGAGTTTGTGCTGGTAACTCTGCAGCAGCAGCATTTATCTTAAAAGTGCTGTTGATGACCTAACTCTGCCGTGTGATATCATCTGAGCACAGTTCCCTGAAACACCATCACCTCCAGCAGGATGACGAGGAGAAGGAGGAGGAAGTGAGGCATCACATGAAACACAGCCAATCCCCCTGAGGCCGGTCCTTCACAGGCCCAGACAATATATGTAGGTCAAAGGAAAACACTCTGATCCTGTGCTATGAGAAAAATTTACCTGCAGGAGGTAATAAAAAAAACATAATGTTTTAGGGCTCTATTTTCATAATTTCATAAATTATTCCACTTTAACAATGTATTTGGTTATACAGAGCAATGAAACCAAATATTCACATTTAACGTCCGAAGAATTAACCAATTATCATGAAAGTTGAGGATTAATTTAGTGATCAATGCTTGGACACAAATTCATATAATATATTATTATGAGATGGAAAATGGTGTTGGGTGAAGCGCAATCTGAAGTAGGGCTGCAACAATTATTAATTGATAAATGAAATATTTTGATAATCATTTAATCAATGATTCTGATTTTACAGCTCCTTAAATGTCAGTAGTTCCTGGTTTCTTTGCTCCATTTGACAAAGAAATCATTAAAAACTGAATCACTTTGGTTTGTGGACAAAACAAGGCATTCAAGAACATCATATCATTTCCAGGTTTGGTACGGACCAAACTCGATTCATCGAGAAAAATAATAGTTATAGCGCTAATCTCAAGTATATGCAGACAACAATTTCTGCACATTAACAAAACAGATGAAAATAGACAATTGAAAGACAAATGGTGAAATACCTGGCGGATTGTACTCAAATCCCTTGTAAGTCGCTTTGGATAAAAGTGTCTGCTGAATGACATGTAATGTAATGAAATAAAAAGCTAATTTAGGCTCAGTTAAAAGGATTTGGGTAAATTCTGACCACAAATAAACTTGTTTATCAAATCCCCATTTCCCTACAATAGGGTTGGCTGCTTGCTTTGGAGATTAATCTAAAGGTAAGTCCTCTGCAGAAACAAAACGAGCAACAAAGACAGGAAAAGCACAGCTTATTCCAAGAGACATGGAATAATACACCCACTACAGCACAACACCACCCAAAATCCCTGGGTGAGTCTCAAACAAAGCACCCAAACCATTCTAATTCAAGTCCTTCCCTTAGGAGTTACATTCTCCTGCAACATCTTAATGTTTGTTGTTTTCTTTAGTACTTTAACTGAATGAATATCGATAAGTCAAAGTCATTCCAGCAACATTGTTTTTTGTTTTGAGCTCTGCTGGCTACTCCCGGAGAGAGAACCATTTCAGTTTGTACTGTGGAAACAATAAATTCTTCACTGTTGTGCCAAAAGGGAAGTCAAGACTGCAGACATGTGCTGCAGTGAACTGCTAATCCAGAAAATATCAGAGGCCACTGGGGGTTTCACCTCTATTTTTAAAGTTAAGAAGAAGCGCCTTAGATTTGAGTTGGAATGTCCTCAAGAAACGTCTAACTGACACGGATTAAATGACATTTAGAGAACTCCGGCCTGGATGAACGAGGCTGAAACTCTCACTGAAATGTGGAGTAAACGGATAAAAGATGTGTTTTGACCTGTTTTGAGTGATCGATTAATAAATGAGTAATTGTTTCAGCTCTAGTGAAATTAACAATTTTTTACATATGTATGTTGCAGCAGATATAGATCCATACATGAAACAAGTCAACAATTAAAAAATAAAATAAAATAAAATGTTTTGGCGACGTAGCAACATTTATCAGGTTTCTGAGAACAAATGTGCATTACGTGGAATAGTTGGCTGACACTTGCATTTGGCTTCAAGTCAACATTGCACAACAACTGCAACCCCAGAGAGCGAGCGCCACCCTCAAGCATAATGCCGAGTAAATGGTGGTAAAATGAGAGAGTTAATCATTTGATCATGTCAGTTTAACAGAGAGCAAAAGGTAATGACATGCATCTGATTTTCATGTGAGCTCGGGCCACATTAAAATCTGAGGCAGAGCATCAGTGACGGCCTCAGCTGAGCTAACAGAGCGCCCCACAGTGCAGTGAGACCCATTTAAAAGCATAACAAAACAATAACATTACCAAATTAGAATCTCACCATCTTGAGTAAACATCTTTACAATGAGATTTTGAACAACCTGCAGAGAGGCCAGACACTTATTCTGCTATGAAGTGACAACAACCAATGCAAATACCTTTCCCCATATGCTCACCTGCCCAGACTTGCACCTGTCCATTGAAATACCTATGAGTAGTTTTTCCAACCGAGTAAGTTTCCTTCTGTCGTGTTCAACCACTACAAACAGAGATTTCTGCACCCAACAGAACCATTAAAAATGTAATAAATTCAGGGCTGAAGGAACATCTGTTGCTGTGAAATTGCACAGGCTGCCCGTGATCAAATTAGCTCTTAAGATAACCCTTTCTGATTAATGTAAATATGGTTGTACATACGGCAAGTTCATTGAGGTGATAAAGATCTGGTTTCAAATATCATCCGACCCATATTGAATTACTGTGCACACTCAGGGGAAGATGGGTCAAATAACCAGTGCAGAGTTTATACTGAAGAGCCCTTCTCTTAAAATGCATACTGCTGTTTTGCAAAGCTAAATCTGATACAGACGCAAGAGCCAAACTTTTAGATAATAGCCATTTGTAATGACAGGAGGAATAAAGGTGGGGGAGGGGGGATGCATTATGTAACAGCCACCACTGAAGCCTCTGTCACTGTGCTGAAAGATCAAGGGGTTCCTCTTTCCTTTCCTTTTTACTGGGAAAGCTTATACTGCAACAACAGCAGAACAATGTTCTAAATGAAAGAGATTCTTTATTTTTCTTTTAATCTACTATATGGCCATACGCTGCTTGGTTATTGTTTGCACTGTAGGAACAAAGCAGACATGATCGGTGAGACCACACACTTCAAAAACGACAAGAACAGAAGTTCTATACAAAAAGTGTTGTCAGGCACTTTTGTGTCGCAGATAGGCAGCAGCAACGTGAAGACATTTCAGGAATGGACTAGAAGCCAGTGTGTGCGTGTGAAAGACCCACCCCACCCGGCTGCAACAGAGGACGCTCCAGCCAGCAAGCTGCTCACAGAGCAAGACAGGGAAGAATATACAAGTTCAAATTCACAAAGACAGAAGACGGACAAACTGCAAAAGGGGGCTGGAGAGTGACTCACTCAGAATCTACCTGAGGTCGTATGCATACGGAAACGATATTTTTCGTTTCTGCTCTTTAAATGTTTGCCATAAACACAGCATCATCTTGAGAAATATCTTCAAACACATGAAACCTGTGGATACCAGCATGCCAATCCTGTATGTGATACTATAACGCTGCCACGGAAATACTCCAAAAATGGGGAATAAAACATCTACATAAGTCATTAGAGTTTGGGCTATGACCTACCCGTTTACCAAAGTTGTGTACTGGTTGAAATCATGAAAATGCAAGTTTAAAGATGTTTTTCACTCTTGACACCTTATTCAAATATTGTTAGCACTTTAGTGATCCCAAATTGCCTGCGATAAATTCAGATTGTTCCTCGTTTTAATTTTGGTAAGCAAAGAACTTACCATAAAAGGTAGAAGATTTGTTTTATTTTCTTAGGGAAATGAGAACAAAGTAAACAAAGAAAAGTCAGAGTTGGATTTGAAATATTGTTTACATTAATATAAATGGATTAGATCTAGATTAAATGCATTCTATTTAGATTTAAGATTGACTTTAATAAGTGCTCTTGTTTAGAGTAGCTGAAAATTATTTAAGGGCATTAATGTTAGATTAATTATTCAGTCGAGGCTTTATATATATATATATATATATATATATATATATATGGGTTAGGGTTATATATATATACATATATACATATATATGTAAGCAATTGGCTGCACTGATTTCTAAAGAGGAGCATCATCAAAAGAGTCAGCTGACCTCGGACAAAGATACTAAATAAATAAATGTTGTTGGGTTTTTGTAGTGTCTACAAAGGCTACTCACTGTCTGGGTCTGAATTTGCAATGAAACATATTAAAGCTGTATATCAACTTTTTTATTAATCGAATATTTATCATTGCTATAATCAATAACGTTATTGGAAATGGCAGTGTTTCTCTCTTGGGACCCAAATCACAATGTAAAATGTGATAACAGCAAATTTATGGGTAGTGTAGGGACTAATTTGCATCATAAGGCCGTAGACTTTTTCTTGAGCGAAACTTCATCAAAATTCAAATTGCACAACAGTGATAACTAGCGCTATAGATAAGTTTGTAGCATCAGACATGCAACCTAGGGATGGGAATTGGTTTTGGTCAGTATCAGTCCGATACTGTTCAAAATTACTGTATTAGACAGGTAAAAAAAGAATCTGATACTAAAAAAATCTATACATCGCATGCATCACTATGCACACTGTAAAAAAAAAAAAGTAATACAATTTTAGCTGAGACATGTTTGGGCTGTTTCTTCTTTTTGGGGATAACAATATTTGTTACACAGTTAGAGAATTATGTCCTAGTCGGCACATGTGTATTGCTTACAGCTTCATAGTTGTAGGTCTAAAATGACAGCCAGAATAATATCAATAGCAGTAGTAGGAGTTTTTGTATCCGGTTTTTGGTATTGGACACAAAAAAAATGGTATCGTCCCTATTAAACATTTAAATGAGCATGACATAAAACCAACGATCCATACTAAACTAGACAAGTCTAAAAATGACAGACCCATGCAGGCTAAAAGAAAAAATAAATAATCCAACTGTGACCTTAAAATCAAAAATCAAATCAAATTGGAGAATCCTGACACCCCTAACCCCAACCCAGTGTTGGGTTAATTTGATTGTGCTGCCCAATTATATGTCTCACAATAAAATAAATAATATATTATATTGTATATGCATGTCTAATGCTTTCCATGACACCCCATTGTTATAAGAAATCAGTTCATTCACAGAAACCAGACTTTCCTGTAAAGAAATCATGCTGTTAAGAAAATGCTTTATAGAGTTGTGCTGAGAATTTTAACAACAAGAAGCTAACTGTAGCTAACACAGCATCATGACTGACGAGGCGAGCTAACAGGCTAGCTGGCTAACAGTACCACTGTTGAGAAAAAGCAGCATCTTCTTTCTTCTCCGGAAAAAAGACCCCAGCCTGACATGAGGTAGTGTTTTTGACAACATGCCAGTGAAGCAGCTCTGGACACAGTATCTGCACACATTACCCCTTTCTGACTTATTATTGTTATTATTATTATTTTTTTATTTTTTGAAAGGATTTATATTTAAGAAGGGAGCTAAACTTTTATTCGCGCCGACCCTGTCATCCAGGATCCAGGGTGGGACTGAGCTGAGACAAGTGGCTGGCAACAGTCCAGCAAAGCTAACCGGAGCCGGCGGCTAACGTTAGCCCCGTTAGACAAGTTATCACCCGCTAACGGCGGCGGAGTCAAGTCCCAAGTGTTTCCAGTGACGTGCGTCAATTAAGGCTGTGCTCACGCGGTGTCGCTAAGTGTGTAAACATAAAAGGAAACTCACCTTTAATGTTAAATGTTGTAGTGAGTCCAGGTGCCTCCGCAGTCACTGTCCGCTACTCTGCCGCTGCTGTGCAACTATGGCGAATAAGGGAGCGGCGCAGCCCCGTTCACTCCGCGCGCGACACATTTTCCCGGAATCCCGGGAGCGTGCACGTAGGTGACGTTGCAGCGCCGTCACTAGGGTTTTTTGTGTGTCCCCCCCCTTTTGTTACACTAAATATATACGGACGAGTTCATTGTCAGAAAAAAGTCAGAATGCTGAGATTTGAGTCAGAATTTGACTTGATTTTTTTCAATTCTGTCCTTTGCTAGAATTCTAATCCAAATTCTGACCTATTTGCTCTTAGAATTCTGACATTTTTTCAATTCTAAATCCTAAGAAAAATGTCAGACGTCAACATATGCATAGACTGAAAATTTAGAGTATGCCATTCAATTCAATTTGTAGCGATAATCCACATTCACATGAATGAAAAGATGACTATTTGTCCTAAGAATTAAGTTAAATATATGCACCATTTTATTAATACATTCTACTCATCAGACTGTAATCCAAACATTTCATACTTTCACTCACTTAGATACCATTCACTAAAACAGTTCCACTTCAGATGGAGTTTTTAAAGTAGAATATCTGTCTCTGTATAGGTGCCTTTAAGGGATACTTGGGCAAAAAGTACAAGTATCTTAGCAAAAACAACTTTATTTGGTAGTAAGAGTAACAAAGAACAGTTAGAAATGTAGCGTAGTGAAAGTACACCATTTATTTAGGAAATGTAGGAGTAAAAGTACAAGTATTATACTTCGTTGAATTACACAGTACAATATTGCCATTTCTTATTAAAATTAAACATCTTTGTCACTGTAAAGTGTCTATATGTCGTGGCCTCCAGGGCTCCGTACTTTCCTAATCATGAGTGGATGTTTTTTTTTTACTTTGGAAAATTGACATTTAACTCGCACATACAGGAGCCAAACTATCAAATCATCCCCACCACGTCCTCTTCAGAGTAAACACAGGAGAGACAGTTCAGTATAATGTTTTATATACAAAATCCTTTCAGATACATCATAATGTTGACTATACAGTACAAGTGACTGAATTGATGTCCATTAATATTTTAACAGTACATTAAATAGGCCGCCAGGCCACAGATTTAAGTTGTTTTTTAAAAATGCTGCAAGTCCACAGTACTTGTCTACACATGAGGAAAAGAGCACACGAGCCAGTGGACAAATAATGCCCCCCCCCCTCCAAAAAAACCCCCCAAAAACCATAAAACTGCTGCAGAAAACTTTGCTACAAAATAAAACATCATAATGGTCCATACGTTAAATGGTCTGATTCACAATATCAGTTTAACCTGATTGTTTTTTTTTATGTCCAAAATGTTTAAAAATTGAACAGGGACAGCATCTTCTGAGCTCCTAACTGGTGTCCATCTGAAACTAAAGACAAAAAAAACATGATTATTAAAACAGTCATTGGACACAGTATGCTGAAAGTGTTTTTTTTTTTATTACATAAAATATTTGTGAATTTACCTTCGCATTGTAAGCATCCAACTGGGCATCCAGCTCTTCTGCAGAGAGTTGAGGTCTGTTTCCAGCTCCTCGTCCTCTTCCTCGCCCTCTGTATCCGCCGCCACCACCACCACCACCACCACCTTGTCTCTGTTCACCACGTTCCCTCCTTTCAAACCGGGGTTGACCGAGTCTGCTCCGGTCAAAACCACTATAAAGACACAAAAGGGGAGGTGTTACTGCGGCAGTAAATCAACCCCCCAATCTTCAACCACTTGCATTGTAAATCCAAGTACAAAGACCTCAAGGCTTCATCCACATGTTTTTTTTTTTTAGTAGCACATTGTTGTGCTCTCAACATCGCCCCCCTGTGTGTGCACACAAAACTGCCTCAACTTAAGAACGTTACAAATGAAATGTGCCACAATTATAGCCAACTGTTGGAACACTGTACACAATTTTGACTAAATTAAGTTGAGTCCAACTACCAAACTGGACGTGTGTTTTTATTGTTGTAACATAATTCAATGTGTTGTAAAACACAAAATCATGTTTCATTTAAATGAAACCATAATTAGTTGAAGTAATTTTGAACATGCAGCAGCCTCCCCCAATACTCCAAACATCAGTTTTCCTTGCTTTAGTATAAATTAAATTAGTCATCATGACATTAGTCATTTATGAGGCACATGGGGAAATTCCTCCTCTGCATTTAACCCATCCTCTACTAGAAACCTTCCTAGAATTAGAAGCAGCAATGCCCAAGGAGGGTTGGTGCCTTGCTCAGGGGGTACCCCAGTCCTTTTTTGACCTGGTGGGGACTCACACTGGCAACCACTGGCATGTGCTGCTCATAACACACGGCACTCAGTAGAGTAGGGTGGAGTCAACACTGACAGCTTTTCCCTGAAATGTAATGTTACATGACTTCTGTAGTACATGACCTACCTTTGTGTTGATGGTCTACTGTACACATCAGCCTCTGAGGACACTTGCTGGATCTTCATGGGCTGACCTGAAATGGAAAGAGATGGAAGTTTGATTATCATGTGTGAACACTTCAGCACCTGTGGATGTAGAAAAAAAATCTGAATACTCACCATCAAGGGGAACACCATTATAGTGCTTCATGGCTTTAAGTGCATCTGCCTTATTTTCAAAGTGGACATCTGCTGATCCTTTACTGCGGCCAGAGCGGTCGTAGTGTACGGACGTTTTCTTTAGGGGCCCAAACTCGGAAAAAAGCTCCTTAAAAGAGAAAGGGGGGATATTTAGACATGGTCACACAATACACTTATCATCATCATAGTGAAAAGATAAGATTTTTGAGAATTACCTTCAGATCTGAGTCAGAGACCCCAAAGTCCAGATTGGAAACCAGCAGCTTGCCACTGCTTTCTACACTTCTTTCAGCTACTTCGGTCGGTCTTCTGCGTATACCAGCGTCCTCCTCAAACATGTCGTGTTGCCATTTGTCTGGCAACTCTCTGGGCTGAAAGAGCAACAAAAACACCACAATTGAAATTCCACGTCTTCCACCAAACATGAACATATAGGTGTTCGTCTTAGTGGAATAACTAGGAGTACACGCTGTTTAAGTATTCCTCAAATTATAATATATTTTTTCCACAAGAAACAGAATAGGTTTATGTTTAACGAGCTCAAATCACAAAACTTGTTTTAACTCTTTAAGTTTAACTGCCTAAAACCTATTTTGATAATCAATATAGGTGAATAATAATTGAGATGGTTCACCATTAAACAAATAGTAAGCCCCTACTAAAAAAAAAGGCCACTTAAAAGACTAAAACCCCCATACCTTAAGTACAGACATACTAATGGGTAGCATTTCTAATTTGTGCCATTAACCCACCCTAAACGTTACTCACTGGACCTTTAAAAAGGTTCTGGCCATAAGAAAGTTCCAGCAGGTACAGGCCGAGTAAAGACTTTGATTATACCCAGTAAAGTGACTCCCTAAAAGGGGCTTGGAAATCAGACCAAAGGCATCGTCCAGGTTTTCCACAGGAAGAGTCCATCACAAAAGGGGACATTTTCAATTCCTGAGATGAAATGAATCGGGGAAACTTCTCCGTGAACGGTGGAGTCAACAAATGGAGTTTCTTTGAGTCCATAGGAGACCGAAGACAAAAGGGTCGAGGAAGCAGCCTTTTCTCCCAGCTCCCCAGAGAACATTTAGCGTCGACTTCATTCGAATAGAATCATTTCTTCCAATATTAAAAAAAACAAAAAAACACGAACGAGTAATTGTGACACATTAACAAGTGGCTCCGAGCTGACTCTCCTCTGCTCATACAGACAGAAACCACGCACGGCGGCCATCTTGTTGAAGAAAGATGCGTCCAAATCTCACCCAGGGAACCGGTTTAAAGCCGTTGAAAGTCGTTGCTGGTCGAGAAGTGTGAAACACGGCCATGATGGTAATAAAACACCCACGACTGAAGTGTAGTTGTGAACCATTTGTGGTCGGAACAGACATTTTAAACTAAACAACGTGTTTTAAGTCCTTTATCAAAAAACAACGACGGATACACGAGGGCAACACAGGACTTTTTTTTTTTTTTAAACCAATCCATTTCAACTGCTTCTCTTTCATACCCGGGTGTACGGTGCGGGTCGGCTGTTTCTCTCGCGGTTGAAGTTGTTCTGTCGGCCCCGCATTGGCCTCGACGAACCACGGGCCCGACCTGAACTCGCGCCGGACCTGGATCCTCCACCGCCACCACCACGGCCGCCGCCTCCTTTCTTATTCATCTTGATAATGTCGTCCAGAGACATGCTCATTTTGTCCGCCATCGTGGTGTTTACGGTTAAACTGACGATAGGCGACCGAACAAAGAACTTCCGAGTTGAGAAGCTGTTCTCGAGCTATTTATCTCTCCGGTGGCGCGAGTATTGGAGCAACCGGAAATGTAAAGCGGAAGTTACGTCATTCGCCCCACTCCCCCTTCTTCTTCTTCTGTTTGGGTTACTCACGATTGGCAATCAGCTTACTGCCACCAACTGGTCTGGAGCGTGAAGCAGGATATTTGGCAGGACACAAAACAAACAACGAATCGGGGTGGGAATCGCTAGATACAACACAGTACGATATTTAAGCCACGATATTTAAGAGTATTTGTGAAAATGTATACTCACGCAACAGCTCAAGTGAGAGTGACCACTTGGCACCATCCAGTGGACTGAAACGTGAATAGATTTTTTTTATGCTACTCCACAAAAAGTACATTGTCAATTTGTATCATCAGTTAAAACAATTATACGCTTAAAATCGAATCAATCAAATCCAAACATAATATTATTGCTTGTTATTTTTGCAGTAGCAGAATTGCTAACATTTAGATCCACACTCCATAACAGATGGTGGCGGTAATGCACCAAAATCGTTGTTCGCCAACCGCCATAAAACGTAAAATAAGAATAAGATCCACACCCCAGTCCAGTAGGCGGCGGTAATGCGCTGTGAACCATCACATTAAGCTAACAACAGAAGAAGAATCCACCCGGCTTATAACTACATGCTAGCTGTGTTGTTGTTGACGTTTCCTAACTGGACATACAATGACTATTTTGCCGAGAAACGTCATCATTTATCTTAAGTATTAAATATCCGGTGACGCCACTGAGTAAGTGTGTTGACATTTTTACAAAGAGCTTCACGGCTAAAAAGGGAAAAGGCACGAACAGAAGTTATCAGTTGACTGTAGCTCACATGCTAACGCTAGCTGCTGCGCTGCTGGAGTGTTGTTGATGATGATGATGATGATGATGATAATAATAAAGTGTGTTGTCCTGCTTCTGTCAGACTCGGAGGATGAAGGTGAAGATCCGACAATGGAACGGCGTGGCCTCGTGGCTGTGGGTGGCCAATGATGAGAACTGTGGCATCTGCAGGATGCCCTTCAACGGCTGCTGCCCAGACTGTGAGTGACCAAACCTCAACATCATCATCATCATTTCACTGGTCTGGATTCACATTCTTTGAACTAAAGTAGTGTCCAGAAGCAGAGGCGTTTCAAATGAGTTTAGGGACCCAGATAAAGGGTGTCCTGAGGGGGAGGCTACAGCAAACTAGACCAAATCCCAAAGTTTGACCCTTTTATGACTATCATGATAATCAGACTGCCTGGATTTATTTAGATTGTGTGGCTGTAGAATTGTCAAAAAATTGTGCTTCTGCCCCCTTTTTCCAAGATAGCTTTCACTTTCGAAATCTGGCAGCTATTCAACCGTTTAGGAAACACACAAACGGTGTCGGAGTTACGTTAATGGGAAGTATGCATGCCAGATCCTGTCAGCGACACTTAAAGTATGGCTGTCGCAAACTATTATTTTCAACCAATGAATCTAATGATTATTATGACAGTTATGACAGTCATTCAACTTATCGAACAACACATTTTATTAATACAACTAGTCAGATCCCAAGGACAATCACTTTTCCAGTAAAAGTGGACGCCATGGACAAGTTGTCCTTGGGCCGTGTCAGCACATTAAGTCCTTGAATTTGAGGTCCTGGAAATCCCTAATTTGCACACAAAGCTTCTGTTTCAACATGCTCTGGCTCGTTTGTTACTTTGTAGAAACATGACGACAGAAAATGTAATCTTCAGTGAAGCAAAGTCCTTGCCTAGGGATGCAGTACTGACAGAGATTCACACAAATTTTGTAAAATATCATGCAATTCTTTTGTCATTATCTCTTGAGAGTGAGTAAACTCACAAAACTGGCTCTAAAGTGCTTTGATTTGCTTTTGCAGGTAAAGTGCCCGGAGACGACTGCCCGCTGGTCTGGGGTCAGTGCTCCCATTGTTTCCACATGCACTGCATCCTGAAATGGCTGAACTCGCAGCAGGTCCAGCAGCAGTGCCCCATGTGCCGTCAGGAGTGGAAGTTCAAAGAGTGAAGCCACAGCGGTGGAGCAGGTGGAGGAGGAGGTGCTGTTCACCTGCAGAGTCTCTCGGAAGCCTCATCACATGTTTGCTTTATGTTTCACTTGTAAATACTGTTTGTTTTTTAAAAGAAATAACGTGAATCATATTTTGTATTAATAATAAAAACAACGTACATCACATGTACTGTATCTGTTGTTTTTGCGTGATGAGTGTGAGAGACAGTGTTGTGTCGCTGTGAATTTGACCTGAATTCAAATGTTCAGCAGACTCATCCTGACTTTAATCGAAGAGTTAAACGAGATTAGCTGGATTATTTAGTGTTTCCAGAGATGACATTGGATAAATGGGTTATTTATGTCAGGTTTTTGCACCTTTGGCTCCAGCCCCAAGTGGCCCTAGAGGATAAAGTGGTAGATAATGAATGAATGAATGAATGAATATAGCTGGAGAGTTAAGATTCACCTTCAGCATGAACACAGATTTGTTTCCGTGTCAAACTGTGACGGGGAAATAAAAATGGTAGATTGTCAAGATAGAAAAAGTTTATTTTGAAAAACCCATGTATAAAAAATAATAATCAACAAAGATAGAAAAGAAGAACAATCACTTCTGATAAACCGTAAGCAAATGTGTCACAACACAATTTCTAATCTTATCGTACAGAGGAGTGCATTCTGTCAGAGCGGTCCTAACGAGCTGAGCAACAGCGACGGGTCCAGGTTTCGCAACATCTGAACCCTCTTGGTTTGAGCCAACATGCCTAAATAAAATCAACAACTCAAAGTCAAATGATGCAAATATCAAATGCTCTTACTGTACAGAGTAAATCTGTACGGCCACGGATCAGAGGGAAACCCCTGCCTGCTTCAAAGTTCACTCCACACATGGGGAGGCAGCCAGTTGCCTCCGTCCACCCCTTCCTCCACCAACACACGACGACTCCTCCACCTCCCGATCTGAGGCGGAGGCTCTCTGAATCACCACAGCTCCACTGACGGAGCCTTTTCTGTCCACGGCTGCAGAGCGGTGGGACGACTGGGGGTCTGTGACTTTTTAAAGCCAGCTGTGATCAGTCGTTGACCACCAGCCCAAAGAGCTCCAGTAGCTCCCTGTTGTCGGGGTCAATGAGGTCAGCCGGCCTCTCCCCGCAGTCGTTCTCCAGCTCCTGGTCAGCACCCAACGCGAGAAGGTAGCTGAGAGAAAACAGAATTACAAAAAAAAAAGGTCAAATCTCGCCGATCTGCCAGTTTTGACAAACTCAGTGCGAGTTTCTTGCCATAGTTCTGTGTCAGGAAGGTCAACGAGGCGCAAAGAACGCAGCAACTCCTGCAGCTTCTCTTACCGCTGTGGCATAAGAGCTGAGCCTGTGTGTGTGTGCTGGCATGCGTCGCTGGGTTTGTGGAGAAGTGAGTGACATCAGCAGCTGCACTTTTGTTTCCTCATGCACTCACTTGGCCATTTGTTTTGATTTTCCAGAAAACCTAACAAAGCGTCTGCTTCATTTTTGAACCAGCCACGAGGATTTTCACCCGAAAAACTGCCAATCACTGCGATATTTTCTCTTTTTCAGGACCATTCTTTGTAAACCCTGGGGATGGTTGTGTGGAAATCCCAGTAAATAAGCAGAGTCTGAAATACTCTGACCAACAAATATGCCAAAGTTCAAAGAGCAAGCCTTACTTGTTCTGATATGACCAGAATCTTTGGGTCACTCCAGATTACATCCTTAGTTTTGCTCTTCTGACTTCTACTCTACGCCGATGATTCGCTTATTTACGTTAAATTGTCCCAAATTTGTCACTAAAGGCAGCAAACAGTTTGACGCAGACTCTAACTCAGTCTCTGAGGCCTGAATGCTCACCGGGCGATGTGTGGGAAGCCGTCACTGCAGGCCATGTGCAGTGGGGTCCACCCGTCCTCGTCTCTCTGGTGGATATCTGCTCCGTATTGGACCAGTAGCTTCACACACTCCAGATTCCCAGACAGGACGGCCTCGTGAATGGCAGCCATGCCTGCGGCACAGGATAATGTTTGTTATTGGTGGAAAATTGAGTATGTTTGCGTGAGCGATTCACGGCACTGGACTTCTTGGACTCACCCGAGAGGTAGATGGTGTCCAGGTTGACTCTCCTGGCTCGGATGAAGCGTCCGATCCTCTCCAGCTCGCCTTCCCGCACGTAGTCCTGGAAGAGGATGTCGTTGGGGAAGTGAACACTGCGGATGTGCTTCAGAGGAGCAGAGCTCTTGCAGCTCGCTGAGACTCCGCGGTCCTTGGTGTAATCTGCGACTCCCACAGGTTTGGACACGGGGCATTGGTAGAACTTCATCATAGCCGGAGCCAAACTTTCCGTTGCTCTTGCAAAAAGAAAATGATGAGGTTATTCCAGCAACGAAAAAAAAAAGCTCAACAAGCTTGGTTGTAGATCTGCAGAAAAAATGAGTGGATGTCTCTCTTGCTGTTTGGTCTGAGGGACGAGCCTCTCTGTGGGTCTCTTTATACACTCAGTCGAACTATTTTAAGACACTTGGCTCCAGTGGCGAGATTTGGAAGATGAGCAGTCGACTGCTCAGGGCACAAACCTGTGACACCAGCTCACGTCTTAAAGGTATGACGGCCTGTAACCTCTGCCGGTGTTGTCACCCCCGTGTATACCGAGATGCTGCTGCTCACGTACGAGTCATCGGAGACACTGTGGTGGTGGTCGTGGTTCTCGTAAACAACAGGCAGTGATGAAAGTGCTTTTACTGCCCGAGTGGACATGAACTTTCACGTGTACGTCGTTGACATGAGCAGTAAAAACAGGCTGATGTCACTTTAATCATGTACTAACTTGGGCCATGTGAGACACAGGAAGTGTCTCGATGGTTTGCGTCATCCTTTACGAGGAGTATTGTGTTGCTGGGAAAGTTTTTGGCTCTGCTTTTCTAAATTAGATCATGTCTCTTGGGAATTATTTTTTATTAGGAAGATTAATAAGTTTTTACCCCCCCATATTTTTTGGGGTTGTTTGTCGGAATGTATTTTTTAAGCACTGCTTTTACGAATTAATAAAACAGAAGAGTATTAGTGGCACATGTAAAAAAAATCCAAACATTTTAAAAGCGTAAATATTTTGAGATTAAAGTCAGAATTCTGAGATTAAAGACAAAAAAAAGTCATTTACATATAGGCCATAACATTTGTTGCTCCATTTTTCAGAATGAATAACTTTTGTCCCTCCCCTCCCATTTTTTTTACTGAAATGACCTCATTAATTCAGAAAAACTGGGCTTAAAAATCCCCAGGAAAAGTATGGTTGCAAGGAAGTTTCTCCTGTATTAATTCAACTACCTCCAATTGCATGACCACAAAAAGATAAACCCATGTAAGAGGTTTGCACAACTGGACATTTACATGGTCCAGTTAATACTTACTGTACAACACAAACAAATGCAAATGAAGACAAAACTTGTTTTAATGTTTTGTTTATTGGCCACCATTTCACGTTTACCACATTTGGATATGATGGAATGCTTCATTAATTTCACGCCCCCCCCCTCGCGGACAGCTGTACAGCTGTCAAACCCATCACCTTGTTCCACTCAAGCTGCTCCTCAATGCCCCCCCACACACACACACACGCATTCATCTCGTCCTAGTTTCGCTCCATTCGCTCACACAGACACACACGGCGACATCGAGGGTGTTCGGTGGAACCACGGGAGATGGTGGAGGTGCAAGTATGGGTGAGAGGTGGGGCTGTGCAACTGTTCCCTCCCCCGCCTCACGATCGACGGACGCGTCTCTCAGACCAACCCGACACGGAACCAATCTCTTTTCTGCTTAAGTAACCACGATGAATCTCTGACTAGGCAGGAATGCAGTGCCACCTCATCAGAGCTGGTCTGAAAAACCAACCCACCCCCTCCAGGTCTGAGGGAGTGTCCAAGGGCCAACTCTGCCCCAACAGGGCCCCCCCCCACCCCCACATTAGGTACATCAATAAAAAAATGACAAGTCCTAAATTAAAAATAAACAAAAACAAACCTCATCGAGAAAGCAATTAAATAAAAAAGGATTTCCCCCCAAAATAGTCAGTAGCCGAGTGGAAATGAAGAGAGCGCGAAAACAGGATGTAGATTTGGGAATCAGGGGGAATAAAACAAAAAAAAAACAAAAAACAAAAAAAAAAACTTCCCCTTCACCTGCCAAAAAAAGAAGATTATTGGTCTCAGCGACAAACGTGGGGCCTCGTGTTCCACACTGAACAAACTCTGGGCTGGTTTTTTTTTAGTGACGACGCAACAATAAAACGCACACAAAAAAGCCCCCTTTGTCCCCTGAGAGTTCAGTTCTTACCAAAAACCACCACACACACAAGACTCTGGTCCTCTGTTTTCCTATCAGAGGGAAAGAAACACTGCGCGCCCCCACACACACACACTTTTATCTCAGACCCACACTGAACAATGGTGACATGATTTTTGCTGTTTTTAGGAAAGGGGAGAAAATTTATCAAGGAAAACGTTTTGAAAACTCGATCAATGCCTGTTTTTTTCTTCTTTTTTTTTCTCTTCTAAACATTGAAGGCAAACATCCGACTTCATAGAGAAGGCTTTGGAGTCTTTCACAGAGGTGGTGGTGGTGGTGTGCTGTTCCACAGAGTCCTCTCTGAGTGACTGAGAGGCAGTTAAAGGGGAAGTATTAATGTTCACAGGACAGGGAAGGTCCACAAGGAAGTGAAGGTAGTGATGGTGACTAGTTTGAAGGGTTGGGGGGCGGGACTCGACTCCTCTCTCCCTCTCTCCTCTGGCAGCTCCTACAACTCGTCGTGTCCGTCGTCGTCGCCTCCGTCCTCGCCATCGGACTCCTCGTCCTGTCCCTCTAGATCAAAGTCCTGGAGGGCAGAGGGGAGAAGGTCAGGTCATTAAAACCACCATTTTAACTTTGTTAGTGCAGCAGCAGCGTGTTTGACACAGAGTTGCCTCTTCAGTTTCTCACCTTTTTCCTTTTAAGACATTCATTTCCAAACAAGGCAGATTTGATGAAGCCAGGTGTTTTGATATTTACTCACAAGACGCTGGTTACTCCCTGAACTTCCCACAATATAACAATGGATAAATATAGTAAATGATATAGAGGGGATTTCTATCGCCACCTAACCCCCCCGGCAGTATTTATCAAGTTATGGACTAAGTGGGTGAAACATGTAAAGCCTCTGCGGATGTACTGCCTCGTCAATGATTTCAATTCCATTAAAAAACTCCCTTAGACATGGTTAAAATATCATTTGCCATCTACCAACTTCTAAACTTGTAGACGGCAAAAGCCCACAGCTGCTTTTCTTATGCTTGCAGTCCAAAATAACGCATTTAAAAAAAAACAACATTTCAGCTTATTTTCATATGATTAATCTGTCGAGTATTTTCTCAAATAATTGTTTGGTAATGGTCCATAAAATGTAGAAAAATACTGATCAGTGGTGGAAATGATGTTCTCAAATGATCCCGTTTTAATTATTTATTTTGTTATATGGAGCAAAGAATCCAGAAAATAAATCACATTTAAGAACCAAAAACTATCAATAATCTTGTTTAATAATGAAAAAAACCCTCAAACCGATTAGCAAAATAGTTGACCATTCATTTAGCAATCGATTCTTCGATTAACGGTTTCAGCTCTACTACTTTCACTTATCAACATTCAACTACTTGTTGAGTTTGTTCTTTCTTTCCATCCCTCGCTCTCAAGTTCAGGTCAGGAATGATTCAATTTACCGACAGTGACAATAAATCGGACTGGAGCTCGTATTTTCTCCATCGATCAAGTAAAGAAAATGTCACTCAAACCTCAAAAATGCTAATTTTCTCAAATGTGTTTTGTCCAGTTTAAAGGATTTCTTTGTTACATGAAGCAAAGAAAGCAGAACACGTGATGTGTAAAATCAGCTCCGTCATGACCGCAGCAGCATACGCTGTACATAATACATGACATCTTGTCTCGTCTGTGGACAGGTGGACTGAGCACATGAATCAGACACAGGGAGACACTAATGGTGATTTCAGCCTCACACGTGCTGCTTTTATCCAGAGGGCAGGTCTCCAGGCCAAGCCCGATAAACAACAGCCACAGCAGCTGCAGGAGACATTAGTGGGCCGCAGTCTGTCTGCTCTGCTGTTATTAGACTTCTGGGAAGGTGGGCGTGTGTGAGCGAAAGCAGTGGTGGAAGAGGAAAATCCCCACAGCATGCAACAGAGGTGAAGCATGGAAGAGAAACACACCCTCTGCATCTTTGATCAAGTCACACCAGCAGGGCTCCGGTTCCCGAACCGGCCAGCTAGTTCAAACCCGAAAACAAACTGGTACAGAACCCGAGTTGTTGGCTCTCAGCTGGAACAAAAAATAGCTCTTCCTCGGGTCATATTATGGGTTGCTAAGACGAGCAGGAAGTAGAGGAAGTATGCCCTATTTTATTTCTGCGATGCAGGAAATGCAGATGGAATTGAGAAAAATGTGTGGACTCTGGAGAAGTGATGAGATTGACCAGGGGTCATTGAATGCATCTCGTTGCTGCTCGTGTTCACAGCTCAAATACGAGTATTTGTGAGTCTATTATTTTCTTGATTATGGAGCAAAGAAACCAGAAACCTTTTACATTTAAGAAGCTGAACTTGCATAAAACTGTAACCAAATCGAATCTATGACCAAAATAGTTTGAATATTAATAGTCGATGTGGTATTATTTAAGTTTATTACCCCTCAACACAAATGGATGAGAAAAATCTTAATAACTAAAATAACAACAACTTAAGTTAGGTGAATTTGTAGTCCAAATTCCAAGGATCACATTTGCCTTAGAAATGCCATTCTTAAATACTGTTAGCATTTGTACGGGAACACAAAAAAGCCAAGTGGGTCAGTTCTAAGGTTACAATCCGTCATCCTCGGAGGACCTCGTCCCATAAATCTATTCTGGGCAGCTTCACAAATGTTGCCAAAATGTGCTTCCAGAAAGCACTAGAGTTTCAATGGGAGACGTGCGCTCTTTCCCAAGTACAGTGTGTCGAAACAATATTTACTCGCCCATGCTAGTGTAGAAAACTAATACTTTTAATGATGCCCAAAGGCTGGGTTGAGATCCAGACACTTGCTGAATTAAGAGGTGTGTATTAGTGGGGCAACAGTTATTCAAATGACTGATTACTAAATTGAGCGACAACTATTTTTTCCAAATAAAAACAACCGGATTTTCAGCTTCTTAAATGTGAATATTTTCTGGTTTCTTTGCTCCAAATAACAAAAGACATCATTAAAAACAAGATATTTAAGATAATCATGTCATCATTTGGAGGTTTGGGAAACAGCAATCGACATTTTATGGACCAAACAAGTATTGATCGAGAAACTGATCTACATTTCAAAAAGAATCGGTAGTTGCAACCCTATTATGTATGCATGTATGTTTTAAATAACATTCATAAGATGAAGTTTTAATCAATTTGCCAGAAATATTAGGCATCTAAAATTATTACATGAAGTGAAGTGTGTCTGAAATGTATATTGTGATTCGGGTCACGATAGTTTGTCACTTTTTAAAAAGACTTAGGTTTGGGAATCATCCAACATCCATGCCCACTTTGCAGAAGTATTTCTGGTTCTTCACCATAGTGTAACAAACAAATCTAATTCTAATAACCATGATTATTCGGGGAAAATAACAGCCCTGCTACAGGATAAACCACATCGAGTAGAACCCGAAACTACGCTGTAAACAGAACGTCGAGATGATCTCACCTCTGGATCCAGATCGTCGTCGTCGTCGTCTGCTGGAGCAGCGCCGCCGTCCTTGCCACCACTCTCCAGAAATCGGACGAAGTCGTCGAGCATTCTCTCGCCGTTGTAGTCAACCACCTGTCGATGAAACGCATTTAAAGTTGTTAAATGGGTCAAAACTATTAGCCTTTTGACACCCGAGTGGTGTCATTTTAAAAGCAGCCAACAAACCTTGGCACACAGTCTTCAGAAATGGTGCCAATACATTTTTGCAAGGGTGAGCAATGACGCAGCAACAAGTTGGAGGGAAAAATAAAATAAAAATTAGGTTTGACAATAATATGAAAAGGACAATAACAGGATAAATGTAAAGCACACGGGTCAATTTTTAGCATCATAATCCACCCATGACCTGTGACCATCTCCGTCCCATCTTAGCCTTCTTCTACATGCCTCATCTAAGCAGGGTCATAGGCTAAACCTATGAGACAGCACTGGTATAAACCACACATTTAAAAGGTGGCAATGAACCGGAGGCTGGCACGAGATTATCAGTTGAATGAGCCAAGGTGTGGAGAGGGAGGTCCAGATCAAATACCCAGTGTGAACTCACCGAGGAGGGATCCTTAAAGAACCCAACACCAGCATAACTTTTAAGGCCAGCAGGCTCAGGTGTCTGCACGTGGCTGCCTCCATCTCACCAAGGCATTAATGAAACTTTGGAAGCCTCTGCGGTTAGTGATTTTAGATCCAGATATTGATCCCGGATTCACAACACACAACTGCCAAACCACACAATGCACAAGGATTAAGGATTTTTAGTCGAATCAAGCAGCAATCTGGAGAAACGTCTGGTGAGGACGCCGTTATGGCCGAATACAGAATCTCAGGAAAAAGGGAACCAATCTCAAAGTTTTTTTCTTCTCCTGGCGGCACTTAACAAGATGACAGAGAGGCGATTGAATTCGAGGACCTTCCAGGACCAATTCCCTCAAATTCAAGGACTGAATGTGCCAACACGGTTTACGATGTGGGCGGGCAACTAGTAAGAGCCGCTCCGTCCATGGCATCCACTTTTGCAGCTTTTATTGTCCCCAGGATCTTGGTCAAAGTCAGTCTTTGTAATTTTCTTTGGTGAGACACTCATTGTTCTGCACGGAATATCAACATCAAAAGGCAGAGAGTGAGAGACAGTGGACAGTAGCCACAACTCCATGTTTGTTCTGCGTAGGCCTAGTCCACGTACATCAGGCAATGCAGGGCATGAAAACAAAGGAGACGTTCACCTAAATACCAACTTATCTTGTTTCTTGTACAAAATTCAAGCACTTTCAACAAGGTGCTATTTTGGGTTATTTTCAAGGACCCATGGGAACCCTGTCGATCTCAAATTAGAGGAAGTCTGACATTAGCCAGGCTAAAGGATTTTGGGAATGAGGGAAGACCTGGAGAAAAAGCTCATTGATGAGGCTCTCACCTTGCGTTCAGGTCCGGCGGGGAAGAATTTGAGAGTAGGAAAGCTCTGGACTTTGACTGCTTCGAGCTCATTGGCTGTGGAGTCCATCTTTGCCACAATGATGCTCTCATGGTCCTTGTACTTCTCTCCCAGCTTGTCCCAGATGGGAGTCAGCTGTTTGCAGTGTCCACACCAAGGTGCATCTAAATATCACATACAACAAAGAGGTCAGCGTTAGTTAACAAAATCGACACAGCCCACAACACTAGTTTAACTTGGTGGTTAAAAACTTTCAAATGCTAATGATTTCAAGGACTTATGGGAACCCTGGATACCGATACCGGGTACTGGTATCGGTATCGACTCATCCGTACAACAAATAGCCCCATTCTTAGTGAATGAGATGCATTTCAATTGATGCTTTTTTTTTGCAATTATCATGTCAGAAATCTATTTTGTTCAGTCAGAGCAGCCTAAACATTTTTGAAGTGAGCCGTCCACATCCCCAGGTGCTGTATAGCTGCACACAAGCCAAACACCGAGCATGTCACGTGCAGCTTTAGCCTCATAGCCTTTAAGGACCGACCTCGCCCTCAGCTGTCAGGGAACACGGGCTTTCCCATAAGCTGTGTTTATTTGCATGCGATGGGGAAAAAATAGCACAAATCTGGATGTGAACCATGACAAAAAAAAAAACAACTATATTTAACTACATCTTTTCAGCATCAGTTTCTGGTAACAAATGAATTGCAGACCTTGAGGATGAATAGGTTCAAATGAAGCCTTGGCCTTGACCTTTCTTGGCTTTTTGAAAAAGGGCTTAGCACGAGCAAATTTAGGAAAGATTCGAATTACAGACACTGCAGATGGAGCCTCTGCCAAACCTCTCACCTCGTAACATATTAACTCACACCCCACCCCCAAACACCTCAACCCCAAAAGACTGTTGACAAATGCATTCACTTTTTTTTTTTTAAAAAGGGATAAAAAAGAAAATAAAGGGTAAATTGAATAAAATAAGAGTTCTTACAGAATTCCACAAAGACGTTCTTGGTGGGATTGAAAGCGACCTCTTCAAAGTTCTTGCTCACCAACACTTTAACTGGGTTTTTGTCCCAGTCTTCAGGGATTTCCTCGCTCATGAGGTGAGGCTGTAGAAAAACATGGCATTATCACAGTTAGGAATTTAAACAACGTTATCCGTGGCTGTTCTGAAACATGCACTCGCCATTAATCTGTGCTCGATATACAAGAAAAAGATCAAGTGCATAAATAAAAATATGGTAAAATGTTTCACACTCTTGATTTTAAATGCACAGATTAAATAACAGATTTAACAACATGCTGATAAAAGAGAATTTCTACATCTGCTGTTGCTGGGAAAAGTAGCTCAAACTACTTCCTCAGCATCAGCAGACCTGAGGGTTCTCACAGGGCAATATGGTTTTCAAAAGAGCCCGAAATGTAAGAAACGTACAATATTATTAAAAACCATAAGGATCATCCATCCATCATTTCCCCCCGCTTTATCCTAAACAAACAACCATTCACTCTTACTCTCACACCTATGGTCAATTCAGAGTGTCCAATTCACCTAATACCTAAACGTCGCATGAGGACGCCGGAGAAAACCCACACACGGGGAGAGTTAGTTAAAAGTCTAGCAGTAGAATTCTGAACAAGCCAAACAGTTCATCAGTTCACTTTGTTGGCAAGCCAGAAGAAAAACGGGCATTACAAACGGAACGCAGATATGCCAGTGTGTTGGGAGCGCTTGGGCAGATAACTGATAAAAACAAAGACAGTGCTGCAACCAGCCAACTGTTGTTGTCATTAGTCATAATCTGGACGCATTTGTACCTGATAACACATTCCACTCGTTCCTGCCGCTCACTCACCTTGACCTTGCCATCAAGAAAGCGAGTGCAGAAATCAGTGATGCTCTCTGCTGTGATGACTCCGCTCTCTGGCTTGTACTTGGTCATCTCGTCCTCGAGGGTGATGAGGCGGATGGCTGGGCAGTCCTCCTTCTTCAGGCCAAAGAACTCCAGGATGCGCTGGTTGTCTTCCACGTCGCTGTTGATGAAGATGAACAGGATCTGGAGGAGATGAAAGCGGTCAATAAAGATACAGTTTGTGTAACATGCAGTGAACGACAAAAATGTGCTTTTAAAAAAGAACCTGGAATGCTAACTGAGACCGTTCACCTACCTTGCCTTTGAATCCGGCTGCGGCTTTCTTAAACTCGGCAATTTTGTCGTCGAAGTCTGACCCAGACTTGGGCAGAAACATGAGGATGTGGGACTTGATGTCTCCTCCAAAGATTTTGGGGGCGGTCTGCAGAACACGAGACAAACGTAGATTATTATATATCGACTTCATTTCACACACACACACACACACACACACACACACACAAAACTAAAAAACCTAACATCAACACTTGTATGGAAACCACATATTTACCAGGTTTTTCTGTGGGTGATCATTTTTTAACAAAGATTATTTTGCCGCATATAAATATAACATTTTCATGACAGGATTAAATTTAGCGATTCAAATATTGTTGGGGTTGATCAGCAGTTGGCAACCATCTTATAAACGCATTACCAAGAGCCATTATCGCTTGTGGTGGTGATCAAAATTGTACAGAATCAAAAGTTTAGGACACAGAGCATTTTTTTGTTTCCTTTTTGTACACAATATGAAATTAAATTTGAAAGAATGCTACATGTGTATGTTTTAAACACACTGTACATGCAGTGGCACAGCTTATTGTTACAGACCGTGAAGCTCCAGTCATTACCTGATCTGTGAACTCGGTGACCAGAGGCAGCTGGTTGGCTTTGACAAAAGCCACAAGGTTTTCTGTGGTCAGCTTTCCATCAAAGGTGTTGCGCCCCTCATCGAACTGTAAAAAGGAAACACGTGAACAATTTAGCTACAGGCCTTATTACGACATTCAACAAAACAGATACAGATTTACCAATCAAACCACTTTAACATCCTTTGGTAAAGCCCAGAGCCAAACTAGCTATTTCTAGGTGTTAATAGCAGAGGTGTTGTGTGCTTTTTTAACCAGCACACAACAAGACACCTGACATTTGTCTAGCAGCCTCCTGCCAGGCTCGTGGGCACTGATTGTCAAGGCTGTGAAACTTAAGCTCTAACCCCCCCATAGCAGTAAACAAGTGAAAGACCCCAGCTGATTAAGACTGAGCCCCTAATGTGGGAGCATTTTGCTAAAGTGTAAACAATGAGTCCACATGTCAGCAGGATGTGGGCTCAAGTTACCGACGCGCTTCAGTTACCAATATAGATCACGGCCCATAAAGCGGCAGGTGGAACACTGAGCATCGGTCAAACTTGTGCCAAAAGTGAAAGATCATCCACAACCCCCACAGCCCACGTGCACAAAAGTGTCCATGTATGTTTATGGTTTATAACTGAAATAACAGGGAAGATGTTGGAGGTTTTCTATGGGCTTTTTCTTCTTTTTTTTTTAGAAATCAAGACAGCCAACGTACATTTAGCAGATTCTCTTTTTTCCTCCATCTGATGAAATCGAACCGTTCGATGATGAATAATGCACACAAAGTAACAATTTCACGAAGCAAAACTAATGGTCTGTCTCCATCTACATATTATGTGGAAACTAAATAATACATGAAACAGTTTCATCAGCAAAACAGCAATGAATGAAAAAGGTTTTGGTGAATTGGCAACATTTATCAAGTTTCTAAGAACAAAAACATGTAACAATTGGCCACAGAGTATTAAAAAAATCCAAATATTTCTTTGGTTAAATCAGCCCAAATGATCAACTGACCTACCTTTAGCTAAATTATGCATGTAATGTAGCACCAGAACAAAAGGACATGTTAATCGTGACTTAAGAAAGGTTGTTGATGACTTTTTTGATTTCTCAGCCACTACATCACTATATAAAATTATAGAAACTATTAAAATTTTCACATTTTTTGGAAATGTGCTAAAAATGTAAGTAACAAACTGGAAAAAAATCCCTATAAGAGACAACTCTCAGCTTATTTTGCACCATTCATTTTATCATCAGCACTCACTGCCATTATCGATACATTTTTACTAATAATGTAATTTTACAGCTGAAGTTTGCGCCGCACTTGTGAAAATAACAATGCAAGTCGGTGGGACGATCATCGGCAAACAAACAGAGGCCCTCGTACCTCATATGCTTAACACGTCGCGGTTGAGGCCCAAGGACAGGCACACGTATTGAACGTGAACAGATCCAGACAGGCCAAGATTAGTAACAGAGGTCGACAGTGTCGTGTTACCACAGTGTGGATCAAAAAACACTGCCGTCTCTACACTGTACATGCGTACACATGCAAGAATGAGTTCCAAAAACTAGATAAGTAGACGGTGGGTCTAGAACTTGACTTAAAATAATGATATTTTTGAAATCTGTGCATGAATAAACAAGCACTGCAAGTGTACTTTGTCCAGAGTTTCAAACATAAACACAGCCGTCACTGTATTGAAACTGCTGTTCAGTAGAAGAACAAACCATCTAAAGATGTTACCGTGTGGACCAGCAGAGGGCGCTGTGAGCGCAGCCTCACGGACAATAAGTGGAAATAATGAAGAAATGTGTTAGAAGTTGAAGTCACCTTCTTGAAGAGGACAACGCTGTCCGCGGACACCTCGTACTTTGAGAAGACGGCGTCGTCGGAGGTCATGCCAAAGATGATGTCGTCGGTGGCATCGGCTACTTCTACGAACGTCTTGGCATCGTCAGAAGAGGGGTCCTGCAAACACATAACAAGATTTTCATGGGATGAAGCTCAGTGCAAATACTTGTGATAATGCGAACAACTTTAATATCATTGAAGCTGCAGTGTGGTTGAAGAGAATGAGTCTATTAATCTTTAAGATGAATAAGCATCACAGCTTAATGCTCACAAACTATAAATGAATCGTTTTCGGGGTGCAACTACGTTTTTCATAATCCAGTGGTTCCTAAAGACTGGGTCAGGATACACAAATGGGTCACAGGAGGTCTTTTTTGCAAACCCTTTGCTCTGAATATGTTTCTAAATAAACGTCTCTTGGAGATAATTCATTTAAGAATTCAAAATTAGTAGGTTTTACAGAAATGGCTGCGAAAACGGTTACAGAAATAGTCGCTAAATAGTGTTCTCATTAAGGTTAAATTGTAATGTAGGTGACAATCATTTCAACATTTAAAAAGTGGGCCCCCACATAGAAAGTTTGGGAAACATTGGATTAATCTGTCATTTATTTCCTTGAATGTTTAGTTTGCTCCATAAAATGTCAGAAATCGTCGACCAAAACCTCAAAATGATGATCTAAAATCTCTTCTTTTCCGTTACTTTACAATGTTCTTTGTTCAGGACACTGAATGTATGAATGAGTGAGTGCTCCACTCAAAAAACACATTCTTTTTGAGTTTGATCTGCCACTCTACGCATGTGAACTGGACCAAATTCACCTGTGCCGTACCTGGTCTGCAGCATGCACCTTTGTCGCGTACAGTCCAAACAGATGTCAAAAATTTGAGGTTTCCAATCAGACGTCTGAGTTGCACATTTGCATCACGCCGACCATAGCAGGGCCTCTGCTGACTTGTGGACGCAGAAACCACAAACTGGCCTTAAAAAAGGTATTACATCAAGTGTCCAAGAACGAGGTCAAAAAACACAATACGACAAATAAAAAGAAAGAAAGAAAAAGAATGAGCTCCGACATAAATCTGGACTTGTTATAAAAAAGGTCAAAATGTTGACGCGTCACTCGTACCTTGAAGAACCCGATGACGACCACTTCTTTTTCGAGCAGAGCCTCGGCCTCAGCGACATCAGACAAGGTGGTGAAGGGCGGGCCGGTGCGTTTCTTCAGCCAGCTGACGATCTCTGAGGCCGTCCTGCCACCTGTAACACAACAACACAACTCCTGTGTCAAGAAAGACAAACACTATGACCTGTGATGAAGGATTGGAAACAGCAAATAGTGAGACTGGGACAGAGATACAGAAGACAGTGACAGACCCACTTGAATATTTGTGGTCTGGGCGACCACAAATCATTTGCTTGATTAATGGAGTTCTTGTTCAGTCCATAAAGCAGCGGGAAATTTGGTCAATCAAATCTGAGAAGATCTTGATTAGTGTGTCGCAACCTTTGAAATTACAATGTTTCCAAAAGTCTTGTTTTGTTTATGAATCAAAACTAATTCCAGTTCTGGCAATTTCTTTGTCACTGGAAGCAAAGGAAACAAACTATTTTCAGCTTCTTAAATGTGAATATGCTCTGTTTAAATAACAAAAAAAACAAAAAAAAAAACTACTGATAAATTCTCAAAATAGTTTCTTATCAATTAAGTAGTTTATTAAGAGTCGATTATTGACTGAATGTTTTAATAACATTTTTGGCTGTATCATCTAGGCCTGCTGCATCTTTCTGAAACAGCTGGCCTTTAACTTACATGATTTCACACTTAAATAATTATTTTATTAAAAATTGAAGCACCATATTGTATAAAAGGAATCCCCTCACCAGCTCTCTGACACTGCAAAAACAAGTCACCCCGACCCACCCCCCAAAAAAACACACAGTAATGAAGTGACACAGCATGGAGTCTTGGTGCGGTGAGTGGGAGACGGGTGAAGGGTGTGATTATTTCCACACTAAAAAGCACCCACAGTCAGACGTGTACCTCCCCTCCCTTCTTTAACTCAGCCAGGCCCAGACCAGCAGAGGAGAAGGCGACGTGAGGAGCTGCACATCTCTCCACTCTGCTGACGGGCCAAACTTGTGAGGGAGGGAGAGCAGCATGAGAGAAACATGCAGACAAGGACCCGCCCACATTTGGTCTCAGTCGTGTTGCCAACAGCTGATTGGCTGAGCGAACATTTCTGTAGCCCTGTAGATCGTATTACGTTAGAGGAAGCCTATGGCCATCTGATAGGACAATTTTAAAACAAATCCATAAAGAATAATAAAAAACACACACCACTTCTGGATTAGGGCAATACAATATTAAGTACTATAGCAATACAATAAAAGTTAAGTATATTCAAATTCAATTCAAATGTGATTGACTTTTTTGTTCACTCGGTTAAAAAATGAATTGCAATCAATTTACGGTTCCAGAGGTTGCATTATTTAATGACACTAAACAAATGTTTAAATGGGTGTTTGTCTTTTTTTTAAAAAAAAAAAAAAAGAAAACCCAGAAAGTTATGATAAGAACACAATATACTGACAATGTGACAAAAAAAACAGCTTCTGTGCTTTTTTTTATCAAATGTGCTCCCCCATGGAAACATTTTTAGAGCACTGAAACACTTTTTGTTTTAAAAACAGGTCCCAGAGTGGGAAAATCTCAAAAACGCTGTGTATATAACACTACTTGTGAAAAAGAATGATGTCACAGTCCCTCCCTCGCTCTTGCTGGGTTATCCTATTGTGTTTGTTTTGTCATTTCGTATTTATGTTGTTATTAATTTTATTGTATAATATTAATGTATACTTATTCAAAAAATAGCTTTATTTTTAAAAGTTTGCACACATGTCCCCATTTTTTTGGTGCATTTCTGTAGCAGAGTTACAGCAGCACCGTGTACAGGCCTGGTATATATGCATACTACTAGAGACATGGGGGGGTGTGTGTGACATTTTCTGAAACAATGCTTTTTTTTCCCCTCTTCTTTTTTTTTTTTAAAACGGCAAACTCTTTAAAATATCGTAAAAGTTTGTGTGGATAAGGCCTAAAATTAAAATTAGCACCTAGGTCAACATGAATGAATCAATGCTACCCTCTAAATCACGCATGTCCAAAGTCCAGCCCAATCACGGCCCTCGGTCAGCCCACAGCTTCGGTTTTATAATGTATTATTTATAGCCCAGGGAGACAAAAACAAAACAAAATCGCATGTCCCCCCCAATTAGCTCAACTGGTAAGGAGTTGCCCTTTGAAACCAGAGTCCCAGAAAAATCCACCTGTGCCAGACAGATGCATGCATTCACCTACTGTTATATTATGTTATTTGACTGCGGGTGTGAAAGAACATTTAATTTTCTTACATTTGGTTACATTGCCATCTCAAAATGATTTTTGTGACAATGAAAATTAAACCATTATAAAACAGTGCATTTGTATGTAACTTATACTGTTAAAAAAAAAAAGAGACCATTGGACCATGGAAATCTTTGGTTTGTTAGTAGAGAATAAAGGCATTGGTGCTCACCAGCATAATCTTTGGGCTTTCCATCCTTGAAGAACTTGATGGTGGGGTATCCCTGCACACCAAACTTTTCTGCGAGTTTGCCCTCTTCTGTGGCGTCCACTTTAGCGAGGCGAATCAGCGAGCCATCGGACTTCAGGGTGCCGGCTGCCTTGGCATACTCTGGGGCCAGGGCCTTGCAGTGGCCGCACCATGGGGCATCTGCAGGGCAAACACAGAGGTTTACATCAGTGATGTGAAGCGTTGTGGATTTCAGATGATATTGATAATCAGAAAACAAAATGTGCACAGAAGAAAAATATAAAGAAATGCATTTGTGCTCCTACAAATCAACCATTTGTAAAATGAGACTGAATCTATGCTGTTATACAATTGAAAGATATTGACAAACTAAATTAGTGACTGCAATTGATTACAGGCCTGTGCTGTCCTAGAGAAAAGCAGCAAAGGGGATAAAGTCAGACATGCATCAGTTCTGCTGCTCGATTTTCCTGGTCGTAATTTTTTTTTTTTTTAAACTTGTGGCCCGATTAGATTTTTGTAGACAAATAAAAAGAGGGAGGAGGAATTAGTGCTCTGCTAGGTGATTGCTACCAATACTAGTCCAACATGGATTTTATTTCTTCATGTTTTTAACTAGTAGACTGTTAACAAAACATGTGCTGATTCACATAGATCACAGAAATAAACAGCCCACATGTGAAATGCAGTTTTTTCATTGAATTGGATTCAATCAAAAATCACATTTATAGTCATTTTGACCAGTATCTCATCAGCTTGTCCACAGATTTACTATTTGAAAGCTCATTTTATTTCCAATTGCAATTTTTCACAGACAGACATAAGAAAGAGGATTTATGAGAAATGCATCATCATATCAGCTCATCCCCAGCACTGCACATTTAAATGCTCTTTTGGCAAATACTCAAATTCATTTATTTTGAAATGGCAGTCACTTCTACTCCCATATTGATCAGTATTTCAGGCCTGCAAACAATATTCATAATATGTCGCTTATTGTCTTTGTGTTTTGTAGTTTGGGGTCGAGAAAATGTCAAAATATTGGTTCATAATGTTCATAAAGTCTTGTTTTGTCTACATCACACAGCTTAAATGAGTTGTTTGTTATATGGAGGCAAAGAAAACAAATATAATCACATGTAAGGAGCTAAAAAAACTTTTAAAAAAAGTATTGATTATCAAAATAGTTGAAGTGGTCATAATCTTGATATCTAGACTTGCTGAAGCTACTTGAATTACTAGAATTGTTTATTCTATGTGCTAGTAAGTTTCCCAATTGCAAAAACTCTGGAAGAAACTTCTATAAAACTCAAAAGCTATGAGTCACCTGATCATTAATGACACGTCAAGCAAAGTGACCTTCCGAATTGCATCACCTTCAATGATAGACACGTCGAATTATAAAAGGGGAAGAAAAAAAAACTTCCTTGTTCTTGGTTGAGTCAATGAAAAGCGCACAGATCAACTTCTGTGAATGTACACGTCAACCTAGCTCCACATCCACACAGAGATCCCGCCCCGCTGAGGGTGGGGGTGCGCGGGGCAAACAACTGCCCTTAACCCCTCCCTTCATCCACGCGGATCTCATAGGGAGAGTCTGTCCCACGAAGACCTATGACTGGTTTAAATCATCGGTCACACACTGAAATGTGACACATCTGTGAATATTAAGGCGTCCGTGTAATACATAAAAACACAATAATGCTGCTGAGTGTCGTGTGTAAAAACGAGGAATAACTGCATCGTGAAACTGAAAGTTATACTAGGAAACCACAGGCGGCTAATAGAAACGTTACAAATGTGTCCGATTTCGCAATTGTTTTCTAAGAATCAAAGCTGATTTACATTTACAAAGCTCTACTTCAAACAAAAAGTGCTAACACACGAAAGTGCCATGTAGCGTTCTAATTATTGCGATATTCCGTCGTCAGACTTGACAGAAATGCCATTATTCATATTATTATTATATTAATGAAACTTTTAAATGTATTTAACAGTTTGAAATTCCATATAAATGCATTAATTTCCTTTATATTCGCATTATTATGACAGTTGACTCGTTTTGTATAATACATGACGGTTTACGTTATTCTATATATTCGCGCACAAAAACAACGCACCGGTCATACACTTATATCATTTTAACAAATAAAAGCAAGTACACTACACTTTTACACTAACGTTGGATAGAGCTAAGACGTTATAAAAAGAATGAGTGACGTTAGCACTAGACAACAAGCAAGAGGGTTAGCATGCTGTGCTAACCTTACCGTTAAATTCATTGTAAAGGATATTAGTGAGTGCTACGGCAAGCTAATTTCACGAACACTACAGAAAAAAAATAAGATCGTCTCATAAAACGACACTGAAAAGTTTGTGCGAGAAATTACGTGGAGTGGAAACACACCCACGACATATGTGGGCTTAGCTGCTGGTGATAATGCGAATGCAACTTGCCACAAGTGTCAGAAGTTTAATGCTAACACCCGAAGCTAGCACGTTAGCCGAGTCCGCTACACGGGGTACATAGGTCGGCTTCAGCCGGCGTGTGAGACTCGGCAGCGGGCGTTACTCACAGAATTCAACCAGGAGGTATTTGTGAGCCCCGATAGCCTCGTCGAAGTTCTCCGACTTCAGCACCAGGACATCTTCTTCCTCGGCGATCTCAGCGCTGCTGCTGGCCACAGCCAGAGTACAGACGAGCAGAAACTTCAACATGGTGGCTGTGGAGAGTTTGTCTTCTTTTTCTTCTTCTTCCTGACACCGGCGGCGAGAAGAGGAGGGGGCTGCGTGCGCGGGTGGTTTTCGTGCAAGAAACGGGTCTCAGTTCGACGGCGTGTCGTCTGCGATGTCTCTCACGGTCGGGAGAGTAGCTGGTGATATTTGTGTCTACCGCTACTAACGTGGCACGGCACGCAGAAACCGGAGGGTTCGTCGGTGGTGCGCATGCGCATTTATGAGGCCGTAAGCAGTTCGTGTTGAAATGTGACTGGACCGTGGAGGAGAGCACCTGGAAGTGAATGACGAGGAGCGGATCTGCCGCTCACATCAAAGACACCGACAGTGGGCGGAAAAAATAAAAGGAGAATGTGGTAACTTTAACAAAAATGTCACAGTTACAAAAAATAATAATAATAATGTAATGACGCAAAACAAGTCTTTGGTGTTAGACAAGAGCAAGAACGTAAATATCGGTGGGGGGGGAAATAAATATATATAACCTATACATAACCTATATATAAATATATATGTATATGTATACATATACATACATATGTATATAAACATTGGTGTAATATGGAGATGGTGCAATATGTCAAAAGAAAATTCAAAAACTATGGGCGATCTGGATACCTGCCATTGATTATGGTAGCCCTCAGGATGTGTGTGTGTAGATAAGAAGAATAAAACTGTTAAAGGAGGTGAAATGATTGAATAAAATAACATTAAAGACTTGAAAAATATAAAAGTAGGTTTAGGGTATAAATAAATCATAAATACAACTTAAAACAAAAAAACAAAAAATCACAAATGGGGGGGAACATAAACAAACATGCACTATAGTATATAATTGGAGATGCTGCTCCCAACTAATTACATGGGTACATTGTGTGACACTGTTTCATATGGAAACTGGTTCGCGCAGGAAGGTGGAGACACCGGAGCAGCTTAATTTCAGTTGTACTTCCAGTATTTCTGGTTTAATAATGCTTTGAACTGAGCTATGTATTTAAAACTATATATCTTGTATATATAATGTGTTATTTTTTAAGCAACATCAAAGCAAATTCCGTTTCCACCTCAACTTCCCTGAATGCCACACAATATTTGGACTTTGAAGCTATTATCACGCGGATGACAAATCAAGATTTTATTTTATTTTTTTAAATAAACACATTCTTTGTTCAGAAAATGATTCGCAGACTAACGTTAACTTTGCTTTCCAGTGTCTAAAATTGAGGCAAAATTGTTTTCATTTGTCAAAAATTGTGGATGGACGTGTACAATCGCCCGACTGTATGGATTGTTGTTTTTACAATAACCTTTGTGGACAAACTCAGTGAAGGCTATATTCTCCACAAACTTGGAAGGGAAGGCATCATTTCCTAGCAGTTGTTTTAAAAGACACTCCTCAAGGTGACAGGTGTGCGGAGCTGATTGGCTGAGAACAGTCTGACGCCTCACTTTTTTAATACTTTGACTTTGTAGTGACTTTGAATACTTAAGTACAGTAAATGTCATATACTTTAAGACTTTTACATAAGTAATGTTATAAAAAAGTGACTACATGTACATGTAACAGTACAATAACATGTACACAATCTATAGACACACTAAAACGACACTATACAACACACTAAAACTACATGACACACTACAATAACATACATATGAAGAAGAAGATAGGAATTATCTAAAATAATTTAAAAATAAACAAGCTACACATTATAGTCTGTGACTACACTGTCTCATTCACACTCGTTCGCTGTGAATTCTACAAAGAGATTTTGGGTTCATATATATATATATATATATATATATTTGTACATCTGACGAGTGTCATGAACTGCACCGCACGTCACTGCTGACCATGTGGATGAAGCTGGGCCATTAAGCATAATGGAATTTTAATAAGGATGCCGGGGAAAAAGAAAAAAGTCTGAGTGCTGTTGCCATGCCAACGAACGCCACGCAAACCCCTGAAGTCCTTGAGGTCATCGTAGAGAGGACATTCAATTACAGGGGGGGAAAGTGAGTGTGATGCACCGGGAAAATAACCGGCATGATTTATTCACCATGTAAAAGGTCGCCGTTTAAAAACTACCAACACAAAAAAACAACAACGTGTCCTGTCCCATGGGCGATGATAAGTCAGTTGAGGTTGTTGATACGCGAGAACGCGTCTCAGGTGTTTGTTGTTTCAGGTTTGGACACGCAGATCCTTGCAACATGGTGTTTTCCTGTGTGTCCTTCAGGTGCATAATGCAGTGTCATTACTGTCATGACTACCTTGACCACAGTGTTGACTGACACGGTGTGCACAGTGAAGACACTAACTGTGACACGAGTGCCCTCCTCGTTTTGTGCCAGTACATCCCCTCTGCTTCATGAACACTAACCTTTTCTGTCATCAATGAAACAATTAAAGGTGTGCTGTTGTGTTTTATTGTTTTTTATTAGGGCCTGAGCCACGAATGGCAGGGGCCGAAATGGCTCCTGCCATGAATTGGTGCAAGGAACTTTTTGTTATCCTTCAGATCATTATTATTATTATATCCATTTTTCCATGTGGTTTTGTTTAGTTTAGTTTTTTAAAATCTGTTTAACCCTTAGAGCACAGCGCATTTAGACTGCTTTTGTCCATGGCAATGTTAAAATGTATATACAGAGGATATGAGAATGTGCAGAGTGTCTTACATCCTTTTTTTTAAGCACAACTTTTTTGGATTTTTGTTTCTTATACTATAGGTGTGTTTGTAACTATTAACTACTAGTGCCAGTGATGTTAAGTGATAAATTATGCCGTTTTAGCAAAAGTGACATTGTGCATTGAGAAACACTGTGCTATTTGTAGTGATTATTGTCTATATTATATTTATGAGCAAAAATAGAAGGAAAATTGTCTATTTCGTGACTTCCCCACAATTATCTTTACTACAAACAACAAGAGTGGTTACCAGTGAATTTAATGGCGCTTTTTCACTACACAGTTCCAGCACGGCTCGACTCTGCACGTTATTTTTTCCGCTTTTCCATTAGTGATAGTACCTGGTGCTTCTTTTAGTACGTGCTCTGACGAGGTTCCAAGCGAGCTGAGTCAATACTAAAATGTGACGTCGCCAGACTGCCGCCCACTGATTATTTCAGAGAGTGTCGTCACTGGAAGTGTCATGAGTGCGAACAATGCCGCACTGTAGATCAGTTAAAAAGACTTAAAAATCCCTGAAAACATGCGTTCTTCCCTTTGTTTTACATTAATGTAAAAGTATCTTTTACATTACGTTTTCCACAGTGTAATTATTGTGACGACCACATAGAGGAGGAGACCGAGGAGAACATTCCACAGCAGCAGGGAGTCGGGCAGCATGAACATCCTGAGGGAACAATATTACTTCCTCTCAAATGAATTCATGCGGATGGCTGCCGTGATGAAATCCCCATGCACGTAGACAAACACACACCACCTCTCATCCAGACACATAGGTAAACATCTTGTACGGCAGCAGCAGCCGCAGCAGCAGCAGCAGCAACAGCGAACGCCTCAGCGTTCCTCAGACAGGATGGTTCTTCTACGACTGCTCACCTTTACACTCTTGTCCAGCTGTAAGACTCCTAACCTTCTTCTCTTAGGAACCTCTCTGTGGATTTATTGCTTTTTTTGGGTGGCGCAGTAGGTTTTGTCTCTAATCTGGTCAATTTCTTGTCTTATTCCAAGACTTCCATCCAGGAACAGTAGTGGACGCACAGCCACGTGAGTAGAACTTCTGTAGAACTTCTTCCCTTAAGTAAATTACAGCTTCGATGTGTCTTAACATTAAAGCAGGAGGTTATGCTTTAACCCTTGGTGGTAGGCCAAGTCTTCAAGCTTTATAGAATGCATTTTTCCATCTTCATGACCGACTTCTGCCTCATGTGAAGTGTCAAACTATTCCACAATTTGGGAGTTGCTTCTTGTGATTTCAATGACATGCGAGTGGAGGTTGGACCTAGAATGCATTGTTACACTTCAGAGGAGCCAGCATTTGATAAAAGTGAAACCGCATGTTTCTAAAGATAGAGCCCAGAGGAAGCAGATACAATGAGAACAGGAGGGGCCCCGGGAAGGAACCCTGCGGAACTCCACAGGCCATGGCGGTTCTAGCTTGAACCGCCCCCCGAAAAAAATTAAAAGTGTAATATTTCTCAATTGCACAAATCTTTCATCAGAACAATAGAAAAACACACTTAAGAGAAACCAGTTATACAATACATATGCCAGAAATATACACAATAATAAGAGTAGAAAGCATCAAGAACAATATAAAAACTTAACCCTTCTGCCAGAAGAAAACGAAAGCTGCCCCCCCCCAGACCGCTAACCCAAACCATCCAGCCCCGCATGAGCCAGGCACAGCTCCCGATGGACTACAGGGTCTCCACGCTGCCCCATGTTACGCTTGCGTCGGTCCCAGCGGGCCCCCCCTGAGTGGTAACACAGCAAATCTGTTTGACACCATAAGACATGCAGTCAAGCATATTACATGTCCTAGGTACTGCCCAGTAGACAGGTTAAAAAAGAAAAATACAAATCCTAGTACAAACCTGCAGCAGTCACACAACTCTCAAAAATACGCCACAAGGGCCCCAGGCATTGTGTATTGAGCAGAAGATTCATCGATCTCACGGCTAGCACCGAGCTAGTGCCGCGATGAACGAGGAAGAATTATTAAATTATTAATAAATTAGTAAAATAAAAATTTGTTTCATGTTGGATATTCAACGGACATTTGCTCCAGATGTGGTCATCTACACTCTCTTACTTGGCATGTAGCTCATTGGGATTAGGATTGGTAGGGAGTGGGATTTGTTCTCGGTGTCTAAAGTTGTGAGTTCAAACCTCAGCTCACTCAAGCCGTGAATGGCCTTTTAACTGTTTTGTGTCCTTAGAGCCCTCCATCATACCTTTTTTGGAGATATTCCCTCAGGACAAAGTCTATGAAGGAGACAAGCTCAGCATCACGTGCAACATCACATGCACCATCAGTCTGTGCAGCTCTAATAATACGCCCATCTACTTGGACCTGAGGCACAGGACCAAAACTATCCCCATCTACACCATTGATGCACAGACAAAGAACCCGCTGGATTTCGAGTGCAGATTTGGGATGGGAAATGGAACAAAAAACTCCAACCAGAGAGCTTCAGTGACCGGTGAGTGAACACTGTCGGACATACACTTACAGTAGTGTTTTTGACTAGGTCAAAATGGAAACAAAAAATCAAACAACAAAATGATTTTGAATGATTTTGAGGTCTGAGCAGCACACATGAAAACTCATTGTCATAACAGCTTCCCAGCTTGCCCCAGACACTAACCTTACCCTAACTTATTACAACAAACACACACACTGACAAGTAACTTCTGTTCAGTTGTCGTTAAGGGGAATCTTAGATCTTTTAAGGTGACATTAGCGATTTACATGAAAAAGGCGTTCAAATTTAAGCGCCATTTTGGGGACACTGCTGCATCCCCGTTTGTACAGCTTCCACTAAATTCTATAATTTGTCGCTAAATACTCTTACGGACTGTAGAACATCTTTGCATCTGTGGCTGACAGCTTGCTGGCTTTTTGGAAACCAGTGCATATAATCAATGAAGTGCAAATAATTATTGTGAGATGTAACTAGTTTAAAGACATTACTGGGGGAGTACCTTGTAACAAATGTCATGTTACCTTCCGATACTTTCCTAACCTTTAGTAACATAATCTAAATTTAGCTAATCTGAGGATGCGGCATTTGTGCAGTGTTTCCCAGTCATGACCTGATTGCAGATGCATGACTTGCTGTCTGTTTGACGCCGGTCCACAGAACTGTTTTCATCACCCACGCTCACCATGAACCCTGCTGACGTCTTTAAAGGAGACTTCATGTCACTGACCTGCAAAAGTGAGAGCTATGCGTCTGAGAGAATCCACAAGGAAGAGCTGACTTACACTCTTGAGCCGTCCAACACTTCTCTGAACTCCACCGAGCTGGGAGTGTTTTCTGTCAAAGCCCTGACCTTTGATTTCAACTACACCTGTGTGGCTCAAGCCAAAGGCATCAAGAAGCGCAGTGAAACCCTGACTGTGCGTCCTAAAGGTGAGATTATTATATGGATTAACAGTGGATTTTCATTTTCATTTTTGCTTTGAATGTTTACCAAAGATTTTATGAAATGCTTCTCTGTTTAAAGGCAGTCTTCTGTAAAGTACTTGAAAGTGATACTTGAGCAAAAGTACAAGTATTTTACCAGAAAATTAGTTTGGTAGAAGTCAAAGTCACCTCAGAATATTACTAGAGTAAAAGTCTTACTTGTACCTGACATGTTGCTGCTTGTATTTTTGAAACTTTTGGAGTCTGTGGAGCTTGTAGACATCCACCGGTTAGCCGCTCAGCTGAGAGCTGAAACCCAGCGTCCGGAGTGTACGACAGAAACCCGGCTGAGAACAAACACCGTCAAGTTGCCCACTCAGGAAGCAGTTTCCACAGTCACCATCAGCAAGCCTGAAGAAATACACAAGTACATGTGTGAGGCTACGAATAATAACAAGGACGCCCCGCTAAGTCAAATACTCAATGCTAATCTAATAGGTAACTTTTCAAAGCAAGTAGTCAAGTATTGTTGTTGAGCCATTTTCAACATTCACTGTGGACCTTTGTTATTACTCACTCATACACAGGAAGACCATTCAAACTCAAACAAGGATTCAAACATAAGCCATGTTTAAAAAAATGGATGTAGTCTACTGGTTTCCTGGCAGAGGACAACCCTGGAAGTAAGAATACACTGAATAGCCACCAGGGGGCAACTCTGCTAGTGCGAATCCACCCATAATATACAGCTTCATTTATTGATTCATTGAATTATCTCTCTGGGCCACGCGGCGGTGTAGTGGCTAGCACTGTTGCTTCAAAGCAAGAAGGTCTAGGTTTTGCAACCCTATCGGAACAAGGGCCTTTCTGTGTGAAGTTTGTATGAGTGTGAAAGTGAGTGGCTGTTTGTCTCGTGTGTGTTTGCCCAGCAAAGGACTGATGGCCTGCCCACCGTTTGCTCTCTGACAGCTGGGAATGGCTCTGTCTCCCCAAAGGGAGGATGTGGAGGATAAAGCAGTTGACAATGAATGAATTAACCCCTTCAAGAAAGTCCCTAAATATGTGAGCTGTTCTTGAAAGAAATTAAAATGATTTTAGGAGACTGGTTTAGGAGGCTACTTGTTTGTTTTAAAAACAAACTTCAGGCAGCACTAAACTAATTTTACCTCTTTCCCCCAACCAGGGTTTACGGTAGCCGGTATATGCCGGCTTTTGGCCGGTGTCACGTGAATTGTCCGGTGGAAAAGTGAAAATATTCTGATACCTATGAGACATGTTAGCAAGAATCTAACTATAAAATAATTTTGTTAAAAGGCCAAGGGATTTTGGGGAAGATCGCCGCCATAATTCCCGTGTCTGGCACACCTGCCGAACGCAGATTCTCGCTCCAAAACTGAATCAAAACTGCCCTAAGAAGCTGTCACAAGGTTGATGAAGATCGCAAAGTTGTCACAAAGACTTGGACAATTTTGATTTCACAAAAGCAGCCGAACACTTCCCTTCAATGAAAGTTTTTCTGGTGTAACGTTAAAGCACAACTTACAGTCCTGACATATTTTATATTTCCTGAAACGATGCTGTCTTGACTGGAAAAAAAATTATGTTTACATGTCGCGCCGTTTCTGTCTGGACGTGGCCAAAAGTATGTCCGAGCGTAACCCCTACCCCAACATTATTTCCGCTGACAGACCCACCTCTGACCGCCCCCGCTGACTCACCGAAAATCCCAGAGGGAAAGCAGTTGACGACCACCGCTAACAAGAACATCACAGAATTCCAGATCAAGAAGTTATGCAAAGAGCACAGTGGCACGTACAACAGTGAGGTCACCAAAGAGGGTGAGGCTGGTGAGTATTCAATCGCACCTGTTCCACATCTCTGGACATTGTCCAGAGTTTGTGTTTGAAAAACAACTACAGCGGCACTTTACGTCTGGGTCATGCTCGCCATTTCTGTGAGGTCAATGTCATCATCTGACCCTTTTGTGGAAGACCATAAAGATCTGCACATTCAAATGGGCATACAAGGACATACAAATGGGGGCAAACCATTAATATGGTGTGAACTTGTTGCCGCTGGAGTTAAGATTTTTGCGGCAGCTTGTTTGTTACTGTGATCTTTGTGTTGGGGGATTTCAGATTCACATTCTTTATTTGTCACCTTCTTTGTTCCTCTTTGTCTGTACAGGTCACATGGCGCTGTGGAAGGAAGCCGTGATCGGGGGAGTTTGCCTGCTGGTGGGGTCGGCGCTGATGTGTGTGCTGTACAAATTCATGATGGGTAGAGGAAGCTATAGTATCGCTACGAGGGCTGGGTATAACCAACAAATTCCTGAACCGAATTGATCCCGATTCACAAAGTCTCAATTCAATTCAATTCCACAATTCAGGAATATTACAGTTACAATACTCTTAGTTGGTAATGTTTTTTTTTCTTTCTATCTATCTATCTATCTATGGTGGGCCACATGAAATGGATTGGAGAGCAGCATGTGGCCCGCGAGCCACAAGTTTGAGCATAAACTTATTCCAGGTTTGAAAGGGTTTGTTGGGGAACAGTACTCCAAAAGTAAAAGGGCGCATATTCCATGGCTTGAATCCCTATCTATCGATAATTTTTATTTCTACTTGAAGCTCAGTTTATTCTTCTAATTAGTTTTGTTTATGTTTCCTCCATCATTTGACACATATGGTTGTGGCTTACATGTATAAATTCAACATTATATCCGTCATATAACTATAAAAACAACGCCTAAACTTAGATTTCGACATGACTTTTGTTTTTTATGCATGTGTCACAATGAAAGAAAGTGCCATTGGCAGTTGTGAAAGTTAGCTGGCCAGCTAATTCACCTTTTCACTGGCACGAGGAATTTGACGTTTAGACAAAGAGGGTGAATTGGTTGTTTTTCGTCTTTTTCTGTTGAATTGTTGAGTGGCAAATCACATCACTATCTATGTTATAGCTTTAGTTACCGTTTGTTTTTCAAAATTTGACTTTGAAATGCACCAACCCAGCAGCTCTGGTTGTCGCTAGCTAGCTAGCGAGGTAGCTGAAAACATAACGTCACTTTAACCTAGCTTTTTCTGGCCGATAATAACGTTCACTTACAAAGGTCAGTGTCAGTTTAATGCAAACCTGCTGACCTTACTTTGCCTTATGAAGATATAAAGCCACACAAGAGCAAGTTTCCAGTGTAGCTGCACTAAAAAATTCAGACATAATAATGAATAAAAAAGATCCTGCAGTTACTTAGCAACACCAGCGCCTGAAGATGATTGACAGAGACTGGCAATGATTCAAGAGTGAAAAACTCCCCACCCGGAATGAGCTGCTCCCAAAATGTATATTAAAAACATCAGACCACATATTTACCTAATGCTTAACGTTCAAACATGTCATATAAACACGTGTGTGTTGGTTTATTTTTTTATGTGTAGCATTGTGTTATGTTTTGTGAATGAAAAGTGCAGCACAAATAAAATGTATGATGCTTTTTTTTTATCTATAGGGACAATTTATCTTCATTAGTCTGTGAATTTTTTCATTCAAATCCTGATGTGTTGAGCTTAATAAATGAATGATCACATCATGTAGTAAACCCAAGTTGCCACCAGGTGGACCCATGTGGCAACAGAAAGAACTGTGAATTATTTACTGTAATGGCGCACTCTAGTGGCAAATACTATGAGAAAACGCACACAAAATAAATGATCAAAGTTATCAACTTTTACTGCCGAGTCTGTACCACAATAATATTTGGAATGTTGGATTTAGGTCACAGTGGTTTTTATTTGTTCTTTCACTGACAGCAGCTTTGAAGAGTGACATCCATGAAATAAATGTGCAGCAACCATCTATACTGATGTCAGCAACCTTCAGAATTATATGAAACTGAAGGATCTGGTCTCACTGGACACTTTCAAAGAGTTTTTAAATGACTTTGAGGCAGAAAAACCCGCTGCCAGATGACTTAATTAGAAATATGCTCATTGTGTGGTTCTTATATTGCATTCTGTATATTGTGTGTATGATTTTAATCATTTCTTTGTGTAATGCTGTCTGTCTGAGTTTTAATCCAGGTTAAATAAAAATGTTTTCCCAAGAAGAAGAAACTCAGGCTTATTTTAAGCTTTAACTTAATTTGTGTTCGTGAAAACACACACACAGCACAGTGAGGATAGGTGGGATGCTTTTATTTGGAAAATAAAAAAACGATATTTACAGTCAGCTAATAGCAGTTTGTTACATCACTGGATGAGAACTAGCATAGTGAACGGCAGAGATGAAAACACTGAACACTGTGGGCTCGGTTCATTAATCCACCGGCTTGGGCAGGTCGTGGTAGTTGTTGACCTCTGGAGGGTGAGGATTGATCTCCGGTCGGTCGCTGTTGAGCTCTGCGTACTCCACTGATCCCTGCTCACACAGACGAGCCATCATTAAACACTTTAATCACGTGGGTCCAGACACACACCGGCACTGTTGTTGCTAAGTGCTAGGATGACGTTTAAACAATGAAGTGAAGGTCCACTGTTTAACGTTCGGGTGTTTGTTTGGTTTGTTTTTGGCAGAAATTGTTTGTGTAAGGGGGAAAACTGCTTCAAAAACAACCTGTTTGGTTTCCATAGTATAGAAGTGTAACGGTGCCACGCCAGGACAATGAAAACAAATCAATATCACAGAATAATGTGAACATTTTGACAGCCACCGTTGTTCCCTGACGCGTGGGAAATTGGTTGGCACTTTTCCATTATACAGTTCCAGCGCAACTCGGCTCGGCACGGCTCGACTCTACTCGGTTTGGTATCATTTTCGATTTTAGTTAAGTCAACTTTATTTCTAGAGCACATTTATCAAAAACAACAACCAAGGTTGACCAAAGTGCTTCACACTGCTACATAAATAGAATAGAATAGAATAGAATATACTTTATTAATCCCTTGCGGGAAATTCTTTCGTCACAGCGCTCCAGTGTACAAAGGTAACGAATATTATAGCAGCAGTTTTTTTAAAAAAATTTACAAAGTTAAGAACTATAAGAATAAGTGAGAATAAACCTAAGAATAAAATTACAAAGTTAAAAGAATACGAATAAAATAAGAATAAATTTAAAAACTTGCACCTCCCCCTCCCCCCATATTAACAATAAAAGGTATAAAATCAATTAAAAAACGTCAAAATAGTGACATAATAAAATAGTGAAATGGTATAAACTACATAGAAGTGTCCAGGTTGTGGTGAAGGCCAAGGAGAAAAGTGATTTATTGGTAATTAGTGGTTCAATGGTGACGGCAGATTTTATTTCCATGGGTAAGTGCCGTGTGGTAAAATGGTGCCAAACCATTGAGAGCTTTAAAAAAAACAAAAACAATAATAAAATGTTAAAATCCATCCGAAAACGAATAGGACGCCAGTGGAGAGAGTGCAACACAGATGTGATGCGTTCCCTCTTCTTTTTTCCCCTGTTAAAAGGTGAGCGGCGGCGTTCTGGACCAGCTGGAGCTGCCGGACAGTCGACTGGTCTAAACCAACATACAGACAATTCCAATAATCCAGCCGAGATTTTATAAATGTTGGAGATTAACACATGTTTTCTTGCCTTTTTCTAACCTCATCAGAACTGTGCAGTGGAAAAGTGTTTGTGTTTGTTGCAATCTACAGTCTCGCCACGAGATGTCACTAAATCTTGCACCTTAAATAAATATGACATAAAATATGACTGATTGTGCCAATTCATTACTAGTTGCTCTTACTAGTCCAGATTGGATTAGATTAGACTTTTGTATAGCAATAAAGAAAAAAACAAAACAAAAAACAGTAGTCATTGGTTACTTGGCACTCCTAAGCTTTCCTATCCGTCATGACAAAGATACACTAACTGACAGACACAACCATATTTACACCATGAGGTCACTTCCTCAACTTGTTTTATTTTTTTAAATCTTTTTCAAACTCTCTTTCGCTGCCTGGAGACCCATGTAGGGAGACGTGGTTCAGTCGCGGGTGTGATTACAGTTTGCTGAGGGACAGGATTCTGGCTGAGATGGACTCAGAGGTAATGTGACTGGACCGCAGCACTGATCCAAGTGGGTGATAGGGAAGGAAGCCCCGGCCCAAAACTCCTTTGTTCTTGTCTGGAAACTCTGACTCTGTGTGTTTCCCTCTCGCTCTGTATTATCAGCCTGCAGAGGGTCAGAGTGACCAAGAGGTGGCTGATACAGAGACACAATAATGATTATAGGACAAAGTGATAGTCTTTAGAAGACGTAAAGACTGGTCAAGACCTAGACCAGGAGTCTGGCTCTTCAGCCCCTCTGCAGTGGTAAATACGTCTACTAAAAATATGTGCCACATCCCATGTCTACACCAAACTTGTGTTTATAAATATGGAAAGCTGTTTGCATCCACACAGCTTTTCTCAAACACAAACTACCGGAACATTTTCCACAAATAACTGAAGGACTCAAATAGATCTACAAAGTTCTGAGGTTTATTTCAATGTATAGGCCTTTTTTCTCCTTTGTTAACTCGTAAAAACTCGTCTACCCAAGTCAACCAACTATCTATCTATGGTGGGCCACATGAAATGCATTGGAGAGCAGCATGTGGCCCGCGAGCCACGTGTTTGAGACCTCTGTTGGAGGTTTTTGAGCCAAGATATAGTTCTCTCATTGTCCTAGCAGTCAGCTGAAGAACGTGGAGTATGAACTTATTTCAGGTTTGAAAGGGTTTGACTTGTAACCACAGGGTTACCGCCGGTTTGAATCCCGACAGGTTAAGGTCTGGGGTACGTCCGAGCAAGGTACCCGATCCCCACAATGCTTCCCATTGATTGGGTTCAGTGAACATTCTAAGTTGACCTCAGCTACATCCAGTGTCCTCCCAGTGCTGGTTCCAAATGGTTCCAAATATGCGAGTATACCAGGGTGCGGAAGTATACCACAGGCTTTAATCTCCAACATTTAGCAAAGGAAATGTCTAAAATGTCAATATTTAACAGTCTGGTGTATGTAGAGACAGCACTGCACTAGAACTGTGTCATGGAAAAGCAACATTGGACGTCCACAAGCGCCATGAGCTACGTTTGTCCATGTTTCAGGGCGAGACAGAACATGAGAGTGACAGTGCAGTTAATTACTCACATAGTCATGATGATCGGCCGCACCTAAAGGAAAAAACCCACCACAAATTAGAACGGATGACGTCAGAGTTCATGATGTGGCTGAACCTGCTGACTCACTTCTTCTTCTTTTGACTCTTAAAAAAAATTTATCTGTATCAATTATCCATCTCCTGCCTGCACATGCTTCTCTGAGCAGCTCATGATTCTTTGTCACTGCCGAACAGGAAACATTAGGAGCTCTGATGTACGGCCTGATAGACATGCCCGGTGTCTGGGTGCCGTTTCTAATAACAGGAAGTTCCTGCCAGCACTAACAGGATATGGTCATGGTTCTGGAGCCAGCCAGGGTAAACTTACATTACATTTCATCAGCAATTCAACTTCTCATCTTCGGAAATTCTACAAGTATCTCAAATAGCGTCAGTAATCTGGATTAATTGACGTTTCTGCCACTTGGGGGCAGTGCAGCAAACCGAGAAGTCTAAATTCGAGACCAAAAATAAGAAGTGGATTCCGTCTTCCACTTTGCAGAGTCCAAGCAGGATGTAACAATTTGTGGAATGGCCACCAGGGGGCGACTAATCTGGTTGTAACGAGGAAAAAAAAAGAACTCTGTTTGAATGGAAGTCCGTGGGAAAAAAGGAGTTATCGGCCTCAATCGTGACAGCTTCAGCTCTTCTTCAATAGAATATAACGACAGTTTAGTAAATTGTAAATTACTGCCAGATATAGAACGTTTTTCTGAAAAATTTAAGTGTTAAAGAGTTAAACTCACCAGGTGGAAGGTTTTTGAGCTCGCTGTACACGGTGTCCGTGCCTTTTCGCGGCGGGACTGGTGACATTAAAACATTAAAACATTAAAAAAACAAAACATTAGTCGTCTTTTGAACATCAAAAAGTAGATGAGATACTGTCTGTCATTAGGAAAACAAACCTAAAAATAATCGGATTGTGTCACGTTCTGTAACTGCCATCTCTGGCCCATTGAGGATGATAAAGAAGCATCAGAAAAACCAGCCGGCCAATTAGTTCAACCCTTCCTGTTTATAAGATCTGCAGAGGATCTGGAAACCCCAGCACTTACACAAACCTGGAGATTGTCTTCTAACTTCTGGGGGTAATTAGGCCCCTCCCGGTTCTTATCAGCTTTACAGGAATGTGCGAAAAAGCAGAGAAAAATGATTCTGTCAAAGTGGCCGAGAATGGAGGTTACAATCGGAATCTGTGTAGACTGTTAACTACACAGTCTCTACTCCCGAAGGTCAGCTATAGGTATCAGCAGAGAAAGGCCTCCAAAACCCTTTAAATACTGTAACTCTGGGATTCACAGACAGACTGAGAGAGGATGCCCAACTGTTAACATCGGCTTGTTCATGTTTGGCATCGTCTCAATTCTCCTCAGATCTGAGCTGCTTCCAATAAAGCTTCTCAACTTAACTCGTCACCGACTCCAGAAACTCCATCCTTGGTCGGCTCACCGGATAATCAAATCTCCGTAACGGCCCGAAAATACAGGGAGAACATGCAAACTCCACGAAGAGACCCTTTTTTCGGCCGGGTCGCGATCCCCCGGTCTTCCTACTGCAAAGGCAAGAGTGATAACCACTACACCATCCCTGTGGCTCCTGAATCTCGGAACCGTCCAGAGATCTGTGTCTGCCCTGAAAGCACCATCAGTGGTTCCCAAGCTTTTTTATACCAAACACCACCTGAGAAAATATTAAGCTCTCAGTATCCTAAGTTGGGATACGTGAGGTTGCTCCGTGTTTCTGAGTTGGAAGTCCATGTCACTCTTCAGGAATGTCCTGTGACCTCAGGAATTCCGAGTTCTGACTACAGATGGAACGCAGCATTATTCAAACTCTCTCTCTTTGTGTGTGTGTGTGTGTAAACTGTTCACCTCTGGCAGCGTCAGCCGGCTGTGGATGCACCACCTCCGTGTACTCTACATCAGGCTCGCTGGACATCACACTGCTCACGTCCTCCTCGTCTTTGTCTGTATTTGAGAACACGATGGGAAGTCTTTGTAGGGGGAAAAAAAACAGCAATTACGTCAACAAAGAATCAACAATAACCTGCTCACCTGCTTCAGGAGGTCGCTCACTCCACACGCTGACCGCAGCTCTGACCACTCTCACTGTGGGACACAGAGAGACAGTCCTCAAATAAAAGACATATTCTAAATAACAAGAAATGTAAACAGCAAAGCAGCCATTTTGGCACGTTTTAGTAGGAGATTCCACGGAGCCCTTCTTTTTAAAGCGTGTGCGCTTTACTAAAGCACACGTGCGAGAAAAAGCGTGCGTGCAATTTATTATCTTGTGTGTGCGCTTTAGTAAAGCGCGCGTGCGACTTATTATCTCGTGTGTGCGCTTTAGTAAAGCGCGCGTGCGACTTATTACCTCGTGTGTGCGCTTTAGTAAAGCGCGTGTGCGACTTATTATCTTTTGCGTGCGCTTTAGTAAAACGTGCGTGTGACTTATTATCTCGTGTGTGCGCTTTAGTAAAGCGTGCATGCGACTTATTATCTCGTGTGTGCGCTTTAGTAAAAGCGTGCGTCGACTGTTACCGTGCGCTTTATAAAAGCGCGCGTTGCGACACTCCGCGTCGTGCGCTTTAGTTAGCATGCGTCGCGTATCTTGTGTGCGTTTAGTAAAAGCGTAATGCATCGCGTACTTTTATTATCTGTGTTTGGTAATCGCTTTACTGCGTAAAAGCGCTGCGTCGCGACTTATTATCTCGTGTGCTTTAATGCGCGCGACTGCGACTGCAATACGTGTGTCTTTAGTAAAGCGTCGCGAGCGTCGTCGCTTTAGTAAAGCGTCGTCGCGATCTCGTGCGTCGCGCTTTAGTAAAGCGTCGTCGCGGCACGCGTCGCGTGACTATTATCGCTTTAGTAAAGCGCTCTTTAAAAATTAATATTTAAAGCAAAAAGCTCTAGCTAAAGTATCTCGAGTACTATTTTGAGTGCGCGTCGTCGCGGAATATCTCGCGTAAAGCGTGCGTGCGACTTATTATCTCGTGTGTGTGCTTTAGTAAAGCGTGCGTGCGACTTATTATCTTGTGTGTGCGCTTTAAAAAAAATTTTTGTGAATTTAAACAAAAACTTCTAAACGTGTAAAAATGAGACATATTTTGATACAGAGACAGGGTGACAGCTAATGCTAAGCTAAAGAGAGTTAACCAAAATCCAACAATCAGACAGAAAGCGAAGCTTTCTTCCAAAAAAATGAAATACCATGAAAACTACAGACTATCTTCATGGCAGCCATTTTGTCATGAAACAGTGGGTGTGATTCATAACATTGATGAAGGGTGTGTTCTGTTTGTGCTACTTTTCAGACAAATTAAAGTTCTAGTTTCCAACTCTGACTATAAACTTGATAATGATGTTTATTCTTTTTTTAGTATTGATTAAATTCATCTGAAATTGCAAATGTTCTCAATATCAATAATAAAATGCCTTAATCTTCTGCCCATTGTTACAGCATATTATGATTCTCTTAATTTGCTAAATTCCTTATATAATACATTGAAACAACAGCAGATTAAATGAAAACAGTTGGTGGGACTGTGGAAGTCGTACATTTGTGAGCTGTCTGAAATGTGGCATTAGTTATAATTAGTTGTACTTGTTCATGTCCGTCAGTCAGCCACAACACTGGTTCTAATGTTGTCATTGCTCTGTGTATTTCTGACCTGGTTGAAGCCAGGAAATCATGACAACACTTCAAAATTAAGTTTTTCAAATACTCTAGAGAAACACTTAAGTTTTTAGATTGCTAGCTTTATTAACCCTAACAACACGCAGCATTTTTTTTCATTCCATGTGCAATAAAGTGTCTTATGTCACACACCCAAGCTAAATTATTTTAAATGCTTTAAATTGGTTTAGATTTGTGACATTTGGAAATAAACCAAAGTTTTAAAGTTTGCCCGGCTCATTTTTATGAACAAAAATAGAAATAAAAACTTCTTTGCACAATTATTTCTACTAGACAACTCAACAGAAGACGCAAAAACGCATTTTGTAAAGCCTGAAGATGTGACCTATATACACACACACACACACACACACACCCCGGGATGTCCATATAAAGAGTTGTGTATTATTCAATTTACCAAGGGCAAAAACAAAACAAAACCAGTAACAAAGGAGTGCATGTGAAGTCTCCGTACTCAAGTCGTCCGCGGCTTGGAGCACAATAGGCTGTTCACACAGCGACGGTTGCACAACAGATTCTGGCAAAAACAACTTCCCAGTTGGTAATGTAATCTCACACACAGCTCAATCCAGAGCTCATGCGCTCAATTTCCTCCACCTGTTGCATGCATACAATCATATCTGGTCAGAAAAAAAACACAGTCCCACCCTCCATGCTCCTCCATGCCCCACCATCCACCACCACTGTGCCAGCAAAGGAAGTTTCCTGTAGACCCCATTGTTCCAACATTTCAAGGAAGTCTAAGTTGTGAGTTCCTTTTTTTAGGAAAAGAATCAACATATTATGCTGTGGTTTTCTAGGCCTGGAGTCGAGCACTGTTCAGCACACAGCACAACTTTATTCTATCGTACGCACACACACACACACACACACACACACACACACACACACACACTCTTGCTCGAGCAAAAGAAATGGTATCGACACACTTCTAAATAAAAACCAGTATTTTATTCTACAAGTCTCTCTTCCAGTGAGTCATGGGATCAACCAAAAGTATATACACACATTTCCTGTCATGGTGCTAAAACTGTATATACAAATGATTCTGTGGCTAAATCCAAACTATACACAACAAATCAGACAATTAGAAATTCTACAGGGACAAAAGTATTGGGTCACTGGAATCAGGTGTTTTCTTCAAATCCCTTTTGCCACAGGTGTTCAATAAAGACAAGCACCCGTAGCAATGCAGTCTGCCCTTAAAAACGTTCTATAAATCATATCTATAAGTCATTCTAAAGAATCATAAAAGTATTGCAATAATTCAAACACTGGCTGGGGACCCACAGATGGTCTTGCAGGAGAATTGTTTAGGTCCCCCAATTTGAAGGTTTTTTCCCAACCTTTAAGTTAAGATTTATGAGTATGTGTTATAAATAAACATTTTATTATGTCACCTCGGAATGATTGCTCCCGGGAGCAGTGGGAAATCTAAATGTGACGAATGGACAATTCTATGCTTTCAAGGTTTTTTTGGGCAATTTTTTGACAATCGTGGGTGTCGATTTTAAGATGATTTGAACAGATTATCTGGCCAAATTATCCTGTAGTGTGAGGAGATTACCAGACGCAATTTTAACGTCAGTTTTCCAATGAGAGCGAGTCGAGCGGGAAACAAATGTTTCGACTTCACCCACAGTTTTTAGTGTTTCTCCGCCTCCATGTCTGTTAGAATTCTGTGAGATCCCAAGTCCCTGGAATCTCCTCCCTGTGTGTGGCCCTGAGTCTTGACTTTTCTTAGGATTTAAACATTGAAAATCATCATCACAAAGTTTGTTGTGTCTGTGGTCTGTGGCCACGTGTTTAGAATCAAATCAGATTTGAAAATCCTCTCGTGTGGGGCAGACTTTACAGAACACTGGCAAAAATCTGTCACGCAATACTCCTGTGTTTTGTATTTGGGGCAGAGGTGGAAAGTAATGAATTACATTTACTCACATTACTGTAATTGAGTAGGTAAAATTTGTACTTTTATCATTTGTAAACTTTTTTTTGGAAGTATTGTACTTCTCTATGTTTATCACATCTGTTACTGAGCCTGAATTCAAAAAATAAAATAAATTCATGCACTGGAAACTTTGGCAGGGAATGAGGAGGACAGGTGAAAGAATGATGAGGACAGGTGAATGATGAGGATAGGTGAACGAATGATGTTTTAACACGTGTATAACATGTATACCTCTTGTCTATTTGATGGAGCAGAGATCCACTCCAAAATCTTGGAGTAAATCTGTAGGAAAGTAGAAGCTGTGACCGTAGGCTGGTCGGATGCTTGATGCTGGAGGTAGCTATAGCAGCTCTGGGGCTTTTAATTCTTTATTTGAACGGGATGTCAAAAAAAAACTACCGGAAGTGGTCCAATACTTTTGTCCATGTGGTGTATAATCCTGCATAAAGGAAATGCAATCACACAAACGTAGAGAACGGAAGTTAAAAGACAACAAAGTTGAAAGTGTTAAATCAAAGGCCATTTACAGTAGACAGCAGGAGGAGGGGAGAGGGAGCAACGGGGTCCTGGTTTACATCTCGACACAAAAACGCCCCTCAGTCAAAACAAAGTCCAAATTCTGCTTAAAAAACGGAACATTTTAAATCCCTCCCGCTGCTCGTCATCTCTATACTGTGGCTGGGAACGTGTAGCTGCTCCAGTTGCTGATGTCAGCTGGACGCGATGCCACGCTACCTCGCGTCCCATTGGTCGCTCTCCCCTCCGTGCCATCATAGAGAGGCGCTGCGTCTGGAAGAAGATAATAATGGACGCGCTAAGCATTTTGTTGTCATTGCTTCAGCAGGATCAGTGTGGTCTATGGAAGAATCTTGTACCTTAGACTTTGACTTTTACTGCAGTGATTCCCAAAAACACTGGGTCGGGACCCACAGATGGGTCACGGGAGATGTTGTTCGGGTCCCCAAAACAAATTTGCGGAATTTTCCCAGCCTTTGAGCAACCTTTAGATGTATGTGTATATGTTTGAAATAACATGCATTAAATTAAGTTAAACCAAATTAAAATGATGTTAGCTGTTACAGATATGCCGGGAAATGAGTTGCTCCACTTTTGGCGCTTTTTTTCCACGACACAGTTCCAGCACGGCTCGACTCTACTCTACTCGGAAGTACCTCCCCAGCGCGGGCGGAGCCAACCGCCATCGAACTGCCATGACGTTGCTTTCTACGCGACACAAACTAGTGACTTGTAAAGCAGTTGTTTTTCGGTGTAACTGAATCATTAGAATCAGTTAATTAAATACTTTTCTTCACAGAATCGTTAAATATTGACATTTTAGACGTTTCCTTGGCTAAATGTTGGAGATCAACGCACAATCTCAGGATTTTTAAGACTTTTTAACTGATCTACAGTTCGACATTATTGGCTCTGTCAGACGTCGTGCTCATGACTCTTCCAGTGACCAATCAGCCGCCGGCAGTCTGTTGACGTCACATGGGTTCAGCGCGTTTGGAACCTCGTCAGAGCAGGTACTAAGAAAAACACCAGGTACTATCACTGATGGAAAAGTCGAGTCATGCTGGAACTGCGTTATTCGTACACTATTTGGGTCATGATAGTTTTCCATCTTCACAAAGTGGGTCCTCATATAGTACGTTTGGGAAACACTGGTATACTGTATTATTGTTTCTACGTCTACAATATATACACAAAACATGATGAACATGCACAAACAGACGGACAAAGACAATATGCTCACACATACCCACATTGCATATGCATGCATTAAACCTGAACAGGACATTTGGTTACATGAACAGCGCTAGGCAGGTTTACCACCACATGATAACTGCATGCATATTAGAATATTAGGACATGGATAATGACAGTGAGACACTGTGGCTGCATGGATTCATGCCGTGACTGTTGAGATCATGGGGAATGAGGTCATGAAAGGGTACAAGAGAAAAGGAACACGGCGCTACCTGTGACTGTGTTAAAAAAATTCAGTGTTGAAGGTTTTCTGTCAAGCTGTAAAAATTAAATCAAGTTGGACAGATGGTGGTTTACCACGGTGAGGCTTATTGACACGGCACTGCTCCGGCAGTGTAAAAGCAGTTGCTATGATGGGCTACGCTCAGATCAGCAGCCACAAAGCAAATCACAGATCAGATTTTGCATCTTTGCATTCTTGGCACTGCCTGAATCAATAACAACAGAAAACGTCGTACTTGTGAGTCCACAGAGCGGTCAGCAGTGGAGGCTATCGCAGTGAAACAAGAGCAAATTTGTGCAAAAAGTTTTTCCCAACTCATTTTTTGGGAACTGCTGCTCTCGAAAACACGGCTCCCCTCCCAATGTGTTTTGGCCAGTGTTGGGAACGTTACTTTAAAAAAGTAATTAGTTATAGTTACTACTCGTTCCAAAAAGTAACTGAGTTAGTAACTGAATTACTCTATAATAAAAGTAACTCGTTACCAGGGAAAGTAACTATTTGCGTTGTTGCTATATGTCAAAGAATTTGGATTTTTGATCACAATGAAGGAGTGATTTTTTGAAAATGGCAACTTTACGTCGGAGTCCTGACTCGCCATCTCTGCTGCTTCATCGATTCTCAATTTAGCTGTTGTGTGTGTGTGTGTGTGTGTGTGGCGCGTATCAATCATAATCGCTTACCTTGTTATTAACCCGCCTCCTCACTAGCTGTGAGCCAGGGGTGCGTTGGGATTACACAGTTTATTCAATCAATGCATAGCAATGCACCACATTTTACGTCCAGTAACGTTAACTGCGTTGTAACGACGGGAAAAGTAATTAGTTAGATTACCCCGTTACTGAAAAAATAACGCCGTTACCTTTAAACGGCATTATTCCAAACACTGGTTTTGGCTTTGCCATGCTGCCGGTGCAAGTCAACGACATCAGCGGTCAGTGCTATCCACTAACCAAAACAACACCATTTTGGCAGGAAGTGGTGTTTTACACATCCATAGACATATACAACGCTCATACAAGGAAACTCGCCTCTTCACCGGCTGTGTTTACGCAACAAGCAACAGGAAAAGCCTTTTACCGGATCACTAAAGATCCTGAGAAGGGCAGAGGTGGATCACTGCAATGAAACACACTTTAATGATCGGTGACTGAATTACGACGCTGATCATTGTTAAGTTAGGTTCCCTTAACTTTACAGACTCCATAGCTAATCAGCTTAAGTCTCTTGTTTGCGTAAGTGTTCTCTAGGGTAGAAAGAGGGAAAGTTTATCATGTCATGTTTTTAATGTCAGCTCCGGCTGTTCGTGAAAAGCATGCTTGACTTTCAGGTACTTTTCCTGCCAACATGGCGGCGTAAACAAACTGAAACCCGTGACTTCCAGAATGCTATTGGCAAAAAAAACCACATGGGTTTTTGATGATGTGACCGTTCTCACACACTGAAGTGACACAAGTGTGATTTGAAAGTCAGAATTGACGACGAGCTAAGTTCTGTTAGCTACGTTCTTTGCCGTATACGGTGGGAATTGTTTCGTTTCTTGGTGTAAAATGAAATAGAGTGGAAACGTAACCCTCGTCCACTCATCAAAACAACAACTCATGCGTTACTGTTACACAAAAACAACGGACAGGAAATATACACTACAAAGCTAAAATACAAGCTTCTTTTTTGTGATTTATGTGAATTATTTGCTGTGTAGTTAATGAAATAACAGTAGTTTAACATTAAGAGCTTTTTTTTTTGGCTAATTGAATTACACGAGGAGACTGATACCACTCTTGTGTCTATATGCTAATAGGAGGCGGATGCAGCTAGCCTAGCATCGACTGTAAACATCAGGTAAAGAGCCTGCACCTTTAAAATTCCAACTATTGTATAATGTTCATAAAAAGTATGAAAATGTTCAGTTTTTGCAACAGGAAGTAACATTTGAACAGCCACTTCTCAAACTCTTCATGTCAGCACCTTCAAAGGTCTCGATTCTAACGAGTCAGCGTTTGGCGATTACTCAGCATGAATTTAAAATGTCTAAATCCTCAATGTCTTTGATCTTAACTTCCAAACTACTGTTGCACTTGTGCCTGCAATTCAATATTCACTATATGGACAAAAGTATTCGGACGCCTGAAGTCTTTCCATGTGAATTTGTGTCCATGGTATCTGTTAATTTCCCCGAGGGAACCTCCCAAAGGGATCAATAAAGTCGTCTGTCTGTCTGTCCGTCTGTCATTCATTCTGATTTATTGGCTCACAGTCTCCAAAGTTCCAGTTCATCCCAAAGGTGCTCGACGGGGTTGAGGTCAGGGCTCAGTCAAGTTCTTCAACTCCAAAATGTCTTTATAGTCGTTATCATGTTAGAATAGAAAGAAGTCTTCCTCAAACTGTTGCACCAAAGTTGGAATTGACACCCGAATTTGATCATTTACAGGTGTAGCCAAATACTTTTGTCCATATAGTGTGTATTAAAAAAAACGTATGTAACATTGCACAAAACATGCAAAATAAGCAGAATGGCCGGTTAATATTAAAACACTGTCGCTAACTTCTACAGTTCCCATCACACACACAGGAAGCAAGTAATCAAGCAAACTCACACTGACAATTCAGCAGCTGCTTGTCTTTTCCCTACAATTAAGAGAGGAGAGGTGAGAGGAGCGGGGAGGTAGTAGGCAGAAAAAAAAGGTTTTCATACATCATACGTCAGACACAAGGGGCCTGAGTTGCTGGAGGACTGTAGGTCTCTCTACCTCTCTTGGATTTGATGTACAGCACACACACCGCCACCAGCACCGACACCACCAGCAGGCAAACTCCCCCGATCACGGCTTTCTTCCACAGCGCCATGTGAACTGTAGAGACAGAGAGGGGGGGGTCAAACACGCGGGTACCTGGATAGACCATGTCTCCAGAGACGGTTACTCCTGCTGCATTTTCACACGAGTTCATTCAGCTCACACATACACTCTCTGTGGATGTCTGTGAAGTTTTCTCGGGCCAAAATTCAACACTTTTAAACTGTTGTGGAAACACTGTTCCACAAGAAGCCCCAAGTGTCCATCTGGAGATGCTGTAACCTCCTAATAAACATATTCCTGATTGGAATTCAAGTTTTTACATTCAACCAAGTTTCGGCTGGTTTCAACCTTTTTTCTCCCACATTTGCCCAGATGTACGGTATTGTCCAGAATCAGTTCTCATTGACTCTACATCTTCTGCTTCTGTTGTCAGACAACGGCTACAAGAATTCTTTTAAAATTATAAACAAACACCAATAAATGAAAACAAAGAGACTGAACGCTCATCGGACTCACCCTCGACGATGACCTTCTCACTGCGGACGACGTTGTTGGCGTGGTTGTCAGCCTCACAGTAGTACGTGCCGCTGTGCTCTTTGGACAACTTGTCGACGTGGTAGTGTGTGTTGTTCTCATTCAAGGTGTTCGTGAGCAGCGGACGTTTGTCCCCGACGCGGTAAAACTTATAGGTGACAGGTGGTGTGCCTTTGGTGCCACATATCAGGTAGAGCTGGTTTCCCTCTGAGATTTCTGTTAAGTCAGGGAGGACGGTCAGAGTCAGGCCTCTCAGTGGCTCTGGGGGGAAAAGAGGTTTGATTTTAAAACCCAACAAACTAACTAGTCTCCTCCAAAACATTTCCCCCATATTTGGGGACTTTTTTGGATGGGGTTCATTTATTCATTCATTCATTCTCTGCCACATTATCCCCCACATCCTCCTCGCTGGGGAGCTGGAGCCAATCCCAGCTGACTTCGGGTGAAAGGCGGGGTCACACCCTGGACGGATCGCCAGTCCATCACAGGGCCAACACACAGAGACGATCAACCATTCACTCACATTCACAGCCACGGTCAGTCCAGAGCGTCCAGTCAACCTCCGCTGTTGGACGTACAAAACCCACGCACAGCCCGGGCCGCAAACCCACACCTTCTTGCTTTGAGGCAACAGTGCTAGCCACTACACCGCCATGTGGCCCGGGGGGGGGGGTTCATTCAATTAAACGGTAAATTAATGATGGGCTGGTTATAATGGGTGGATAAACACTTGTGCTTTACTAGTGTCAGTGTCGTCATCTGAAAGAATCTGAACTGCCATTTTGAACCCTTGAGATTCGTGATTCGGTGCCATGTTGAGTTTTTGGTGTGCACCAATATGTGCCATATATTATTGTTTATTTACCAATATATGGGAACATCACTTTGAAAATATTCTATTGGAGAAGACCTGAAACTATCAATTAAGACCAATCATTCAAGAAAATGTTGATTGACTCATTTCCCCATAGATTTCAATTCAATTCTTCTTGGAACTAGCAGAGTCGCCCCCTGGTGGCAATCTTTGTTTGAAAACACAGGGATATTTTGGAGTTTGAATGGTCTAAAACCGACGTTACACAGTGAGCCTTGAAAATGGACGAGCAGTGACCACTTGCTTTGAATAGTTACCTATAAGAGTAGCATTGAGTCTTGAACTGGGCAGGCCGTTCTTGGGATTGTTCTGAGCCTTGCACATGTACTTGCGTATTTCTTCGGGCTTGTTGATGGTGACTGTGAAAACTGCTTCCTGAGTGGGCAACCTGACAGTGCTTGTGCTCAGTATGTCGTCCCCTGTCAGCAGGGTGTAATTGATCGGAAAACTGCCAAAGTCCGAGTGACAGCGGATCTTGACAGGTTTTCCTAAGATCGCCCGACCAACCACGGAAATCTTAGGAATGGAAACAGGAACTGAAAAGGAGGAAAGATAAAAAAAAAAATTGCATTAGAGTTAATTCTGCTTTTCAGCAAAGTTGCGTATCATGTTATGTTGTAATTGCTTTTTTGGCCACTGGAGGACAGACATGATGTCACAATGCAAACATGATTTATAACCCCATTTCTAAAAATAAGGTATATTTTATATAAAGAATGGGCTATGATGAAATAAATCTATATATAACAGTTATAACAATAACAGAGCTTGTAGCACTCCAATACACGGCCTGCCACCAGAGGGAGCAGTATCGTAACGGTTAAAACTCTCATCCAGGGAAGAAGAAGAAAAACAAACGTCTGCAGTGGAGATGATTTTAAATATAGTATTCTGTAAACAAGAAGACGGGTCTTTTTATGATATTTCATCCACGTGTATTTACAGGGAAAAACTGAGTCACTTCTGGTTAGCATGGCTCTACACTTCCTGTTATACTGCCACCTACAGGTTTGGCATGGTCATGGCGTGTCACTTGTTGGCGTGTTTACGCAGGTTCATGTAGACAAAATCATCTCTGAAAACAGTCACTATGTGTGCACGATGTTTTAATTTGGTAACAGAGGAAGAGAAACATTTGTTTACATCAATCATCCGGCTATGTGTGGACATGGACTGAAAGCAAACAGGAAGTGGACAACAGGCTCCTGAACAGCAGCAAAACTGAGAACATCAGCCAAAGTCTCTTACACCACATCCAATAATACTTTGAATTAGGACTGAAGGAACAGTTTTAAAAGTTCACAAAAATCTTAGATTAATATTCAAAGCGAAGAGAGTTACACATGGCCACTCAAGCTTATATAAAATCCACTGTTAATCTGCTGATTAATCTTCACATTAGGGCTGCAGCGATTATTCCATGAATCTGAATGAATCGTATTTTGAGATTTTTCAGCGTCTTAAAATGTTTCTTTGCTCCACATAACAAAGAAATCTTTCAAACTGAATCATCTTGGTTTGTGGAAGAAAACAAAACATCTGAAAAATCATCATCATTTCCAAGATTGGGAAAACACAGAGTCAGTACTTTTCAACATTATCTGGCAAACAATTACTGGATTACTCAAGAAAATAATCAAAAGATCAATTGATGATGAAAATAATCATTAGTTGCTGAAGTAATCTCACCTTTAGGACGCACAGTCAGGGTTTCGCTGCGTTTCTTGATGCCTTTGGCTTGAGCCTCACAGGTGTAGTTGAAATCAAAGGTCAGGGCTTTGACAGAAAACTCTCCCGGCTTGGTGGAGATCAGAGGACTGACAGACGGCTCAAGAGTGTACGTCAGCTCTTCCTTGTTGATTCTCTCAGACGCATAGCTCTCACTTTTGCAGGTCAGGGACATGACTTCTCCTTTAAAGACGTCAGCAGGGTTCATGGTGAGCGTGGGTGATGAAAACAGTTCTGTGGACCGGCGTCAAACAGACAGCAAGTCATGCATCTGCAATCAGGTCATGACCGGGCAACAATGCACAAATGCAGCATCCTCAGATTAGCTCGGTTTAGATTATGGCAAGGGTTAGGTGTAGGGTTATTTTAGACTTGGAACTAAAGTAATGATTTGCACTCAGCTGACTATATGGATGGATCTTTGTGTACCTCCCATCCCCTGTACACTCAGTGTGAGCCTTTGAGCTCTGGGAGGCACTACAGAGTTCCCTTGGCAACCACAAATGTATGGGAAGAAATTGCAATATGTATAAGTAGAGAAACACATAGTTATAGTGTCTGTACAACAGTGTTCACTCACCAGTCACTGAAACCATCTTTGTGATGACTTTTTCTACATGTCCCTTCTCTAATCTGCACTCGAAATCCCCCGGGTCCTTTGCCAGTGCAACCATGGTGTGGTTGACTTTATTTTTTCCACTGCTGAGAAGTTTGGTCCCGAGGCTCAGGTACAAGTCGATGGGCGTATTTTCAGGGCTGTACAGAGCGTTTCTGATGTTGCACGTGATGCTGAGCTGGTCTCCTTCATAGACTTTGTCCTGAGGGAAAATCTCCAACACAGGTCTGATGGAGAGCTCTAAGGACACAAAACAGTTAAAAGTCAGATTGAGTGATCTGAGGTTTGAACTCACCATTCCCTACTAATCCCAATCCCAGTTAGCTAGACAGTGCCACCAGGGGTCAGATTTAAAACTACTGTCAAGACACAATTTGCATACTTCAGCACTGACATGTTGATTTTTTTTTTTTACCTTAGATTATTTGAAAATCGGATATTTAATGACTTTCCCATTAAATTCAAATTCAAATTCAGAATTCAAAATGCTGCCAAAGATTTAGTTTGTAAGGTACAATTCTAAAAATTCAAACACTTCATCAACAATGTCAGGAAAATGATTGTCCAATTTTCATGAAGATTGTGGAGTTATTTAGCAAGAAATTGCAAATATATGTTTCACACATTCACACACGTCCGACTGACACCATGTCAGTCACAAAATCGACGTCAGATTCTACTGATGTTTACTTACTTACTTACAATTCAAGGGGGAAATAGACACATTTCGCATAGACTTCCATTCAGAGTTCTTTCTGCAACCAACATATATAATAAATGATTCCTTTATCCTGTGAAACCAAGATACATGTGGAGAGACTGAATAGTATTATGTTCATAATCATACGTATTGCCCCCTCAAGTACTGCCAAGATGTGTAAACAGGCCCGAATTGTATAATCGTGGTGGCTGGATTGGTTTTGGCAACAGAGAAGGACGTTCGGTACTTACCTTTGACCGAAACAGTGATGGTGTTGCTTTCGACGGAGTTGAAGGTGTTGGGCATTACCAGGACAGCGTAGGCACAGTGGACTTTGTGCAAGCCAACGTTGCGGAAGCGTATCTTGGCTTCCATTGGGTTGGAGTTGGAGTGCTCCTGGATCACCTTGGAGTCCTCGTATAAGTAGAAGAAGATGGAGCCCGTCTCGCCGGGCGCCTCACACCAGGCGGTCACCTCCTCCCCTTCACTGACCGCATTCCTGTTTAGCTGGAGAACAGGTTTCGACATACCTGGAAAAAAGAACACGTTTGTGGTCTACATATGTGACTGGTGTATTTTCACCACTCTTATATTAACACACCAAAAAGTCATCAATACAAATTTCTTTTACACCTTTTTAAACAATGAAAGAATGTAGTGTACCATCTAGTGGTGAACTTTTGTAACAGATATTAATATGGGCTCTAGAAGACTCGAGTCACTGGAGGAAGGTGAAATAATGTGTTCAGATTTTGTGAAACACAATCTCAGTGATTTCTGTTGTTCATCCAAACAATGGATCCATCCATCTTCTACCTCTTTATCTTCCACTAGAGAGTCTTGGGGTGAAGTGGAGTCAATCCCAGCTGACACCATGGACAGATCACCAATCGGACCATGGGAAAAGGCTGGAGAACCCAGAGAGAACCCTCACCCAGGACGAGAACATGCAAACTCTTACCTGTCACTGTGAGTTTTGTAGCTTCACTCGTCATCTCCTTGCCCTCGATGGTGATCTTGCACTTGTACTTGCCAGAGTTGGAGACTTTGGCATTGGGCAGCGGGTACAGCAGATCCTCGGCGGTGCTGGACCTCTTGGTGTAGACGGTGCTGCTGTCCTTGTAGATGGTATACTCACAACTCAGCGCCTCCTGGCTGGAGCTGCTGACTGTGGCTTTGCATCTCACAGTCACGTTGGTGTCGCGGGTCACGTTAGTACCAGGCTCAATGGTAAGCATGATGCTTCTTATCGTGAATTCTGAGGAGGGCAAATTTAAATAATGGACCTACCATGATCCAGACTCAAAACAAAACAGTCTGCCAAATTATATGAGAGCTGCCCAGACACTTGAGTGTTTACCTAAACCATAACCAGTAAATGCCTAACACTAACTTTAACATACATAACCACAATTCAAACCTTGGAACTTAGTTCTGCCTCGTTAGAACCAGGTTTTGGTCTCCATGAGGACCACTGGTCCTGACAAGGTCAGTGTTTATGCCAGAAAAGGTCCTAATGACAGCCAATACCTGGCGGATTAATAAAGTATTCTGATTCTGAGGATTCTGATGAGTACATACTAACAAACAAATGAATAAAAAGCTAGTAAAAGGTGTTAATTTTTTTATTTTGTTTTCTACTTCTAAGTTTATTTCCATGTTCATTTACCCATGAAGTCACTCATTTGAAGTTGACAAAATTAAACACATATATTTGTTGTGGCTTTTGGATGTTCTTTTTGATTGTTGGTTCAGATTTTCCTATATAAATTATTATTATTAGTAGTAGTAGTATTAAATATACTGTCGATAATTTCTAAGTCTTTTCTTTTGTGATGATTTATCACAACCTGAGGACGCTTCACACTGGATTGAAACGTCCTCAATGAAGTAAAAATAATAATAATAAATTTGACACATCCAGCTAAATTAGTACAACATGATGACTGTGTGATTGTGCGCTTCCTTCTACACGTACTTAATTGTTATATGGAGTTTGCTGAGTCGCACAGAACTGAGTCAAATTTCCTTTCAGTTCTCCTGAGTCATTCTGCCAGAGTGTTTAAAATAATGAGCGACATCAATACTCAAACTCAATAAATGCTCGTCATAGGGGAAGCTGATGTGTTCCAGTGGAATTTCATCAGCCTGACGTCAGGGTCCTTTTAGGATATGAGTCTCAAACACGACACAATCTGCATGTGACTTAAGATTCTTTGGATGTGATCTGTTAAACAGGAATGTCAAAGTAGATAAGGAGGATTTTTTTTGATGTTTTTGCCCAAAAATGTCTGTTTGAGAGCAGCAGCACTCAACAAGTTAGAAGAAGATAGTATTATTTGACTTTAGTGATTGCCTTATACAGAAACACAGCAATGTTGGCAGTTTGAGAGCTTCCTCTAGTTCAGTGGTTCTCAAACTTACTACCTGAGAAAATATGGAGCTCTTGAAGTGACACAATTATCACCAACGTTAAAGTACAGTGGTGTAAACATACAGACCAAGCAAAGGCTCCATGACAATTAGCATAGCTCATCCTCATCGTTAGGAATTTTAAATCGTGTCAGAACTTTTCTGTGGGTTTTTACATCGAGGTAAGAATCTCAGCTAGCTCGCAAACCAAAGTCAGTAGGAGCAGGTGCAGCTAGCAAACCACAGGTTAGCTGACCAGTTAGCGGACCAAAGTCGTGTAGCAACAGCTGAAGTTAGCAAACCAAAATCAGTAGTGTAGGAGCAGGTGGAGTTAGCAAACCACTAGTTAGCAAACCAAAGTCAGTAGTGTAGGAGCAGGCGGTGTTAGCAAACCACTAGTTAGCAAACCAAAGTCAGTAGTGTTGGAGCAGGTGGAGTTAGCAAACCACTAGTTGGCAAACCAAAGTCAGTAGTGTGGAACAGTGGAGTTAGCAAACCACTAGTTGGCAAACCAAAGTCAGTAGTGTTGGAGCAGGTGGAGTTAGCAAACCACTGTTGGCAAACCAAAGTCAGTAGTGTTAGCAGGTGCAGTTAGCAAACCACTAGTTAACAAACCAGTCAGTAGTGTTGGAGCAGGTGCAGTTAACGAACCAAAGTCAGTAGTGTTGGAGCAGGTGAGTTAGCAAACCAAAGTCAGTAGTGTTGGAGCAGGTGGAGTTAGCAAACCACTAGTTAGCAAACCAAAGTCAGCAGTGTTGAGCAGGTGGAGTTAGCAAACCACTAGTTAGCAAACCAAAGTCAGTAGTGTAGCAGGTGGGTTAGCAAACCAAAGTCAGCAGTGTTGTTAGCAAACCAAAGTGTCAGTAGTTTGGAGCAGGTGGAGTTAGCAAACCACTAGTTAGCAAACCAAAGTCAGTAGTGTTGAGCAGGTGGTTAGCAAACCACTAGTTTCAGTAGTGTTGGAGCAGGTGCAGTTAATGAACCAAAAGCAGGTGAGTTAGCAGTCAGTAAGCAGGTGAGTTAGCAAACCACTAGTTAGCAAACCAAAGTCAGCAGTGTAGGAGCAGGCAGTGTTAGCAAACCAAAGTGTCAGCAGTGTTGAGCAGGTGGAGTTAGCAAACCACTAGTTAGCAAACCAAAGTCAGTAGTGTTGGAGCACAGTTAGCAAACCACTAGTTAGCAGCACCAAAATTCAGGTGTAGAGCAGTGTAATGAACCAAAATCAGTAGTGTAGGAGCAGGTGGAGTTAGCAAACCACAATTAGCTAACCAAAGTCAGTAGGAGCAGGTAGAGTTAGCAAACAGTTAGCAAACCACTAGTTAGCTAACCAGTTAGCAAACCAAAATCAGTAAACTGTTCATAAACCTGTTTCATATCATTACAGTGTTTGAGAAGGAGTTAAGCTAACCAGCTACTTCTACTAAGGCGCTGGTCACGTGTCCGTCACTACTGCGTTCTGTCGTGTTTTTTTTAATGTCATGTACAGATCGTAGTGTTCACACCTTTGAGTTTCAGCGTTTCGCCTATTTTTCACATGTGACGCTCGCGGTGGTTCCCAGCATCACAGACCTAGAGAAGATCTGTTGATAATGATATTCATGTGCTACCAGCATGATTACATAAAACTGACACCTCTCACTGTAGCTTTGGTAAGTCTGGGATGAATCAAAATACATGAAAAACATCAATATTACATCTTTTTAACTATTTAAGCACCTGCGTAGATTCTCTCTCTCTCTTTATATTCTCACGCCTTCCATCTGAGGACAGGGAGGCGTGTGATATTTCCTGCCACAACATTTCCACCACACCAAACACGACCATGAGAAAGTTCCGATAACAGCAGCCACTGTTTCCACTCACTGACCGCACACTTTAGCTCTCCTCTTATTTCATTTAAAGTGTTACTTTAGTTGATTTAAAAGTAAACACATTTCTCTCCACAAACACGGCTTCATCTCCAACTCCAGTCAAGTTGGTCTTAGATTGTGATTTTTGTTTTCAACAATTTTTTCAATGATTTTAAAACTAATTTTCACCCAAAGAAAAAACGTTATATTTCTACTAGTTTCATGAGCAGAAACGGCAAATACTAGCAATTGCCAGTTTACCTAAAAAAAAGTATTCTGTTAACAGTGCTTTCTGCAGTTCAGGACTTTTTATTTTCAGCTTCATGTTAATTTGAAGGCTCACATTTTTGCTGTGTCATGTTTACATTTAACTTAGATCAGCATTTTATTCTATTTTCGTATATTAAAAGCTCACCGAGGAGTCAAAGCTAAAAAACTAAATCAATGTATTTGGACTGATTGTATTTATTTTTTTCAAAAGCATTCTGCTGTTCATGTCATGTACCACTGTCCCATTGATTTTAGACCCCCATGGTTCTCAAACTGTGGTACGTGTACCACCAGTGGTACATGAGCTTCCTCTGGTGGTACTTCAGAAATCAGAAATACTGTTACTACTGTTATACTGAGCTGAGGAATTGTAAGTAAAAAGTAGTAAAAAGTTTGAGAAGCACTGATTTTGAGAAACAAGCTCTAATGAGGACTTCATTTATTGACCGAAGTGTCTTCTCCTCCACCACACTAGGTGGCAGTATGTCCCATTTTCTTCTTGTTAGTATTAAGGCTGTTTTCTGTTAAGCTTGTGGCTCGTTATGGTTATAGTTGAACGCCATTCAGAGTCTTCCTACTGTAGTAAATGTAGTCGTTATTGTCTTACTCCTGTGTTCTGACTTCTTCTGATATCTGTGGGTTCCATTTGTAATCAGAACTCAGAATCACATTATCTAAATGTGTTAGTCTGACTTATTCGAATTTCAGTTGGACTAATGTGTTTACAACTCTTGTAAAGCACTGTGATTTCATACCTGTGAAAGGTGCTTTACTTTTTAGGTTTTCTATCAGAGATAAATCAGAAAGTGAATATGATATTTGGTTGAAGTAGAAACAGAAAATCTAAATTATTGATTGCAATAAATTTAATCGGCATCCGTGTATCGTGATGAAAGTTCTACTCACGTCGCTGTGCGTCCACTTCTGTTCCTGGATGGAAGTCTTGGAACAAGACAAGAAAGATTGACCAGATTAGAGACAAAAACCTACTGTTCCACCAACCCCCCCCCAAAAAAACCCAATAAATCCACAGAGAAGTTCCTAAGAGAAGAAGGTGAGGAGTCTTACAGCTGGACAGGAGTGTGAAGGTGAGCAGTCGTAGAAGGACCATCCTGTCTGAGGAACGCTGAGGCGTTCGCTGTCACTGCTGCTGCCGTACGAGACGTTTACCAACTTGTGAAGAGTCTGGATGGAAGGTGGTGTGTGTATGGGGGGCAGACGTGGACATGGTGGGCGGGGACAGACCCCAAGGTGGCGCACAACCTCGGCCAGTCAGTGGTGGTGGTTATCACCCACAGCAGCCATATCAGCTTGGCTTAATTTGACAGGAAGTGAGTGTTGTTTCCTCAGGATGTTCACGCCGCCCGACTCTGCGTTGCTGTGGAATGTTCTCCTCCGTCTCCTCCTCCAATCGTCACAATAATAACATTGCGCTGCTCGGGGTGCAGTGGTCAGGCAGTTGACCTCTGACCTCTGTTGCGAACAGGTAGAGAAGAAGAAGATGACGAGCGGCGATCTTCTTTATGTGTGTGTGTGTGTAAGCACAGAAGTTTCCTGAGGTTGAAGAGCTCAGTTTCTGGCTCAAAAACAGACATTTGCTCTCACTGACATTAAATACAAGTAAGTAGAAACAAGTGGAAAAAAATCACAAAGAGATAAAAGTTTTAGTGACTTAGTTTAGTTTGTAATAAAAAATAAATGACATGTCTACCTCAACTATCGCATACTAGGCCTTTAAATTTAGACACAAAGAGATAACGATTCAGAAACAGAAGTTTGGTGCTGTATTTGGTTTATTTCACAGATTCAACCTCCTGTTTCATAAACCACAGTCAACAAAAGCAGTCAAAAAGTCACACAGACAAATCTGATTGTTTTCCTTTCGCACTACGTCGTTAAAGTCTCTTGTCTTCTTCTTCTTCCTCTCTGATCTAAAATCTTAAAACTCAAAGCAGGAGCTGCTGAGAGATGATGAATGTGTGTTTGTCAGAGTCACTGCAGCAGCTCAAAGAGCTCAGTGACGGGAGGAGGATCCTCATCATCATCATCATGATGAAGGTGATGTGTGTGTGTGTGTGTGTGTGTGAGGAGGAAAAACCTCAAGGAGGAAGTGGGCGATTCTCTCTTTCTGCCAACTTTGCAGAAGAGAAGGTAAACAAAAATGCAGAATTAAAAAAATTCAACAGAAAAACAAAAGAATATTTAAAAAAAAAACAAAAAAAACAAAAAAGGCTAAATAAGCAAAATCTCCATGGAGAATCTGCACAAAAAACAACAACAACAACAACATAAACAGCCAGCGACGCTGATGTCGCTCCACGTTTGTGAAGCAAAACAAAATCAGCAACAAACAAACAGACAAACAAACGTCTGGTAATTAAACCAAAGACGGAGAAACAGAAATTAAAAACAGACTGAGAGGCAGCAGGTGACACTCGTGGAACTTTGAGGGGTGTGTTTGTTTTTCTCTCTGTTCTGTGTTTGTAGCAAAATAATCTTCTTCATCTCAACGCGTGGAACCGTCTGTTACTCCAGGTTTGCAACGAGAGGAGAGGGATGCTTGTATTGCTGTATTGTGGCACCAGGGGGCACTGTAGGTCAGCTGTGACCCGACGTGCCGACGTTCCTGCTGATTAGAGGCTGAACCACTGAAGCGTCGTTTTATTGCTGCGGGGCAACGTCGCGTCTCCTCCTTGGAGGCGAAGGAGGTTTTCCCTTATTACAGGTGAGCGAGAAGAGAGAAATCAACAAAGAAAAACACCTCGGTTCTGCAGGGAGAACGTGATTATGTTTGGCACGCTGGGGTCAGGGAAGCAGGAAGGAAGCGGCTCCATGCTCGCGCCATGGGAGACAAGGCCTTGATGTCCCACTGTGGGGACACATCTGTGCTATAATCACACACACACACACGCACGCGCGCACAAACACACACTCATCACGTCTCCGCGCGTGTCCCTCCTCACCAACGTCTGCGTGGTTCGGTCGAGAGCCGCACGTTTAAAAGAAAATTTCATAAACACAAAAGGGCGGCGTCCAGCGGAGGCCACGCCTCCTCCTCCTCCTCCTGTTTTTTTCCTGCACCGGTGAGTGTGACGAGTCCTTCCCCTCGCTGCTTATGCCACAGTCCTCGTTCAAGGTAGTGATGCTCGCTGCGTGACGGCGGCGACGAGGAGGAGGAGGAGGAGGAAGAGCCTCAGTGATTTGGTACCACTTCTTTATAATAGATCCTCTCTTCTCTACTGTATAGACTATTGAAATATACAAACTCCTCCTCCTCCTCCTCACAGCCAAGTCTACAATCATCAGCTTCATAATAAGAATATGATTAAACAATGAGAATAATAATAATAATAATATATATATGTGTAGATACATATATATATATATATATATATATATGTAGTCGTAGCAGTTTTTTGTCAGCAGCCATCACAAGAACATTCAGGGTGGTAATTGCATATGTACAAAAAAAAAATATATCATTTACATCCCAGAGCTTGAGGCTCCAGGTTCACAAGTCATACGTTGGTGGGTGAGGCGGGTAAAGACTGGGAGGGAGGGAGGGAGGTGTGACGATGCTGGTGTGTTATCTGAGTCTCTTCTCTGCTGAGTAGATGGACATGTAGTAGTCGTTGCTGCCGACAGCCAAGTGTGGCTGAAAACACACAGGTGAGAGCATGTCAGACGTCACGATAATCTGAGTAAATCTGTTCACATTCAACTGTCAGATTATTGCTGCTGCAGCAAAACTCTGTCGTTAACTTTTAGTTAGTTTGGTTTGGGAATGATACAGTTAGTTAGTTTTTGTCTTCTTATGTGTTGTTGAGTCAAAGTTATGATTCATTTTATATCACATCATTTTTTTTTCTTTTTTTTCATAAAAACAAACCAAGCGAACGTTGAAATGTGACACACTGAACTTCTGAATTTCGGAAATTCAATTTGAATTTAAATATTTTAAGTCCTTTAAAGTCCTTTGCTTATAACCCAGCATGAGAATTGTATGGTCTCTGTTTGTCTTTTAGTGTCTTTTAGTGTGTTTTACTGTATTTTAGTTTTCTAGTTTCTATGTACAGTTCTTTGTGTGTTTTTTCAAACCTGCTGAATAAATAAAAGTGGATCGGATAAAAGAGCAGAAAGCCTCAACTTTAGCAAACACAGTGGAGTAAGTCTAGAGTCTCCTACTTAAAGTAAACAATCCATTCTTTATTCCCTTCACAAATGCAGCAGCAAATCTAATCAGCTCTTAACAGCCTCCTAATGGAGCAATAGGACGTTAGCTCGAGCTAACTTCACTGGCATTAGAGCCTGAGCAGACATGCTAATGTGTTTGCTACTTGAAATGCCGGGAAAAGTCAGTGCTTCATATTAAAGTTTAGAAACTTTTGTGTGTGTGTGTGAAATAACTCAGTTTTTAACCAGTCAGGAGGTATCACTGCAGTTAAGCTAGCTATGGTTTGGTTTGAAATGGTAAATCTGACATTATTCACTAAAAAGGAAACACAAATGACATCAACACACGATGATTCTATGGCTATGAAAACCAAACAATTACATTTTATATTTATATGAGCTTCTTTTCTTTGTCTATTTTGTCTGTTGATTGCTAATGGTTAGCTTAAATAGCTGAAAGCTAATGTAGCTGCAGTTCTGCCACAAATTGAGTAGTAAAGGGTAAGTAGGGAAAGTAGTTAACATCGTGGAAACTACTGCTAATAACTGTAATATAGTTCTTTAAATTCACATCAGTTTCGGTTTCTTCTTCCGTTTCATGACGGGCGGTGACCGCAAATGTTGTAAATAACAACAGGAAGTAGCCGTAAATAAAAAATAAGCCCACAACTGTGTGTTCTCTCACATCTGTGTTACATCTGTTTTTGTGTGTTATTATTTTTACTCATTGATTGGGACCACGTTATTATACTAAGATAAGGAGAAACCGAAATAAAAACAATATAAACTGAAAACGAGTTATTCTGAAGTGTTTCGTGAGTTTAAAAGAAAATAAAGTGTGTGTGAATAAATGATGAGCGGTGTTTGTTTACCCAGTTAGGATGGAAGGCTAAACAGCTGATGGCTCCGATCCTTTGTCCCATGAAGCCGTCGTAGTATTTTATGTTGCTGATCACGTCGCCGTTAGCGTTGTAGACGGCGATGAACTGGTTCATCGATCCACTGGAGGAGAGAGAGGGAGGGAGGGAGGGAGGGAGAAGAAACCGAGAGTGAGACGAGGCACTTTCTCAGCTTTCAAACCTGACAGAAATCATATGCAGGGGATTTTCTTCCTCCTCACAGTAGATATAGATATATATACTTTTTTTCTGTCTGACTCATTTAAAGCTGGTCAGCAAGTATATGAATCATCTTCTGTGAGTCAGTTCAAAGGTAAGCGGAGAAAATCAATATCTGTGCTCGACTTTATTTTCACTCGGACTTTATTTAGACAGCAGAGCAGAGGCGACGCTCTCGTAGCACCTGATTTGACTTATTTTTAACCGGCCCTGTCCTGAGTCTGTCAGACTCCTCCTGTTGTTTTATATTTCTATTTTTATGTGTTTATATTGGACTGTGTGATGTGAGGCCACTGGATCTGACAGAAGGAGGGGGTTCAGGGGGGTGGGACAAAGAGACAAGGGGAAGACGGAAGAGAAACTTTCCATTCTAGCGCGACTTAGCTCGACTCCGTTTTTTGCTTTTCCATGAGCGATTTTTTTAGTACCTGCTCTTACGAGGTTCCAAGCGAGTTGAGCCGGTACTAAAAATCCCTGAAAAACATGCGTTAATCTCCAACATTTAGCAAAGGAAATGTCTAACATCTCATCTCAATATTGACCAGAGGAGTCTGGTGTACTCAGCGACGATCGCGAGAATGAATCACAACCCGTTCAGTGGTATACTGAACGATTCTGTGAACAAAATCTTTTCAATCGACTGATTCTAATGATTCTAATGATTCAGTTACACTGAAAACAACCGCAACTAGTTTGTGCGTTTGTGTCGCGTGTGAAACAACATCACAGCGGTTTTCCGCAGCCGTGCCGACAACTTCCACATTGAGGAGGAGGAGCTATGAAGTCATGGAAAACGCCGTGACTGATGCCAAATTATGGACCAAATAATGGAAAAGCGCCAACACTGAACCCAGTGAAGCCTTAAACACTTTGTTTTACAAACCAGCACCTGCACCTGAAGCACCAGAAGAACTTAGAACTTCACATGAACATGACACCAATAATGACATCAGCAACCACAGAGGCCTGACATCAGTATGTAAGTGATTTATTGCGAATGATGTGGTTCTAAAGTGAAGAGAAACTCACGTCCACACAAACAAACTCACCAGGCGAACAGGTTTGCCTGTGGGTGGATGTCCAGAGCCGTTAACCCCTTCACCGTCTGCAGCACGTTAATGGAGTCTGGCGTCCGCGGGTCGAAGAATCGAACGTCTCCGTTGACACTGGTGGACAGCAGAGGACAAACTGATTATCAGCCACTTACTATAGATCCTGCTTTCTGTACGGTTTCGTTCTCACTGACGGAAAAAAACTCGTGTTACGGGAATTTAAATGTCAGAGGGCAGCGAGAGGCGTGAGCGAACCTGACGCTGATGACGTGTCCGTCTGTCTCCTTCTGCAGATGAGCTTTGACCACCCAGGCGCCGTGCTCCCTGTACGTCATCACGCGGCTGCAGAGACACAGAGCAAAGGTCAGTGAAGACAACGCACACACAACCACCGGACTGTGAAACGTCGAGGGGACGGAGGCGATGAAGGGACGTGGACGGCTGACAGAGGGTTAAAGGTCACCCGTCCGTCACAGGGTCAGACAAACAACCATTCACTCTCACATTCACACCCAATTGTGTCCCAATTAACCTCTGCATGTTTTTAGACTGTGGGTGGAACCTGGAGAAAACGCCACACAGAAAGGCCCTGGGTCCATGGTTCTCAAACTGTGGTATGTGTACCACCAGTGGTACGTGAGCTTCCTCTGGTGGAAATACTGTTCTACTGTATACACCAGTGCGGAAAAAATGAATAATAAATAAAACACAAAAATAATAATTCTAATATAAAAAGTTATCCATGGAAAAGTCCGTAGCTGACTTTTTTAACACTGGTGATAACGGCGTCACTTCAAGAGCTCACTACATTTCTCAGCTGGACGTGGCCAAACCGGGATTCGAACGGATAACCTTCTTGCTGTGAGCCAACAGCACCGCTAATCCACCATGATCGGAACATCCCTAAAAATACTAAGACTCAGACCTGTTTCCACTGCGAAGTACCAGAGAAATTTCAAAAATGAAAATGTGACATGAAAAAAGGAACTTTTGTTGTTTGTCTGCGTTTCCATCGCTTTGTAAAGAACACGTGTCACTGGATTTTTAACCCCCTCACGTTCACACTGGAACATCACTGTAACTGTAGTCACAGACATGTTGGTTTTAAGTGTTATACAGTATCGTGTAATAACGGCTTCAGGAAGTGAGGCCTTCACGGACACGATGACACTGTTGTTACAGTATAAACATCATTCAGTCACCACTGAGGCAAGGACATAAAAACTTATACTTCGAGTAATACTTAAAATATAAAACAATAAATTAAAAAAAAAAAGCTAATGAAGCTGTGATTGAAAAATCAGATTTTTAATATGAAAAAGAAAATTGAGAAACTGCGCAGTGTTTTAGAAATCAATCAAAGTGTGTCTGGTTTGGTTTGACCTTGTCTGGGTGTGTGTTTCTTTCTCTGGAGAGAGAGGTTATTAAAAACAAAACACAAAAATGTGTGCGTCTGTGTGTGTGTGTGTGATGCATGTGAGTGACCACTGGGTGGCAGCATGTAACCACGGCTGTGGGAAAGAAGGACCGCCGCTGACCTGCTGCGAACATCTCTGTCTAAAAGCTGCTGCAACTCCATTATCCACAAAAAAAATAAATAAATAAATCAATCTCAGCTTTGAAAACAAGGAATTTACACCAATTAACAACAATTAAACACATAAAAACAATCTGCTGTGGATATTTTCCTGTGCGTTCCAAGCGTCTCTACTGAATTAGGTGATCTGGTCTCACTGAACACTTTTAAAGTACTTTTTTTAACACTCTGAAGGCACAAACATGCATTGATTTGATATCATATGTGATTTTATGCTGCATTTCTATGTATATTTTATTATTTGAAGTAAACCTAACCTGTATGTACTGCTGCCTGGTTTAGCACGGACACTCTTTGTTTTATTCCCGGTTAAATAAATAAAACAAACAAACAAAAAAAAAAAGCCAACAAACTTCTTTCAGGTTGGTACATTCCGCCTCTCGACATATGTGCTGGGAACACGTAACTCCGTGCCTGAGGGGAACTATTAAATTAGCTTTACTTAAAGATTTATGGGTCACTTCGTAGTTTAACTGCTTTGTTTTTCCCTCCTTTGGGGCTGAAATTAAAATAATGTTTAACTAACTGAGGGGGGGGGAAGGGGGGCGGCCAGTGCCACCAGGGCCCATTAAAAGTGGCTCCGAACACCGAAAGGAAGATTTACAGCACGTTATGTAATAAATATAGATTAGAGGAGTGAATAATGCAGGAAGCTGGAGGAGTTATGTGTGTGTGTGTGTGTGTTCTTAAAGGTACGTCTATATAAATGAGGCACTCTATCTAACACTGAGAGGATGAATGTGGGCGTTACCTTTCGTTTGGACCCATCCTCCTGTCAAAGACTCGCACCGATCCGTCACCAAGACCCGCCGCGATGAGCGAGCGCTGCGAGTCGCACGAGAGGCTGGTGACACAGCTGTCTGCTCCTGTTGGGATGTCCTGACACACACACACACACACACACACAGATTACCTTTACAGTCCGTATAAAGCAGAGGTTACAAAGTAACCCACAAGTGGCCCTCCACTTAGTGGTGCGATATAATAAGTTATTTATTTTTATTTTTAGTGTTCTTTAATGAAAAGATTCATTCATTAATTTTTCAAAATGAAACAAACAGTTAATTGGATTTTCAAAATAAAAGAAAAAACAGATAATGACTAAGGAGTGTTTCCCGTTTGGTCCAGTTTTGATTATTTTTTTCCATCTAACACAAGTGACATGACCCGAAAGTTGGGAGTTAAGTAAAGTTAGAAAGATATTCACAGATTCCAACTTCCACGATCAATAGTCCGACACACAGATTATTTTGCATCATAAAATATCACAACAAATGTTGTCACGATGGAATGTCTTGATTTTAAGCTCATGTCCCCAACTTTACGGAAACAGTTGTTTTTTTTGTCTTTTTCTTGGCCCCTGCTGTAAAGTCATGAAAATGTCTCTTCTGTCAATCCAGAGAAAAACGTGTCACTAACCAACTTTATAACACTTTTTTTTCTGTGTTAGATTTGAGACCATTTCAAAATCCTCCTCTCGCTTTAGTGGGGACCAAAGTCCTCAAACATCACTGTTCATCAGTTTTTGTCTAAAATGAAAAACATAAACACACCGTTTTTAAACTTCCTGTTCAACAAACCTGCGTTGGTCTCCACTTAAATCATATAGTAGAAGAAGAGTTGGCGTCCACTCACATTTTCTGGCCTAATCGCTTTAGTGGAGACCAAAGTCCTGCTGAACGTATCAAACCACTTGTTTAACAAACACGTAGAAACGTGACATTTTCAGCACTTTGGCGCCAGTTTAACGACAAACTGCTCTCTGTCTCCCTCTGTCCCTCCGTCAATGGTACTGCAGCCTGCCTGCTCTTCTTTCTGTTCTTCTCTACTTATATTCCTCATTTTTAGAATAAAGCGTCAGAGCTTTTCTGTGCGAGACAAAGACGTCTCAGCGAGCTAAAAAACCAAAGACAGGAGCGTCGGTCAACTGAGGAGTTTTTATATTGTAAACACAAGAAAGGAAATCCTGAACAGAAGACTGAAGAGAAACTGCTCTCAGCCATCATATATAATGTGTGAAGAGAGAGAAACTCTGCATTTGCTTCACAGGGTCTTTTAATACTTGTACCCCATCAAGGTAAGACTGTCGTTCCAACACTAATTTCACATTAAATCTTCTTGTTAATCATCCATCATGTGCTCTGCTGGCTGCCGGCTCATTTGCAGCTGGACCCCGGCATCAATATGCAGCCACAGGCGAGGCTGGCCCATTTGTATCTGGATTAAGTCCATCCATCAAGACAATGATTAGCTCACTGAGGATCATTAGGTGAGTGGAAACAAAAGAAGAAGAAGAGATAAAAACAACAAAACAGAGAGAAACCACACTAATCCACAGTCTGGATCTGATACTGATTTCCATTATTTTACAAAAACAGAGTGGACACCAGAGTTTACACCTAGCATTCCTTAACCCTAACCCTAAAACCAAGTCTTAACCACAAACAGGACCAGTGAGGACCAGCCAAAAATCTCCAACATTCGTTGGACAGAGAACTTGTTTCTCTTTTGTGAGATGATGATGTGTCTTGTTGAAGGTCCAGTGGGTAAGAATTAGCGACATCTAGTGGTGAGACGGCAAACTGTAACAACCCAAGGAGTCCTCCAACTATGGCGGCCTTCACATACGAGAAAGTTACTAGTTTTACGTAGTAACATTCTGCTTTATGGCGTAATTGTAAGGCTACGGAAAACCAACAAGTTTTATTTTACAGTGTTTATTCACTGAGATAAACCTTCGATTCCATTTCTGCCAATAAACTCTCTTAAATGTTACAAACTGGCAAAGAGAAGGCAGAAAAGTGGTGTTTCTCAAGATTTAAGGACGCCAGGTTCCTCGTGTGAGTGAATCCTTGCAGGTAAAACTCCGTCCTAACATGACACAGCAAGTGTCCATCATTATGTATGTCACTGAGCTGAACTCGGTCCCAAGGATCGTTTGTGCTGCACTGAGGAAACACAACATACACCTCTGCAGAGTTAGAAGCATCCTTCACACTGACATTCCGCTATTTTAGAATCTTTCCTACTTTTCTAACACGTATAATTCCCCATCTCACCAATAAACCATCTGCTGTTTCAAAAAGATAAATGTGGTGAAGCATCAGGTGCGGAGGGGAGGGGAGGGGAGAAGGGGAGAAGATGAGAGGAGAGTCGGTACCTGGACTTTCATCTCCCGGTCAGTGTCCCAGATCCTGATGACTCGCACGTCTCCGGACGTCATGAGCAGTCCCGTCTCCTGCTCCCAGTCCACGACCATCCCTGCACCTACAGTCATAGAACAGCAGTGTTTTTAGTTTTTATTTTTCAGTCAGTTTATTGATCCCAGCAACAGAATCAGTTAATATTTGGTCAGAACATCATTCAAAAACAACTTCAGATTGAAATCATCTGTGGGGCCAGACACTGATGCAGTTTCTTTGCTATATGGAGCAAAGAAACCAAGAAAATATTCACATTTAAGAAGCTGAAGAATCAGAGAAACTGACAAACCGATGAATTAATAATGAATTATCATTGCAGCCCTTCATGATATATCATAAACTAAATAGTGTTGCAATGAATAGAGTATCTCAGAATGTCACCGTATCATCATAATCATGGACAAAGTAAGGAAATGGTCGTCGTCCTCTGGACCGCAGTGAGACAGAAGTCATCAGTTTACATGTGGGCCAGTGAAAAGTCGTACCAGGCATAATTATTATCATAAATGATAAGTTTATTATTAGAGACTCCACAATGCTGCTGCTGCTGCTGCTGCCGTGCAGCGGAGGACGGGCCGACTTTGCCTTTGCTGTGTTTGAAAACAGCAGCATATAATCCCAGCAGACTTGGCCGTTAACCCTTTACAGGGCACTCATTGAAATACTTGGAGATTGGATTGGATTATTGGAGGATATTTTCAAAATGTGTTATTTTCATGTAGAAAATCAAGTCAATGAAGGGACCACATATGTCCCTCTATGGTAGAAAAAAAATAATCTGAAAAGACTATATCGTAGAACATACAAGAAAAACACAAATAAAGTGATAGGAACATTATTTGAAAACATTTTAAAGCAGTGTTTCCCTGCTTCTACACACCTGATTGATTTCATCACCATACCATAATTACTTTCTGCGATGTAACCATTTTTGGAACTCTTTTGGATGTGGTGGAAGTTCGAAGGTGTAGTTGTTTGTCCGGTAAAGGGTTAACTCATTCAAAATGCCAAACTTGGTAGATTTTCACGGCTATGGAATCAGAATTCTGCATCAGGAAAGCAAGCGGCGACCTAAGACTTTGGCACAGTGCTGAACATCTGGACAGACATAAATAAATAACTAAGAAAACAGAACAGAAGGCCGTTATTTGACTCGTTGGCACGGTTAAAACTTGCAAAAGTCTTCAATAATAGATTCCCGGGAACCATTTGTAAACACAATGTAAGCGCTGATATTAATTAGGTGTTTTTTTTTTTTTAAATGGAGCAAATTGAATCTGTAAATGAAACTTCACACCACAGACACAAACACAGCTGTGAGACACACGCCGAGCATGTGTTGGCCTCCCCCCCCACACACACACACACACACACCCACCCCGCTAATATGCGGCACACACAATCTGCTGGAGAGACTCCGATGGCTCCCACTGCCACATGCAGCTCCCGCATCACTGTGTAACTAATGAACGCGCCACAGAAGAGACCCTGCAGGACCGCAGACTCATCTCCTCTGCAGACAGCGGGAGACTCCTCATGTCAGTTTAGCACAAAAGTTTGCAACTGAAATCATAAACGACAACTTTTGTATTTTTGCGTCCAGAAACCAGAAAAACGTCGGGAAACGCAAAACTCTGACCCCGGAACTGAGCCTGTCAGCCGAGTGAGGAAGTCGGCCGAAGACAGCGAGAGACCTCATATGTTGGCAGTTACCATCTCAGCCACACTTGGCCTGCTGGCTCACTGATGCCTGGCAGAGGCCTGTGGCTGCAGCCTGGAGGCGTCAGCGGGCTTCAAGTCAGCTGCTTGTCAGACTGTTCAACTGCGTCTGAAAAGACCCGCTTCCTTTTTTCTTTTCCTGATGCTGGAAACAGATCAATTGAGAAGAAAGACGTCTTCCACAGCGAGTAACAGAGAAGCATCAGGGACAGACAAAAAAAAAAAAAGAAAAGGTATAAAGTTGTTTTTAAAGTTTACTTTTCTCCTCTCGCCTTTGGTCTCGTTCAGACCTGGTGGGAACACGTCAGCCCAAGTTAAAGCTGATTTTAAACACACATAATCAGTTCCAGCTCTACACGCCTCGACCCGCCTCTACTTGGTTTTCTATGCTTTTTCCATTAGGGGTAGTTGACAGACTGCCGGCCACTGATTGATAGAGAGCGTTGTTAGTTAGTTTTTATTAATCCCCTTAGGGAAAGTACTCTGCAATTTGACCCATCCTAGAATTTGACCCCCATTGGGGGTTGGGTACCTTGCTCAGGGGTACCCCAGCCCTTTTTGGCCGGGTGGGGATTTGAACTGGCGACCCTCTGGTTACAAGTCAAGTTCCCTTTCCACTTGGCGACGGGCTCCCTGATGAAATCATGGACAGACACCTCTTCTAAATTGACTTTTCAAGTGTTGTTAAATTTACACCCTTTCTCATAGAACTTATTTTATTTGTAAAAAAAAGTTTTGACTAACTTTTTAACATTTTTATATCGTAGAGGGTTCCAGTGACAACCCTTCCAGTTATCACTGGAAGAGTCACGAGCGCCGCGTCCGACACAAGAATCAAAGCGAACAATGTCGGACTGCATCAGCGTCAACTGCTGCCAGTTCATGTGTCAAGACTATCATCACAGCATTTGCTGCCATATGGGTTAAGTACTGCCCTAATTGTGTATTGGCAAAATATAAGCTATTCTGCAAAAGCCCTACTCACAGAACATGTTCTCTTGATGATTGTGAGTGAAATCCCAGTAAATCAGCAGTTTTTGAAATACTCAGACCAGCCTGTGTGACACCAACAACCATGCCATCATCAAAAATCACTTAAATGACTTTACTACTTGACTCTGATGCTCAGTTTGAACTTCAGCAGAAGGTCTTGACCATGTCTACACTTCTAAATGGCTTCCATTACATGCCATGTGACTGAATGTTCAGATATACGTGCAAACGTACTAAAAGCAGTGGTTAAAGAAGTGAGACTGATGACTTTGCTCTCTTCACCCGTCTTGAAGACCAACACTGAACAGTACCTGGCGACATATCTGATGCTGTCCCCACTCCCTTTTCTCTCCCTGTGCTTCCTTTATGACTCACAGCTAAGCTAAGTATAACTTATACAGGAACCCACGAGTCATATGTGTGACTGGGATTTCTTCTCTGTCTATATTGTCCCAGAGTTGTCAGGAAATCCAAAGCCCCGCGACGCGAATCCTCGGCTGTGACGTCATCCGGGCCCACTCATGAGACGCGCAACGTCGTGCTGGTGTTAGTGTGGGCTGGTGTTAGTGTGGGTGTGTGTGTGTGTGGGAGGGGGGAGGGGGGTAGCACGCAGGGAAAACCATTTCACAGGGCTGTTCTCTGTCTTTTCGCTCATTTCAGAGGCTGCGAGAAGCGAGGAGGCATTCCCTTTGAAGCCGGCAGCTCAGTGATGATCTGGGTTGCAATGAGAGAGGCAGAGAATGGGATATTTCCCAACTCCCCGGAGCAGTGAATTTTCTCTGTAAAAATAAGCAACACATATCGCAAAACCCTCCGAAGATTCACCATTTTAGTGCATCTATCTTACAATTTCCACCGAGGTTCCTTTGTGAAATGTGCATGGTAAATCCAAACAATCAGCTGGAAGCAACTCAATGCATTTAGAGTGAAGCAGACGCGGTCGAGACAATCTGCTCAAGTTCAAACCGAGCATCAGAATGAGGAAGAAAAGTGACGTTTGAACATGGATGGATGTTGTTCTGAGGGTTTCAGAAACCACCCGAGTAATTCACGCCCAACAATCATCTCCAGAGGTTACAGAGAATAGTCGTTAAAAGGAAAAAAATCAAGTGAGCTGCAGTTCTCTGGGAGGAAATGCCCTGTTGATGCCAGAGGTCAGAGGAGAACGACCAGTTTGAGATGTTAGGCGGTCAACAATAACCACTCGTGAGGACCAGGGTATGCAGACAAAAACCTTTATCCACCACACATGATTCACATGCTGCCTGCACCTTCTAGCTCCTGTGTTTAAAGTATGGCGATGCCACCTTGTCCCTGCTTTGAGATAAGATGGACCTTGAACAGTGGAAACTACGAACATTTCCTTGACAAACAGGAAACTAAAAAGCCACAACACAAATATGTTGAAATTGCTACTGTGACATCATCAAGTAAAGGATCAGAGTCACATGTTGTTGTGCTGATGGAGAAACACTGAAAGTAGTTGCCATGTTCATTAATCGTATATTAGAACAATGTTTAAAAAATTAGATTAGTAGCACAAACTAAGAGAATTCGGGGCTAAACATTTAGCCGTCCATCACTTCCCGTGTGCTAATGTCGCGTTTTATTTGCAGTTGGAACTTGGAACTTCCATGGTCACAGGGCATTCCTGAAGAGGGAATGCCACACTGAACTTGGATTACCAAATCGGGAACTCAGAGCAACCTCACCAACCCCGACATTGGGATTCAAAGATGGCGTTAATAGCACTTAAGCGCAAAGCCTGTGATATACCTCAGCGAACATGCTGCTATTATACTTGCACGTCAGGGTCCTGTAGTATCCCACTTCACCATCGGGCGGCAGTACAAGTCTGGACGCAGGGAAAAGGACGCGTTCCCACCAAAGAAGAAGAGAACAATGCTACAGCTCCCTCAGATACTTCTACGTCTGGTACGAGCGGCTCGAGGCTGAACGGCCTGTTGGGCAGGAGAGTCGGGTTTGGATGAATATCCTTGGCGACGACTTCTTCTGTTGTGGAAATGGTTTTTCTGCTTGGTGAGCGGAGCTTATACTCCACCTATCGGTAGGGTGGAAGGTCTGGTATTGCTAACGATGGCTAGCCCAAGATACATTTGCTTTCCGACTTCTGGGACGACTAGCCATTTCTGATGTAAAAGGAATGCAGCATAACTGCTGTAGAGAAGTGAAATAAAACCCAGACTTGAAGGTACAGAAGATTCAATCCATCTTCTTCCCCCAGTTTCATCCTCATCCTCATCCTCCCCCTGCAGTGATGCCCCTGCCCCAATTTTAGAATCACCGTCCAGGTCTCACTTCACCCAAGATCTTTCCCTCGTTCTCCACTTCAGTTGACTAAATCCTTCCCGACTGCAATCAAAAAACGTTTGAATGGAGTTCAGGACCGTCTGAGCTCACAGAGGTGTAACCTTAAACCTGACCCATCAGCTTCATCCCCCGCGGTCATCAACACTCGGCTGCTCTGAGCTGGAGAAATCCAGCTGTAGTGGGAAAAACCTGCAGGAACGTGGGTTTGAGTTACCCACACAGAAATCAATGCACACATGGAGAGATGTGAGAACACAGAGGACAAGCAGACGAGTGTGGGCAATGTTTAAGTCTGCGTGCAAGTGTACAGGTGCAGATTTTAAAACTGCACGGTGTAACTTTTGTTGATATTGATGGGTTTTTTTCTGCCTCTGTTTAATATTCAAGAGCAGAAACTATGTAACATCCATCTTTAAATGCAAGGAATGACTGTGCGGCTGTTAAAGCATGTAGAGATGACACAGAATGACACAGAAGGAAAGTATGACACTGACACTGAGACAAATGTCAACACATGAGTAGTATTTAGCTGCCACGGTGAAGCACATCACTACGGAGAATCAATTGATCCAAGATGGAACTGCTAAGCTGGTCACTGAATGCGTTCGACAAAGTGTTCTCAACAAGAAATAAAAAAAAAAAAAAGAGGAAACGAAATGTATGATGATAATGGGGGCGGGACTAGTTAAGCTTTGCTTCTCCCGCATTCCCTTTGGGTTATGTATATTCTGTGTACTGCACTGTTATGTGATGAGTGATCTAAATGTCATGACCGAAATAAATAAAAAATAAAAATAAATAAATAAATAAATAAAATCGCATTAACTGTCTGACAGTGTGTGCCGTGTCGACTTTGACGTGGTTTGGATGAGAAATGCAAGAGATATCGGTAGAAATGGAGCAGATTTATCGCTTTAAACAGCACAACAGTGGCACAGCAGGACCGGGGTGAAGACGACGTTAATCCTTATGTTACCAATCCTGTCGTCGGCGACGTATACATGTCATTACAGTAGAACCTCAGCGAGATTCAACAAAAACTAAATACATAGAAAATGTATAATTTCAGCGACAAAAAACCCCGCCTATAATCTCACCTAAATAAAACAAATATAATAAATCAAAAAACACTTGTTTGTGTCTATATTACGCACATAATTAACGTGCGTCTAATAAATAGTTATATACTTGGACAACGACACACATTTTGCGTCCGAACACCACCAAGACCGATTTGAAATGAAAACAATCAAGAAGTGATTAAAGTGTAAAAGCTCTCAGCTTTCAAAAAAAGTTGCATTAACTGTTGAAGAATTGTAAGCATTTAGATTAGATGAGATTAGATTTACAGTCATTGATCCCACACTGGGGAAATTCACTTGTTAAAACTACCTTTTAAATTCACTCATTTATAAGAAGTATAAATGCCTGCACCACCTGTGTTGGGTACAAACGTTCAAGGAGATATATACATATATCTATATACACATATATGTATATATATATATATATATATATATATATATATATATACATACATACATACATATATAAAAATATATATATACATATATGTATATATATATACATATATATAAATATATATATAGATAGATATATATCTATGTATATATATATACATAGATATATAAAAATATATATATACATATATGTATATATATATATACATATATAGATATATATATCTATATATAAATATATAGATATATATGCATATATATGTGTATATATATGTGTATATATATATATATATATATATATATATATATATATATATATATATATATATATATATATATATATATCTATACACATCTATCTATATCTATATCTATATCCATAAACTGCTTTTCTTTAAGTAAAAATAAACCTGCCAAACAGTTGAGTTTGTGTTTACTTGGTCCTGTCTTGACATGAAAAAGAATCACTTCCTGTGTGCAGCGTGGGGAACAAAACAAAGTTTATATTTAAAAGTTGCACACTACAGCTGTAACGCGGCTTTGTCTCTGTTTTATCAGCCTCTTATTTTTGATTTATTTTTAAATGATAATGACATTGTGACCAAAAATGGCTCCTCCCTTGTTGCATTTTCGGGAGAAAGGAAACTGAGCTGTCAGCAGTTTTACGTTCCCCGACTGTAGCGGCGTGATGAGGCCATCTTTAATTTGTGACAAACCTGTTTATGTCTTTGTCTCAATCGTCTCTGTCTCTGGAGGAGACCCCCATGTTTATTCTGCACCATTATCTTCAGTGATGGACTGACTCTCCCACACACTGCAGCTCATTAAACCGCTGCTTCTTCTCTCCCCCAGCGTTACTTTTTGTTCCTCCAGTGTGTGTGTGTGTGTGTGTGTCTCTGATTGACAGGGATGTTGACCCCTGTGACGGCATAAGTTTGACCTTTGCAGGTAGAAAGGGGGGAAAAAACAGCTTCCCTGGTTTAAACCTTGTGAGAAGAGCAATAACCTGCATGATATTAGCTTTTGTTGACCTGATTAGTTCAGACATCAATGACTCCAATGATTGTAAATATAATCCATAGAGTTGAAAATGACCTCAGGAAATCCATTCAAATGCACTAAAACTTCATCACTGGGAACACAATCCTGCTGTTAACTAGGATTAACCCCTTTTTTTTGTACTTATTTTCACCATCAAAGGGCCAGAAAATGTCCTGCGAATCAGCAACTTTTGCCCATTTTCTAGAATAACTTTCAATATCTGGCAGTTATGTTAAAATAGTGTATTAACAATTTAAAATGAAGAAAAACAAAAAAGTTGTACATGAACACCAGATTTGAAATTGAATCAGTAGAAAACATATTTAAAATAACATTCCTTGGAGTTTTTTTTCTCAATGTCCAAAACAAAAAGTCTGTACTGCGTTTTCCAATTCTCTGGTGACAAACACGCAGATACGCCGGCTTAATGCACCAGCGCGAGTGAAATTACCGTAATAACCACACGTCGAATTCGACTTCTCAGCTTTCAGAATAGCAACGATAGCACAAACCGTCGGTTAATTACGGTAATGCGATACACTCGGTGTTAAAGGGTTAAAAGGTCGACCAACATGGGTTTTTTCCACCGTTGGTGACAATCTTTGATTTTTCTGGATTAATATGATAAAATATAAAAGTTTAAACCCTTTAACACAGGGGTCTCAGACTAAAGTGACCTTGGGGCCAGGTCAAAATAAAAATGAAAGAGTTTGTTTCGATATGGAATGAGAAAATAGTTGATATTTAACACTTAGTGTTCACATGTGCCCCCTTGGTAATTTGCCATATATGGACATCCTGGGTGTGTGTGTGTGTGTTTATAGGTCACATGTTCAGGCTTTAAAAAAAACTCTTTTCTAATTTGTTTGTTGAGTTAAAGTTATGATTCATTTTATGTTGCATTTTTTAGTTGTGATATAAAGCAGCGATAATTATGCAGAAGTCACAAAATTATTTGGTCATAAAAATGAGTTGCGACGTATCTTCAAATTTACACAAAATTACACAAATGTTTAAAATCGGATTTTAAGCATTTTTTAGTCATTTTTTTTCCATCAGATTACCTATAGGTTGTGCTGAAGAAAAGGATATAAGACTCTCTATATTGCACATTCTTATCACCTCTGTAAAAACTGTACGTTTAATGGAAAAAAGTGGCTGAAATGCTCTGTGTTCTCAGAGTGAAAGGGCCACACAGGATTGATTGGTGGGCCGCGAGTGGGCCCCGGGCTGCGAGTTTGAGACCTCTGCTCTGAGAGTCGAGAAGTTGCACGTTAAAGCCAACATGTGGTTATTACGGTAATTTCACTCACGCTGATGCAGAAAAACAGCGAATCAGCGTCGCCAGAGATTTTATTTTTGGCCTGTTTTTGGATATTTAGACAAAGACTCAAACACGTGTTATTTTAAATATGTCTTACACTGTTTAAAATTCAAACTTAACACATTTTTACAGTGTTTTTTTTTCAATAAAACTTTAAATTTTTCTTCATTTTAATTATTAATTGTTAACACACTATTTTAACATGCAATCAACTGTAAATAACTAGCACTTAGTTACAGGACATTTTCTGGCCCTTTTATGGTGAAAATAAGCGGACATTTTGAGGCTTAGGGTAAATAGAATCATTATGTATAAACAAAATATCTAATTAAAAAACAACTCTGTCAAATAAACTTTTTGGATGGTGAAATAAAGTTTGAGAATTCGTCAAAGTTTCTGAGAAGAACCTACAACAATAAATAAGTAATAAAACGATTAATAATACACACGTTATTGGAAAATGTCAAAAATCCATTTGTATTAAAACGACTCCAGGATTTCTTTTGGTCTAAATCTCAGCTCTACTCTGCAGACTCGGTGTGAATGTGCAGGTGACAGAGAGGGATTTTCTCTTCTTTTTAAGTTACTTTTGACAAAAAAAAACTACCAACAGACAAAGACGACGACGTTGATGATGAAGATATTGCAGTAAAAGTTCCAGAGAAGAGAAGAAATTTTCCCTGAATCTTCCAAACGTGTGTGTGTCTTTTTTCCCCCCAACTCTTCCCTTAAGTCGCCGGTCCTGAACTCGGCAAACTTTCCACAGACCTGATGTTACAGTAACAAGGCACCAGGGAGACGAGAGGGGAAGGAGAGAATAATATATAGAGCAGGACAAGACATCTGAGCGAGCTGTCCAACTTTACTCACGCAGTCTCACAGAAGACGAGGACAAAGAGAGAGCGGATGAGCAAACGGAACAGAGGGAATATTTTTTACACAGAATGTGGATCAGGGACTTAAAAAGTCCATTTTCAGAAGTAAACTGCGTCCACACGGACACACAGACGACGATAATGAAAAGTACGAATGAGGACGTTTGTTATGAGACCGAAGAAGAAACTTAAACCGAACTCTTGAAGCACTTCTTTTCAGGCGTAAACCTGTGTATGTGTATGTGTATGTGTATGTCGTTAAAGCGATGTTATTGTAGTGAAGCGCCAACGTCCTAGTGGGCCGCGACGGTACTGCAGGCGTTTTAAAATTGCTGTAAAATTTGTGCGACAGAAAATTTACGATGTGTTATTTTTGCTTGTTAGAGGCTTCTTTATGTCGATGTTGGCCTTAATATCTGGATATTTTAACATGTTTATATATATGTGCAATTGTGCAGGAGTCACAAAAACAGACCATTTTTTTCTTTGCTTTTTGCGAACGTTCAACTGTGATATCATTTCAAATTATTATTATATTATATATTATTATTCCACAAATTAAATCCAATTTTAAACATTTTGAGTACTTTTTGCTCGGGTGTGTTTTAGAGTTGGTTTCTTCATCAGACTGCCTATAGGTTGCATTGAAAAAAAAAAGAAAGAATATATATTCTTATAGCCTCTGTTTAAACTGTATGTTTAAACATAGTCATGGAAAAAAGCAGCCAAAAATGGGTTAAAACTCCCTCACTTCAGCGTCTTACACCCTAGATTTCACTGCGATTAACAGCCGACTTTATTTTCACGCCCTCGTCTCCCGCGTGTGGGAAAAAACAACAACAACAAAACCACCGTGAGTGTTAAACAACCACGTGTTTCTCTCCCGTGACATTCAGCTTCTGCCATCACGTCACGCTGATTAACGACTGCTTACGGGCCTTTTTTCAAATTCAAAACGATTCACCTGAAAATACCAAAGTCATCTGGAGAGGACGACGCGCGCCAGTCTGCTGACTCATGCAGTCAACGCGGGCTTAATTAGCTTTTGCTAAATGAACTGCTGCAGCCGTTATTTACAGTTATTTGTTATTTCGGGCAGGAAGACGGAGCGATGCTGACGAGAAAGTCACAGGCTTCCTCCGTCTACCTGCCCAGAATGGACAGTCGGGTGCTAAATCTGCTGCAATTATGGAATTATAGATGGCGTATGATGGGTTTTTATTAGTCATGGAAAGGTTGGCCCTTGTAGAAACACTTGTTATAAGTGTTAGATCTCTTCTAACCTTTAGGGGGCGACTGCCAAGAATGGAGTTACGGACAGATAAAGGGAGGTCAGGGGAATAAAAGAAAAAAACACAGAGAGGAGACACGCTGCCGGCTGTTTAGTGCAACATCTTTGCTCTGGGAGTGAGGGAGAAAAAGAGAATGGCATCACTTACCTCCTTGCTTACTCCTGTCAAGATATATGGAGACCCTTCTGGCAAGACCTGAGAGCGGAGGGGGAGGAACCAAATAGAAGAGGAGGGGAGGAGGAGGAGGAGGAGGAGGGAGAGCGGGGAATGCAACAAAAGCAAGCGACAAATATTAGCAAGGATCCCCGTGCATGCAGATGCACACGTTCACACGCTGAAATCAAAGTGAGACTTCAGAAAGTAAAACAAGCAACAACCAGCAGAGGGATGAACAAGGCAGTCGTTTCCCAGGGTGTCACCTCCCATGTGACTAACAGGAATATGAAAGGAGAGAGAGACGGAGGCGTGAGCTGAGCTGCTGCTGCTGCTGCTGCTGCTGTGGCTTTTTCATTAAAAACAGGGCCAGTGGAAGCTGCTGCACACCGTCCCCCACACCTCCACACCTGCAGGACACAGAATCCCAAACTCCCAGGAGACTAAAGATCCTGCAGGTTGTTGGATGTGAGTGGGTTCTGTCAACGTAAAAGCAGCAGCGGCGGCGGCAGCAGCAGCAGCAGCAGCAGCACGGGGTTCAGTTTTTAAATTACATCAGTATATTTTCACACGCAGAATACAAGGACTGTTTGTAACGTTGATATAAAGCCGAGTGAGGTGGAGAGCATTAAACTCATCCTTTCTACACAACAGCAGTACTAGCAGTGAGTTATCTGGGGAGCAGTGGTGGTTAGGTTGCCAAGGTCCCGAGATTTGAACTGGCGACCATCTAATTACAAGCCAAATTCCCTTCCACTTGGCCAAAGGCAAGTGGCACCTCGTCTCTCGCTCCAATGTGGCTCCCACCACCGTCTGAAGACGAGGAAGAGACCGACCCCCTCACAGATCCTCGTGGAAGACTCTGTGGATCAGTCTAAAAGACTTCAAAATCTCCAACATTTGAGCAGGATTTGTGAGTGAGGAGGGAAGCATCGCGAGGGCAAACGTACTGACTTACTGAACCTTGTTCAAACCCAAAATCAAAACCACAGAACCAGCAAAGTAACAAGAAGCCGGACAGACAATCAACAAAAAGCACAACTGTGTGATTGGATGACAGGGACGGGATGAGGGAGGACAGGTTGTGCAGCACTCTGTGGCATTAACGGGTTATGGTTAAGGTTTGGAATCAGGCTTCGTTTGGGGTGTCCAGATGAGTGTGTGTGTGTGTATCTGGTATTCCTTATGTTGTGGGGACCTAAATCTGTTTACAGTCACATTATGTGGACTTGTCTTCCTTATGGGGACAGAAATCAAGTCCCCATAATGTAAATGAGTCAATGGAATGTCCTCTGAAGTCATGGAAACCTGTGTGCGAAACTGCCTTCAGAGTGAGAGCAGGTTTAATATAGTGTAATATTACATTAATAATACATTATTAACGCAGCTGAAGCATCTCTTGAAAACACAAACTTATAATAATAATGATAACACCTCAACGCAGAGACACTCCAAGTTATGGTAATAACTCAAAAACTAACTTACTGAGGCAGGAGTTTGTGTGTACAAGAACAACAACAGGGAGAAGAGGCGTGTGTACGTCTATGATGACACCGTTCCAGCACGACTCGACTCGAATCTACTTGGTTTTTATTATAGTACCTGGAACTTACGGTTCTGTGACCATCATGATATTCAGGCCTCCTGGATTTATGTGAATCTATGTCTCACAGACAGATCCTGTCGTCGATGGAGGGTTAACGACCTGATTCTAACGATGCACTAGACTGACAACAACTACTTTACAAGGCACTCGTTTGTGTGTTTGCGTCGTGTATACAATGACATCACAGCAGTTGACTCCGCCCACGTTGGGCGGGTACAAGCCGAGCCGAGTGGCGCAGGAACTGTCATAAGAGAAAGAGATAGAGGAGATCGAGAGAGGGGGAGATTTCTCTTTGCCGAGTTTAAATAAAACAATCTGAACACCAGGAGCTGAGAATGGACTCTTCGGTGAAACTTTTCCTGGCGCGACGTCACTCCGAGTGGCTGTTTACACTGAAACCGCTCAGTGTTCTGAAAGCAGACGCCACCCTGAGACTGTCACCGACAAGTTCGCCATTAAAGTGTTAAGTCTTAGTGAAGACGGGGGCTGTGTCTCACTGCGGGACACTCGTCCACGGAGGAAAAGCCTCTCAGCGTGTGTGTGGGCTTTTTATTTTTATTTTGCCCGAGACTCGCGCGGACAGTGATGCTAGTTAAGTGTGTCACCTCGCTGCAAGTCTCCACTGAGCTGTGTGCTGTAGTAATGATAGAGACGCAGCCAGTGAGTCACACGTCCTGACAGCTGCTGCCAATTAACTTCACTCAGTCGCAGTGTCTCTTACTTGATGAGACGCATTCAGAATTCAAAAAACGCTGAGAGAGAGAGAGACGTCCACCCACACATTAATGGCCGTCACGTGTCTCCCTCTTGTTAACATACAAGGTTGGAAAACAACTTAAATATATTTCCAAATGAAAAACAAGTGAAGTGCAATCATTGCCACAGCTGTCACCGTTTCTTTGCTGCTCCAGGAGAAAACGCTCGAGGCAAAAAAAAGCAGAGCAGCGGAGAGTGTGAAGGGAAAGAGTGAGACACCACAGACGAAGTGTGAACCTCAAGTGTGTGTGTGTGTGTGAGAAACTCTGCCTCTCAAGTGACATAAGTGAGTCAACAGCAGCGCCGCGTCCACCCGTGTCCGAAAAGTTTAAAAAAAACGTCCGTTATATTGACTCAAGACAAGCGGCGCTGCTGCCCACCAGCGAAGAATGAGTGATAATAGCGTGTACTGTTACGGAGGCAGAACTCGCCCCTCCCACTTTGTCAGACCTGACAGAAATATGATGGATATTCTGAAACGTGACAGGTTTATATCGGGATTTATCAGCAGCATTAAATGTTGATGCGAGCGACGGAACTAAACTCAAGATTCGTGTTTTTATACACTGACCTCAGTCTGGCATAAAAAAAATACTTTAAACTTTAAAAAAACAACAACACTTTATGCTTCTTTTAACTCAAAGGTTAGTAATTAATATAGATTGTTGTCTATGTAGATTAAAATCTGGGCAGATAAATTGTTGAGGAAATACTGTACTTTACTGTAATCCATTTAATCCATGAAAGGCTTTTGCTGCTACGTGCTAATGTTAGCAAACACTCACAGAAATATTAATGTTGTACATGTAAGCAATTCTGTTTCATATAGAATTTACATCCATAAAAGTCAAATTCAAAGAAAGCAATGGAGAATAAGAATATCCATTGTGTTTTAAGTGCAGCCACATAATGTACTGCCACCTACTGGACTGGAGTTTGGTGAACAGATTTACTTTTAAACACATTCAATTGGATTTGTTTTCACAATTAACAAATTTCAAATTACAATTATTTAAATGAAATCAAATAGAAGTGGATATTGAGTAATTAACTTTCATTTTTCTTCCCCGAGTGTAACTGACTGAATTTACTGAGTTGCTTCACTAACTTTAAGATTTCATACGTGTGTTTGGTTCCCTGTTAGCATGTAGAATTATACTTTCATTTACAACTGTGGCTACATTAGCTGCAGCTAATAAAATGTTACATAGGGTATCTTTAAAGCAGCAAAATAGTTGACCTTTTAAAATGATGTGAGATTTAATGTCACACGTGATTTTCATCTGACAATGATTTTCTTTGTTATACGAATCAAATAAACCAGAAAATACTAGTACGATGACCAGCTTTGTGTAGCTAAATAAGTTCTTACTTTCTTCTTAAAAGTGGTGGAAATTAAATCCTTCACTCCCTGTATTTATTTCGACTACACGTCCCAGAAATCTACAGTGAACTGGGTTGAAGTTGTTCCACTTTCTGCTCCATCAGCTTGGAATCATTTGTACAAAAACAGCTCAGAGTCAGAGAGCTGGTCTCAAGAAATGTCTTTAAATGAACACTAAATGTTGAAGTTAACGCTTCTGAGTTAAAGTTATCCGTGATTTAAAACAGGATTCATTTATTTTTCTCCGTCATATCTTTATGGACTCTGCCTTTAGATGGATAGGACAGTCGTTACCGTGAATTTTGTCATAGATTTTATGAGGAGTATATCAAATTTCTGCCAGTTAACCCTCTTAAAAGTTACATACCGGCCCTTTAAGAAAAGGAAAACCACATCACTACAGTTAAAACTGAAATGACTCCGAAATGGATGGATGAATAAAAGCACCTGCGACCTTTGAGTGTGAGAGGATGACTGATGTATGAATGTTGGTTTGGTTTGTGAATGGGTGAATGGGTGAACGGGTGATGGGCCATATAGAAAAATAGAGCATTGTTCTTTACTGTGAGCGCTGGCTGAGGGCTGACCTCGGGTAGTGGGCAGCATGTCTGAAAGGCCCTGCCACGCCGTCACCATCTCTGGGTTCTTCTGGTCAGCAAAGTTCTTCCACACACGCAACGCTCCATCATCTAAACAACAATGACAAACAAGCAATGGAGGGGTGGTGAGAACAGGGTTCGTTGTGACCTAAAATACAGAGAGAAAGGTTTCCTTCACACCCAAACTTTTTAAAATACATCATTTACAGAATGCATGTCAGGTTCGGGTCGGCTTCGGTCAATATTCTCTCATTCTCACGTTACTTGGAAAACACGCTGAACTGAGCAGAAGTTATAATAAAAACTTGAATGCAGCACATGCGCGTGATTTGACCGTGAACACAAACAAACACACACACACACCTCCTTGGAATCAATAAAAGCGTAGAGCAGCATCTTAAGAAATCTCAGTGCCTGTAAGCGTCTTGTTGTCGAGAGACACGAAGACGCCTCTCGTCTTTGTGGAGTCGAGCTTCGACACTGCGCTAAAGATAAAACGCATTTTGTGCTCCCTCTTACCGCGAGCCAATTACAATCCATACACTGATTTACATCCAGCCTTTTCACTCTAATGCTGTGTGTGTTTGTGTGTGTGTGTTTTCCGGCCCGTTATCCTTCGGCCCCGCTGATATTGAATTTAAATGCGTCAATTCCTGAGCTTTTATCAAGGTTACAGGACGACGGGTGATGAAACAACAGCGCTCATTCACGGAGAAGGAACAGAATAAATGTGTGTTTCTCCGTGTGGCACAATTCCTCTGGATTATGAAGATAAAGCCAGCGGTGGGTAATTGCTTTGTTCGGTTGATGAATGATGATGAGAGACAAACACACAAACACACACACACACACACACACACACACACGCTGGAGTGTTTTTAGTGTTTGTGGGCGTAAGAGTCAGGTGTTTAAAGCTCGTTGCTGCTACAAATGAGTCTCTTGGTGATTTCCACTGCGTTGGTGGGTGTGAATATTTGAGCTCATCTACTAACTTTGAGTTGTTACTCTTGAGTGCATGACTTTGCCGTTTCTGTGTTAGAGTGTGTGTTGTGGCCGCTGGCCCCGGTCGCCTCTCCAGGCCTAAACCCTGTGGATTTGATTGTGGAGGACATGTGTGGTTCTCCCGCCTGTCAAGTGGATGGTATCACTCATTGAAATACTTGGAAATAACACATTTGCAGGATAACGAAGACTTTTCTTCCACAACATATGTAATGTAGAATGTAGAATATACAAGAAAAACACAAATAAAGTGAAAGGAACAACATTTTACAACAGTGTTCCCCCGATCCTGGTCCTTGGGGACTCCTGTCCTGCATGTTTTAGATGCTTCCCTGCTCAAACACACCTGATTGATTTCCTCACCATACCATAATTAGTTTCTGAGATATAACCATAGATGCGGGAGAAGACTGAGCCATGACTGCTTCTGAACTGTTTTGGATGTCTGCGGAAGTTACCAAATATAGCCCTGGATCACTTCCTGTGTGCAGCACGGTCAACGCGAGATCCAAACACTGCTATATTGAGGAAACACAGAGAGAGTCGCGTGGGGCACAGAGACTTTACCAGCGCTGTGTGAACTCATTTAACGATTTTGGAATGTTAAAGAGATTAGTTTGTCAGTTTAAAGAGTTAGGGTGCCTTCTGGTTGTCGGTCTGAAGTGGGAAATTTCCCAGTTGGGTTGTATTTTCAAAACGGAAAACGGAAGCAACCTCACCAGCCCCGACATCAGACTTCGAGAAACCTTTCAACGACACTTCTTTATGTTTTCACTCAATCCGTCTCATTTAATTAGCTCAACGTTGATGCTGCCTCTGATCACTGAAACCACTTCCTGTGTGCAGCGCGGGTTGCTACACTGAGACACACAGGTGGAGTTGACAGACTTAATCAGTTTCAACAGTTGCTGACCTGTTGCTGTGAGCAGTAGCGAACAGTCGTGTCCGTTCAGATACTCCATGGCCGTGATGCGAGTGTAACGGGGGTTTCCGTTGTAGAAGTAGTCCAGCCTCTCGCCCTTCTCCCAGTCCCAGAAACTGTGGAACAGAAGAAAGCCCCATGTCAGTCACATCGTGAACCAACGGCGTCATTCACATGACGGTCCTCTCAAAATGAAACTAATCTGCACGCGTGTTTCCGTGTCCCTCACCAGATGCTGTCCTTGTCGGCCACGGCGATGCAGGTGTTGAAGGGATGGAACTTCACGACAGACGGTACTCCAGGGTTGCGGTTGATGAATATTTGATCGTCCAGACGGGAGATACCTGCAGTGGAGGTGGGGGAGAGGGGAGGGGAGGGTGGTTGGGTTAAGCCAGATTAGCATCATTTGTAAAAAAGGACATTTGCTTGATTAACTACGGCAGCTGGAGTGACCCAATTGCAAGAATTTACTGCTCATGAGTACAGTTACCTGGTAGATACTTTTTTTAGTTTTCTACATAAAAAGGACTCTGCTGATTCCATAACTTGCCACTTTATTAGGTACACATGATGCACATGAGTCAGACCTGGTCTGGTTTTCTGCTGCTGAAGCTTATCTGCTTCAAAGTTGGACGTTCTGCTTGTTCACAGACGGATTTCTTCATAACTGAGATACTGTTGCCTCTCTATCATCTTGAACCAGTCTGGTTCTTTTACCTCTGACCTTTCAGAGAACTGCCGCTCAGTGGTTTTTGTACCTTTTTTGGACCAAATATCCACACTAGAGTTGACCATAAAACATTCAAAGTAGAGGTAGACTGGAAAAACAGCCACTTCTTAATAATCTGTATTTTATTATTACACATTTTGGTTCTCAATTTATCTTTTCATCCAAAAATAAATCACCTTTCCTCCTCGTTCTGATGCTCAGTTTGAACTTCAGCAGCTCAACATGACGACACTGATTAAGTTACTGCCATGTGATTGGCTGACATTATGAGATATTTATGTTAAAAAGAAGGTAAGGCTGGGCTGTAAGTGTATGACTTTATTTGTCCTATTTATGACTTGGTGGAGATTAGCGTATCAATGGCCTCCATGAATGTATTTATTCATTTGTTTGATGCTCCCACAGAGGGCAGTAGAATGAATGGTTTATGGCCAGGATGTCAAAGTTCCAAGCATCTTCTTCCTCCACTGATATTAACAAACTGTCGATATAAGTCATCAAAATGGACACATTACGACGTCCAACAACACAAAACCACATGGTAACTGTCACTTGATTGGACTCGCAGCCAAAGGAGAATCCTGCTTGCCATTGTTTATTACCAAAGACGTTAAGCTAGCACATATGCTAACAAATAGCCAAAACGTTATATATTCCTTAAAAAAGAAAAGAAAAAATCATATTTTCCTAACAGAATCTGGAGACTGTAGATTTCACAGCGGGAAAACGGTTCACGTCGTAGGAACTATTTTAAGCAGCAGACTGAGGGAAATGTGTTGTTCCACTGAGTTACCGGAGCAGCCGGATGCTTTATGATTCAATCAAAATAACAATGAGTGTTGATGGTCAGAGGAGGAACACGTCCCACTGAACCACAGCGCACTGATGTGTTTTGGATGAGGTTTTCACGGCACAGAGGGATAAAGATATACAAGCAACCGCTGTGTTGCTGTGTTTTGGCTGATTGGAAGACGATGGCAGTAGATCTGATGTGATGGTGACTTTAGAAAAATACACACTCATCACACCTTTTCTTTGAAGGTTTATGTTCTGCAGAAGATCAACTCTAAAAGGAGGCTGAGTCTGCGCACTTAAGGCCCAATTATCCAACATTTTATCTCCGTCACTAGCCTACAGACCTCTGTGTGTCTTTTGCGTTGGTGTGGACGTTACGCAATACTTCCTCTGGAGGGCAGTGCCGAGTGCAGGCATCATCGTAAACATTGAAGAGGTTATTTTATTGCATTTTAACCCAAATGGACAAAAACACAACTGGATTTCAACGTCCCATTAATGGGGAACATTACTCGTTGGTGTTGCTGCAGAGAGAGATTGATGATTTTTAATATTTCCTTAAGTCCGCCGCGACTTTTGACAACTTGCTTTGCTGATTAACCGATCAAATGAACGCCCGGGTAGACTCTTGTTTGTCGTTTTCCTAATTCATTGGACTGTTGACTCTAAACTGTCCCCAAAATATCCTGTGGTGTTGCTTCTGTTTCGTCCGTCATGCACAGAAGATCATCCAGTATCAAAGAAGTGTCTGGACTATGAAACGCTGGTAAAACGCGTGTTGTTCGGGTCCAAGGTTGTGTCCCAAGTAACGGTTGATATATCTGTGTAATACTACTTACTTTCATTATTTCATTCATACAATCATAATCATCTATTCAACCGTCCACGCAATAATTACAAATGTCCTCATATGTTACATGAGGCCACTTCAGTAGTATTACACGGATGTGGAACTGACCTTAACTGATAGTTTCGAGTGTTTCCACAAAATTGTTAAGAAAACAAACTTGCTCCGTTCACAGATGATTGAAGGAAGCAGAGAGTCAGACTCCGAGTTACTTCTGCATTCTAAAATAACTTCTATAAGAAGGCATTTAACGGCTTAAACTGATAATAAACATAGCTTACTTTTGTGGTTCAAAATACATTTTTCTAAATTTACATAGAACCAGATAATTCGTGTTGGGGAAACTGGCCAAACTGTAGCTACAATTAGGATAAATAACCCCAGAATAAACAGCTAAAAGGCATTTATAGTTTACAAGCAGATGTATGGGGGAAGTAAGGATTACAGTTTTATGATGGTTTGGTTAAAAATAGAATTGTTGGATCTCTGCCTTTGAAAGTAGAAAAGGAACTCAAATATGACATAATAAACGGCTAGAACGTTCAAGGCCGTGAGAGAAAGAGATCGCTCTCGACGTGTCGCTCGCTGGCAGGTCTGCATATGTGAGTAACACGGCGCCAACACAACACAAGTGCAACTGAGACGTTTTACTGCCTCGCCGTGTGTCGTCATGGCAACAACACCCGGCAGCTCGCCAGCCTGTCCTCGGCGACCTGCGCGCATTCCCGAGGCCGCCGTAATGAGATGAAGAAGAATGATTAAAAAATCCATCAAGTATTCATCACGTGTGCAGCGGGGATGGAAAGACACACACAAAAAAAATCCTCATCGTGGATTTGTGTTATTTGACGGCACGTTCAATTATGACTATACTATAATTATGAATATATATAAAGAAGAAAAAACCTAATGCACGATTGAAGAACTTTGCGGTGCTGTGGTTAATTTAGCATCTAAAAGAGATGAAAAACAAGCCAAATCAAGTATTAATCAAGTATTTCTCAGTCTTATTACGAGATGTGCAGCCTCACTCCTGCTTCCTTCATTCTGGGTTTTTCTTCCCCTTCATCTCCCCCTCCCCACTCCTCCTCCATCTCTCTGGAGGAAAAAGACTGAATGAGGGCAACCCTACTACTTCTCTCTCTTTCAAAAAAGTGAAGATTGAAGGGAATTCAATGATTTAGCGAGTGGTTTTGCGTGAGCAAGCCTCAGCTCTGACGCCAATCTACCTCATGAGTCTGTGTGTGTTTGGCTGCCAGTGACGTTGGGGGTGTTAACGATTCTGTTTGAGAAAACTCTGACATCACATTGGATGCCTGACACCCTGGGCTGTTTCATGTGTGTTTGTGTGTGTGTGTGAGGAGAATCCTGTGACTCATAAATCCCGTTCTTTCCAATTACCAAAGCGCTGCAGGGGTCTTTACTTGACGTACGCGGTGCGAGGTGATCTCACACCACCTTCACTTCATCGCTGAGCAGATGCAAGAAGCATTTGCACAGTCACACGGCGGAACATTTTCTTTAAAGCAGCGGAATTCACTTTAACTGAAACTTTTTGTTGGTGTTTCCTGGAGTTTTTAGTGTAACTCATGTCCCAGTTCGATTTGATTCAATTCGACATCATTCGAAAGATATTTCAGTTTCCATACCAATTTTGCTTGAAAGACATTTTCACATAACTAATTCTGCAAAAGTTGGACCTCTTTCACGTGCTGCAAAATTAAAGAAAAGTATAAAAACTAATTACATTAATGCTCTATTTATTCAGCTGAAGTTGCCAAGAGTGATTAGCGACAAATCTCAATCAGATTTCAATCGCTAGCGTCCAAGTTTCCCGTTAGCATCAAGTAACTGGAAGTTAAGGAGCTAGCTTATATTTTAGCGCTACATGCTCATCATACATTGGACATAAAAATAAATTGTCCTCCTGAGCAACAATCACGACACCAAAGCGCTAAGTAGTTCTGATTCTACACCAAAGATGACAGCATAACTAACAAATCTACAGACTCAGGTGTTAGCTTAGCTTAGCTAAGAGACCCAGCATTGTCATACGAGACTATTGTGGTCAAGATTTGTGCAAAATATACAGAAGATGGCATATCTTAAGAGATTCATCTAAGGATTTTGTAAATCAATATTGAAACTTCCGTCCTGACATTAAACAAATAAGACTGAATATAAAGATGGATGACTTGAAAATGCTGCATATTTCAAATGAACAACGTGTTTCCAACATTAGCAAACATTAAGGCTTGTCTCTTAAATAAATATCATGAAAATTGACTATTTGTTATCGTGTTGATGTTGCTGTCAAAGCTGTTGAGGCTGAATTGTGATTCACCGAGTCAAGCTGTATCTATTTAGGTTGACATCAAACTAAATGGAAATCTGTTTATCTTTATTTCTTGTCTGACAATGTGTCTCAAATAACCTTGAGCTGGAACGAGCAACAAACACGAAACTTCAGACTCAAGAACGATCAGATGGTGACACTGCAACCCAAAAATGAACCATTACAACTCCTGCACTGATATTTATTTAAAGTCTTCACACATTACATACAGTATATGGACGAATGTATTAGTTTGGTGGAGGAGAGACACGCGTTTGCTTCTATTACCTTTATGGGACTAAACTTTTCTGTCATAAAAACTGGTCCTAATGAGGCAGAACCTAATTTCTGAGGAACTGGTTCATCAGGACTAAGATTCGAGTTGTGGTTAGGTTAAGCTTAGGGTGAGACATGAGCTGGTAATGGTTAAGACTTGGGATAACATTTGTTTAGGTTGGTTCCCCCAATGGACACGCCCCTAATGTCTCAGAGCAAGGAATATTGCGAAATTTTACATGATTGATGATTCGTGATTTGTGATATTTCAATCGTGAATGCTACCTTAAAAAGTCCAAGTTTCCTGTCAGAGACAACTGACCAGAAGCTAGCTTATTCCGTGACTACACTCCACTGGAGACATAAACAAAATATGTCCCACTGAGCAACAATCACGACACCAAATCATCTGAAAAAAGCGGTGTGCGATAAGTATTTCTGATTCTACACTATAGATGACCACGGAACCAACAAATCTACAAACTCAAGTGTTAGCTAAGCTATTGTCATTTAACCAGTTCCTGAGAATGTTGCAGAATTTGACATGATTTAAAACCTAATTTTTAAACACATGGCAACTTTTTTTAGTCATTCAAATTAAGCAAGGTGGTGAGAGTACAACTCCGTGAGTGTCCAATTAACAATGTGGGTTGGGTACCTTGTTCACAGGTAACCCATTCCTTGATCTGGCAGGGCCTCAAATTGGCAACCCTTCAGTCACGAGCCAAGTTCTATTTCTGCTTGGCTATGGGCTGCCCACGCTTTACACGCACTTTATTCTATTTCGTTTTATCTATATGTGTGTGTTTGTGTGAGTCACTCACCTCTTTGTGTGGTACATCGGCTTTGTCTTCTCACGCGAGCATTCCTCAGGAACCTCCACTGCCGCTCCATCCTCACCTGACTCTCCAGGTCATGTTCCTCTGGGATCTGAGGAGGCAGGCAGGGAAAAAAATAAGAGGAAGAGGAATTAAGTGAGTGAACTTTAACAGAGAAAACACTTTGACATCAAGAGTTTACAAGAAAGCGGGAAACACATTAGAGTAAACTAGACAGTTTCAATGAACAAAGAGAATCCTCTGGATGGCGCTCTTCTCCTTGTTTTCATGTCTTTCACTCTCTTATTTCGCCATTCTTTCCTCAAACAAAACCTCTCAACATTCTGGTGACATTTTAATTTTCTGTGAGACACGAGAAAGATATAATAAAATAAAAGTTGGTAATGATAGCAATGTTCTTGTAAACAGTTGTGCTACTAACCAGAATTCATTGTGTACACTGCATCTTTGGAGTCCAATTAACATCCTTTAATTCTGTGAACAAGTGTAAATATTTTACAACCTGCAATGTTAACATCAAGGACAGAAACTGCAGTGGGATTTTTGCCTTTTGCCTGAGCACAAGTTTGAATGAAGCTTCGAGTATGTGGAGCTAGTAAGAAGCAGAGGTTTTTTTTATTTTAAAGAGATTTTCAATTCATTTTATCAGGGAAAATATTTGCAAAAAAACTATATAAATAAGTTAAATATTAGGGAAATTTTTTTAATTTTTTCACTTAGAAAAATACAAGCCATAATGCTGAACTGAACAATTTTACGTTTTAAATTAGCTTTTACGTTCATCAAGCTTGACATCTGACTCTAAAAATGGCTGCCACTCACTCACGCTGCTACTTTTACTGTTGATTTCATTTTTGTCGTATTTGTTTCACAGTAAATGAGTCGCACACATAATACTGTTACATTTTTGTACATAGGCATGTTGCTACGCTGTTGTGCGAGCTAAAAATAACACATACACAGACATAGATATGATTGAAATTGGTTTTGTGTTTAATTATTTGGGGGGAAAAACTACACCTTTCACTGAATATAAAAGTTTGAAGAAAGTCAGAGCAAGCTCATCAAGCCTGCCATCTGATTATTGCTAATGATAGCTAACAATGGCTAGCCCGGGATACGTTTGCGTCCATGTTTTTTTGTCCGATTTCTCTCTGGAATGAAGTCGAATGTAAGTGACTGATGTAGTTTTGACTTAAATGGAACACAGTTTTATTAGCAAAGCTGGTATTTTCACATTAGCTCAAACCCTTTAGCTTTCTTCTTGTATTTCTAATCTCAATTAGCTAGGCTAATTAACTCCATACACAAACACAGGCATAGATATGATTGAAATTGGTTTTGCAGTTTAACAAAGAAGCTCTTTATACGTGGGTTTCGACTTAATTGTTTGATCGTAAACATCAGTCCCCCTCTGAAACCACACTGTTCACTGACAATATAAAAGTTGGACTTTTATAATAACAGCGAGTGAACGTCTTCCTCACATTACGAGCCACCAGGTGTCCAGCTCGCGTTATGCAATCACATTTAATCACATCAGCTGAGCAAAGCAAGAATATTAAAGGGCGTTCACGAAAACGGCCCCCGCAGGTTTTGATCACTGGCAAAACGACTTCCACTTTTAACAAGACAATTTAACCATCATTTTCATATTTGATAAACAAAAACCAGAGTTAAAAGCAGAGGGAAGATCAGAATTGTGTGTGTGTGTGCCCGGTTGCCAGGTTGTGCTTATTAAGCACATTTCTGCAGCGAGGCCAAACGTGTCTGCTGAATTCTAAACAGCCGGACACATGCACAGGCACACGTGACCATTAAACCACAGTGTGTGTGTGTGTGTGTGATCAGTATTCATGTAAGGTCCTCACGATATGGACGGGTTGTTTTTCAGAAAAACAGAAACACATTTGGACATTTTAACACCTCTGAGTGGAGGCTGTCAGTAAATATATATATCTATATGAGATGGATGAATTCCAACAGCTGAGAGAGAGAGAGATACTAACTGTGTGTGTGTGTGTGAGAGAGAGAGAGAGAGAGTATATGGACCAACATAAGAAGCAAATAATACAGTGGTTACAGTGCTGTGGTCGTGCACTGTGCCAGCAACTAATGTTTACACATGATGAGACCCTGAGGCGGCATACTGTGTTTATATGTATGTGTGTGTGTGTGTACTTGTATTTAGATCTTTGTGGGGTCATTTCGTTTGGACCCTACGAGTCTAAAGACATTTTTTTAAGGGTTAGGGTTAGGATAAGGCACTTAAACGTGATGTTAAGGGGTTTAGGAATACATTATGTCTACAAGGGTCCTGACTTAACTATAAAAACATGTTTGTGTGTATAGGCATTACCTATTTAAATGTTTTGTTTTTCTCCTTTTAATATATTTATTTTTTTTATCTCAGCATACAGTGACAAACACATGCATGAGATTAATATAAAAAATGTAAAGTCATTTTTTATGTCTCTGTCATGGTTAATGCACCAGTATGTAGAAGCTCTTTAACCTCAAATGATATGTTAACAGAATTATTGTTTGAATTTCCTAATTTAAAGTTAGAAATTCTAGTTGTTTACTTGCATTCCTGAACAGAAAAAATAGTTTTAGTGGTTGAATGTTATGCATGATTCATTTCTGACTTCTCAGAGAAGAAAGCAAGTGAGTTGTTAATAAATAAAATAAATAAGGTGTTTACAAAAAATACCACAGGTTTTGATCACTGGCAGAACGACTTCCACTTTTATCAAGACATTTTAACCGAGAGTATTCATGTTGGCCATGATTTTCATATTTGATAAATAAATAACAGTGTGCCGGGTTGCCAGGTTGTGGTTATTAAGGCCATTTCTACAGCGAGGCTAACTGTAGAACCTTGCCAGAGGTTCTATCACTGATGGTAAAGCAAAAAACAAACAAGTAGAGCTGAATTTATGAGAATAAAGTTGTAAATTAACAAGAAAAAAGTTGTTAATTTACAATTTTAATCTTGTGAATTTATGAGAATAAAGTCGTAATATTCTAACCTGTTGTTAAAATAAAATTGTACTTTAGAATAGGTTTCATAAACAAGGAGATACTTTATCTTTTGGCACATCAGCATCACACTGTCATGAGTATCAGGACTTTTCAGCAGAAAGAATCAGGCAGACTTGTTTCTTTGTTTCTCAGAGAAACAAAGGTTTTAATAATCTCAAAGCTTTTAATAATCCCACTAATAATTAAAACCTTTGGATCCAGAAGGAGTCGAGGTCCGGCGAGCACGGCGTCGTACAGTCCGACTTTATTCTCGTAAATGAAGACTTTATTGTCAAGATCTGTGACTTTTTGTTTTCTCAATGTGGCCCTAACACATGTCGTAACATCCCATTCAAGTCGTCCAAAAAATAAATCCTCTCAACAATGGTTTTCACCCAAATTTTGTCCTCACAACCACAGAAAAAACACAAACAAACCACACACACATTTGGTTTTCACGCTGCTGACACAGTGATATGATAACCTGCGAGGTTACACACACACACAGGCACTTTTTTGCCGACGCAGCGTTCCTGATGGTGAATCCTCTCTCCTTCTCCTCGCTCCTCCCGTCCAATCATCTCTCTCTGCTCTTCTTGACCTTTTCTTTACCCATTGTGTCTCCTCCCGTGTTGGAGCCGTCACTGCGCTCCTCTTACTTCATGTTTAACATTTTCTTCGCCTCACTCTCTCTCTGCCCTTTAATATCTGACATTTTCACAAATATTTCACTTTCATCGTCTCTTGTTTTTTCTTCCTGCCCAAATGTATGTGTTGTAAATATTTTATTCTCTGTGTGTGCGTGTGTGTATTTTCTTCTACTCCTCTGTTTACGTAAGCGTAGCACGGCCACAGGGGAGAAAATAAATACATCTGAACTCGAGTTTATTGACTGTTATTGACATCAGGGGAGGGAGGAACGGAGTGGAATTACAATATTCGGTCTCCACCAACCTATTCACTCAGAGATTAAATGTTTATTTATGAATATTAATGATACTATGAAACATTCCTTTGGGTTTAAATAAGTTTAAAGACAATAATAAAACATAGTTATTCAGATTAGGGATGAACTTTCTGCCAATATTCAATATGCTGATAAATCCTGATCCTTTTCATAAAATAACAATATTTTACAGCAGATGTCGATATAAATGGACGCAGCAGACTATTCTAGTGTATTGTTTTCGTTAATAATGTTTATGTTTATTATTAAATAACACATTTTAAATCCAATGTCAGTCGATATCAATGCCAATAACATCCTGCATCTCTAATTTAGATCTAATTTAGACGTCGCGTCTGTGCAGGCGCAGATTGCATTACCGTAATTACGCAACGATTTGTGCTGTCGGTTGCTGAAAATCGGAGAAGTTGTGGTTATTACGGTCATTTCACTCGCGGCAGTTGCAGGAAGCCGGAGAATGAGAGAGGAGAGAGATTTTTTTGGGCCTGTTTTTGCACATTAAGACAAAGACTCAACCGAATGTTACTTTAAATATGTTTCACACAACATCTGGTGCTCGTGTACAACTACATTGTTTTTCCTTCATTTTTAAGTGTATCACTACGTTAACATGCAGTAAGTTGTGAATAACTGCCCGATATTCAAAGTTATTGTGGAAAAATGGGCAAAAACACTTAGGTAAAGGATCATTTTCTGGCCCTTTTATGGTTAGACAAATAAAAATAAAAGTCCAGACGGACATTTTGAGGCTTAGGTGTTAAAGGGTTAATGTATATTTTCTCTATATGTTACTGTTACTTTTTATCCATTGATTTTACTGTATGTTTTTATTATTTCAGGTAAAGCATTATGGGTGTTGTATACAGCGATATGAATAAACATCGATTGATAAAAGATCACTAGTTATCATCGTTCAGTATAAATCAAGAAACAGTGATTCTCAAATTCCCCTACTGGGCCAAGGCGGTACTGCAAGTTGGGCCAGAAAAAATAGATAAATAAATAAATTGCTGTAAAATATGTACGATAGATAAGAGACAATAGATTTCAATGTTGATTTAATGTTTATTTGAATAATTTGTCCATACAGTGTATTATGGTAATGACTGACCGCAGTGTCGTGAGATTTAAGGCTTGGCTGTGACCTCAGCACTCCTGCTGACTGAATCCTTTGACATGACAGCGCGTGTCATCGCTGCTGCTGCAGCACAGTCATCAAAAGATAAACTCGCTCAGCGCTGGATCACAATAACCAGCGGAGAGGCTCAGTGTGAGTCCACGCCGCCAAAAACAAGCTTAATGAACAGTTCAAGTGAGACGCGACAGAGTTCCTGCAGCAGCTGTGAACCTCAGACTCCTCCCTCCCCTCAGTAAAGTCGCCTTTGAGGTAAAAAAGCCGAGCTCAGGTATCGTTTCCTGCCCCCGTGGCGTTTCTACCCTCACTGTGTTTAACGACTTCCCTCCTCTTCCTTTGTTTAACCTCGCAAATTGTCCCGTAACCATTTGTTTTCCCGGCGAGAGCGGCATATTTAGACGTTTCAAAAACACAGATGGAAGCTTTGATTTAAGATCATAATTTGGCACCGGCCACTTAAAAAAAAAACCCCTGCTGGCTTTAGTTTCCCTCTGGAGGATGTTTGGGGTGCTCCATTATTCAGCGGGTAAGAGCAGCAGGTACGTTCTCACACTGTGATTGGTCCCTTTCCTGCTGTTTTCCACAGGAATTCATGATTTTTTAAGTAGTTCTCTCTCTCACACACCGGAGTCTCGTGTCCTCGGACGACTCGGTAAATCCACACAGCCGCAGTTAAAAGAGAACGCAGGACAAGCTCGTACCTATGACACAGCTTCACATGAATATTAATGCTAAAATTGAATTACTCTTTAATATACGCTATCAGGACGTCTTTGTTGCTTAGCAACCACTTTTAGCCACAGTTTCGGAGCGAGACGAGGTCATGGAGGAATATTGTTGTCGAGTCAAGGGTGGATTTGCTTCCTGTCTTTTTTGTGGATTAAATAATTCTAATAAATCTAATCGGCAAAAACTAAGGATAATTCCACTTTTACATGTACAGTACGATGATAATGTCGCAACATAAACAAAGTAACGTTAGGGGAACGTTCTCTAAAGGTTGTGACAAAGTAACGTTCTGGGAACCAAATGTGCAACCAAAAAATAACGTTAGGAAAACTTTCCATATCAACCACGGAGAGAACCTAGGGTGGAACCTTCCCACAACCAAAAGGTAACGTTCCCAGAACCAAAAGAGAACGTTCTATAAAGGTTGTATGAAGGTTGCATAAAAGTAACGTTAGGGGAATGTTCTGGGAACCAAAAGAGAACGTTCTATAAAGGTTGTATGAAGGTTGTATAAAAGTAACGTTAGAGGAATGTTCTGGGAACCAAAAGAGAACGTTCTATAATGGTTGTATGTAGGTTGCATAAAAGTAACATTAGGGGAATGTTCTGGGAACCTTTAGAGAACGTTCTATAAAAGTTGTATGAAGGTTGTATAAAAGTAACGTTAGAGGAACATTCTGGGAACCAAATGTGCAACCAAAAACTAACGTTAGGAAAACTATATCAACTCCGGGAGAACTCGAGGTGGAACCTTCAGGGAACGTTCCTACAACCAAAAGGTAGCGTTCCCAGAATGTTCTGGGAGCCAAAAGAGAACGTTCTCTAAAGGTTATATGAAGGTTGTGACGTTCTGGGAACCAAATGGGGAACCAAAAACAAACATTAGGGGAACGTTGGGAAGAATTTCCACATCAACCACAGGAGAACCTTCAGGGACCTTTCCAGCAACCGAAAGGTAACGTTCCCAGAACGTTCTGGCAACGTGTGTGTTTGGTTGTAGACTAGATTGTCTGTGTTTGTTTTTAAAGTGCTGCAATCGTTGAATTGTCGTACAACATGAATTATGATGTTTTTTGTCTTCTTGAAACTGACACACAGTGACAGGAAGTGGGAGACAGGTGGACAGTGGGAGACAGGTGGACACAAAGATGGTTAAAAAGTTAAAAGATGTCACTACCTTCATCACAGGCTGGGCAAAATATTTTGCACTCCAATCACAGAGGCCGGTCTGGAGAGCGGCGCTGATGTAGATCCTGTGACCGACCGCGTCGTCGCCGTCCTCGGCCGCCTGTAAACACACACACACACACACACACACACACACACGTGTAAGTGTAAACAGTCATTTCACGCAGTTGAATTCTTAACGACGCTCTTCTCATGAGCCCGTTTGTCTGTTTCTGTTAAATAGTGGAACGGAAACACGGATGAAATGAAGATTTAATATGAACCAGCAGGCACTAAAAATCCGGATTTTCACAAACACAACATTTGACAAAGATGAACGATAAGTGCTAACCCATGATTACACACAGTCACAGTCTGTCTGCACTGACCTGTTTGAGTATTTGCTGTTTTAAACGTTTGCTTTAACCGTTTGTTCTCCAGGTCGAGAGTTTGCCGCTGTAATAGAGCGTTCTCTTTTATCTGTGTTCGATTGCTTTTTATTAAACGATAATGTCAGGACCTGAATGTGTGGCACAAAGATTTTAGTTAGTTAAAAAAAGTGTCACCACCTCCTGTTAGTGCTAACGACAGAAGTGGAAAAAAAAACAACGACACTGTTGTAGATGAAGTCGGCATCGATTCACGAAAAAAAACTGTTGAAAATACTTATATTAATACTAATACTAAGAATTACTAATACTAACCTAAATTAATTTGTTAAAAGACTATACTTTCTTTTGTATTTTTAACCAAAAGTGACTAAAACCTTTTAGAGTTTTCATCGACTAAAACTATCACATATAGAAAGAATTCTTACCATAAAAAAAGTGAAAAAGTGAATGAATGAACCTGAAGGACCTGAAGGACCTGAAGAACCTGAAGAACCTGAAGAACCTGAAGGACCTGAAGGACCTGAAGGACCTGAAGGACCTGAATGTTGACGTAAAAAGCTGCAGTTTCCTGTCGGTCGCTGTTTGGTTTACCTGCTCGGGGCCTTTGTCGAACATCTTGCGCGTGCGCGGGAACTGGTGCGAGTGCGGCGCTTGTCCTCCCAGCGTCGGAGTGTAGGGCGGCCGCGCGGCCGGCGGATCTCTGGCCGGGGGTTTGGGCACGTCGTTGGTCAGACTGGAGCTGCTGGTGCTGGGCATCGGAGGAGAACCACTGTTCATAATAAAAACACAGCAGAGATTTTAGAGATTCACGTCGTAACACAACTGAGTTCAAGTCAGGGGTTTTCCTCACGTGTGTGTGTGTGTGTGTGTGTTAGAGACGCGTGGACTCACCCAGCCTGGTGTATGTGCGTGCCCTTGCTGGTGGGACTGGCCGGTGCCGACTGCGTGAGCGATCCGGAGTCCAGGATCCTCTGAGGTCGAGCGTTCATCGTCGCCTGAGGAGGAAAAACAAAACCAAACAGCAGCAAAATCTGTTAAATGAGCTCAAATTGGCCAAAATTAAATATATTATTAATATTATTTTTTTAAACTATTTATATAATTATAATGCCTTTAAAATAAGTAATTATTTGTTTTTTCTAGCTTTAAATGAGCAAATAAACGACCCATTATTGGTTCTCCGCTAATGTAATTACAACAGTTATGCAATGACATTTATTTTAAAGAATAACAACAGCTGAGCATTCACCAAACCCGGTTCGGTCCGTGCTGCGCGCGGCTACTTTTTGACAGTGCAAAGACTTCCAACACTAAAAAAATTACATTAAAAAAAGATGAATTTCATTTTAAAAGAGAACAATTGTAAGCTTTTTCTTATTGTATTATATTTATTATATTATTATAGAACAGTTTCAATGATACAGCGTATCAATATATTCGTAACTTCTACTTTAGTTCGTTTTTTCAATCCTAATCCACGTATTCTGGGGGATTTACTGAACATGGAGGCGTTTTCTGTCCTGAAATCTGAAATCACCTGCGTGGTCATAAAAATATGTGAATCTGGTCTCAGTGGAAGTTGTAATTCGGGGCTAAAATGTAGATATTTTAGGAACAAAAATGAAAAGAGATCAGATTTTGAAGTTACACCTAAAATCAGATTAACTCCTGCAGCAGAACTTTACAAAGTTTTGCCTAAAATGTCTTTATCTAATGAAGTGCAGTGGGTAATAACCTCTTCATTGTGAGTTTTTCTAATGGCTGCACACCAGGGAGGGAGGAAACGTAATAAAGACAACAGAGGCAGAGAAATCACTGATGAAAAGCAGAGTTGTTGTTGTTGTTGTTCACTCGTGCGGAGGAGAAAACTCGTAACTGTAAATGTGGTTATCGCGCAGGAAACACATCTCACTACCTGGGACCGCGTTTAACGTGATTCCTGTGCTAACGACAAAAGTGCAGCAACAATCTTTGTGTTTGTGTGTAAGAAAAAGAAGAAGAAACTTTGGTCTGAGCTGCGAGCGTTTTCCTTCAGAGGAAGCTGCTAATGAAAGGAAACCATTACGGTTATTATTATATAAGCAGCTTCTCTGCTCCAGCACCAGATCAATAAGACAAGAGAGAAAAGACAAGTGAACAACGTGTGAACGTGGCAGAGCTGGAGTTAAAACATCAATAACTGGACTCGATTATTTCAAATCAGCTCGTACAAAAGGATTCAGCTGGAAAAAAGGAGCGGCCGTCGAGTTCGTCCATTAGATACCATTAAATTTACCCTCAAGCAGCAGAATTAGCACTGATTCACACGTCCATAATGACGTCCAACAGGAGACAAGAACATACATCAGAGAACACTCATTTCTCTACACCGCCGTCAGTGAGTTTAGATAGAGATTCTGCTCATTTTGTGCAGGATCAGTGAATATTTCACTTTCCTGACTCACTTTTCTAGTGAAATTGTAACAATGGCCATTAAAACACAAGAAAAATACACAGAAAAAAACCCTACAGACATTTACCGGCGTCAACGTGGAATTAAAAACACGTTCTTTCTTCTTCTTCTTCTTCCTCCTCTAATCATTTCTGAAGTTTGTCTGTCCATCGAATAACTGTCCAACGGTGCCTCGTCTCAAAATGGAGAAATGAGGAGAGACAGTTGATCTGTACGTGGGTCGCCGTGGCAACCATGGTAGTAAAATGACACACTTGAGTGTTGCTGTTCTTCTTTGTCCGGTCACAGTCTGGATCAGAAAGGTAAGGGAACAGGTCCGGGTGGAGTTTTACTCGTATAGAAATAAATAGTGAGTCGACAGAAGAGAAGAACTAAACATTCCACCTTAAATGCCGACGTCGACGTCAAAGTTCAAGTTACTTTTTCTTTTTTTTAATCCACTGAAACAAACTCGACTGTGAAGACAAACGAGACAAGAAGAAAGACGAGAGTCGTCTCTCACTCAATCAAAGTTGACTTCCGCCGCTCGATGAAGACGAGTTCAACTGTCGAGATTTCAACTCAAGTGTCAAGAGAAGTCGACACAGGTTCTTCAAGACGACAAAGAAGACGAACCAAAGTCTGTCAGGTGAAGAATCAGCTATTAGTTAGTTATTTGGTAAAGAAATAGATGGATCAAGTTGTGTGATTTATAAAACACACAAAACACAGTATTACTCCATCTTCATACAGGTTTAAGTTTGAAACCACGCACGGTTATTCTTCATGTTTGTCTATGGAGTGGATTTATTTATGATTGTACGGCTGTAGAATTGTCAAAAAAACCGAACAGAACTGAGTCGTCACAAACGTGAATCTCGTCTGTGATTGGACGTCGGTCGGTCGGCTCTAGTTCAACTTGGGAACGAGTCACTGTGAGCTGTGTGTTGTTGGAGATCCACCGTTCTAGAAGTTGACCAACACGGCTGGAGAGACGGAGACGGACGACTGATGCTGTGGTGACGCCTATAGAGTCTCGATTCTGTAGAAATTAGAGCAGCCGAAGGCCGATGACTGATTTGTAACTGATTACAGCTGAAACAATTACTCCTTTTGAACATTTGCACAGATCGCCACAGGAGAACCACAGTTTGGGAAACGGTCGAGGAGTTGCGGCGACAGGATTGGTAACAGAAGGGTTAAAGACATGAAACAGGTTAATGAGGAAAAAGTAAAACCTTTATAAAAATGAATCATTTGCAATAATCTGCCGACGCCAATTATTTAACGAAAATGACACATATCAGCTCGATGAATTGGCTCCAATCATGATCTCTGCTCCTTCCTTCAATGATGACAGCGCTCCTGAGGTCTGCAGGAGACGACCGCCGCATTATACTCTGCTTTTCTTTATTGCGGTCCAGTCGGGAGTCCCTTTGCCGACTTCGCAGAACCGTTGGTGTGTTTGGACGTGGAGTGAACACGAGAAAGGATGCTTGAGGACGTGAGGTGGACTGTCGTGGTTATTACGGCAGCCTCTCTGCTCCGCTCGGCTCTGTTCTGCCAGGCCTTGGGGATCATTGGGTCCTAATTGCATTTGCACAGAAGTAATGGCCTTTTGGAGGAAGAAAATGCCAGTGGGAGGGGGAACACGTGTGTGTGTGTGGTGAAAAAACATCCTCTTCCACACACACACACTAATATGAGTCATTTGAGTCCTTAAAACCTCAAAGGTCAGGTCGGCCAAAAATGTGATAGTGGCATAGGGCACGAACCTGTTCTGGGTTCTATAGCGCCCCCAGAAGTCGGGTCATGGTCAGACAAAAGTGGTCCAATAGGGAATTTTTGACGCGAGAGAAAGTGGACAAAATTGCGTAAAATGCTAAAAAAAAAATTTCCATCGTGTCCAAGTCGCACACAGTTGTTGCGATATTTGTACCGCCCCCACCCATAAGTCGGCCAAACAAAAATGGCTAGTCTACGCATTGGAATGTACTCGTGCTAGCAGGTCTGAGCGAGCTGCGTCAAACTCGGTACAAGTGTTCATGACGAGTTAATGATTCAAATCTATCAAAGGATTTTCTCTACGTCCAAAGGCGTGGCCTCAGCGCTCTGACAAAGTTGACGTTAAAATGGCAGGAAAACTACTTTAAAAACGCAAACAGAACTACATGAAATTTCTACAGATGCCTGCTTTTGCCGGCTCGGTTAAAAACAAAGAAGGGAGGTCGAGGCGTGAGTGGTGAGTTTTTAGGATAAAGTGGTAGACGATAGATGAGTGTCGTCAATATACAGTATGCACTCCAGAACTGTAGGGGGAGCCGTGTAGAACAAAAGGGAGCAGAAGTTCAACCATTAACATTGACCTCAAACACCGCACAGCTCTCGTTCACAACGTTACTGATGTTTCTTATCAGGGAACGAGAACCCAACAATGCGGACATCACATCACCGTCACTTCAGGGGCCACAGGGGCCGGAATCCCTGTGTCTGTGCTTCAAATACGTAGTCTGACCTCGAAAAAAAAACCATTGTGCGGCCCAACGACAGAAATCCTCAGAGGTCAGACGATACATCACAACCGTGATTAAAGCCTGATGCAGCAGACGCAGGGGTTTCCTCTGCGCCACAAATTAATCCTTACATCCCGTGCAGTTTCATCCTAGTAAATAAAAATCATCTGGAACTCCCTGTCATGACAGAAACGCTGGGATGTTTGTGGATGCACCGCGCGCTCAGTCACGTCCGCCGGTTAAATCACAGAACATATTTATGACTCCGTGATGTGACCTTTGTCACGGGGCCCGACCTTGAGATCCGACAGCTTTACAGACTCAGAAACACAAACGTACCTTGTATGCTATGCTGTTGAGGACCTTCATGGCCAGATCTGACACCTCGGGAAAGGGGTCAGCGGCGAGATGTAGCAGCACTCTCCAGATCTGAGTGTAAACACTGTTGAAGGACACACCTGGGAAAGGACACACAAACACAAATGAGGTTTTAATCTTTGGTATCTAAGTCAGTGTCCTGCCCTCTTTAAGTGAGGTGCACACAAGATAAAGAGGTATTTTTCTCATTGTCTACAGCGATTATGATCTGAAGCTCAAAAACAAGCAGTGAAAACAGGCAGCCTGCATGAGTCAGGACCAGGAGGACCAGGAGGACCAGGATGAAACCTTCCATGGGTTCTTCTTGGTGGTTTTCAACCACTGAGGTTGGAAATGACATCAGACAGAAGTTCAAAATTTATATTCTTGATGCAATTTCAGAACCGCCTTCATGACAAGGTGACGAATCTTCTCAATATTGAAAATTGATTTTAAGGAATGCTGAGTCAGTTCTTCTTCTTGTTCTTCTAAGAAGGCACAAAGCTCTCAACCACAGTCAGTTCAAGGTTCTTGATTTCCATCACTCTTCTTCTTCTTGAAGTTCTTAATCAGCGTGCAAATCTCTCAATCTTAGCGCAAAGTTCTTCTCCTTCTTATTATTTCAGTCCCTCCACAGTTCAAAGTTCTTTACCACAGTGTGAAGGTCTCAACCATGTCCTGAAGTTCTTTTTTTAAATATTCCAGTCTGTCACGGTCTGGTGTTCTTCATATGCACTTAAAAGTTCTTGATTTCCACCACTCTTGTTCTTCTTGAAGATCTTAATCAAGGTGCAACGCTCTCAATTTTAGCTCAAAGTTCTTCTTCTCCTTCTAAATACCCCAGTCCCTCCACAGTCCAAAGTTCCTCATGTGCAGTTCAAAGTTCTTGATTCTTCTTCTTCTTGAAGTTCTTAACCACAGTGTGAAGGTCTCAACCATATCCTGAAGTTCTTCTTCTTCTCCGTCTAATTATTCAAGACCCTCCGCAGGCCGAAGTTCTTCACGTGCAGCTCAGAGTTCAAAGTTCTTGATTTTCACTGCTCTTCTTCTTCTTTTTCTCTTCTTTTATAGATAATAAATTATCATGAACCAATTCACAGTATAAAACGTGACAAGGGCAAATTTGTGCATGATATAAAGTGCCTGACAACTTCGACTGCCCTTTCTGTAAAAACTAATAGAACTTTGAATACATAAACCAGCCATTTCCTCGCGACGCGCGTTTGATTAATGAACCACAACCTCATTTTATGCATGTGTTATTTAATAAATCTTAAGTAAAAGGCTGCAAAAAAAATATTTAGTGACCTCAAAAAAAGATACACATAGCTCCCAGCCCGGTCGCTGGCACTGACTCGTCTAAGTGAATCACCGCAGTGGCGCTAACAGCTAAGTGGTGATGCACATCAGCTCATTAGCGTCATGGTTCCCTCCCCGGTCATTCTCCTTCTCTGTAGTTGTCGGACGTGGTTTGAGTTGACGGAGGGAAAACGACCTCCAGTGTCAGGTAATGTGCGTCATTAATCACAAACACACGTGCGGCGCGCGCACACACACACACACACACACACAGCATTACTGCTGTCAGTTGTTGCTTTTATCATGGAGACAAATGACAGAGGGACGGAGATCATCTGCACCACAGATGAGTGTTTCCTCACTCACACTTTCCCAGCTCATCATTATTTCATCGTGTTATTTTCTTGCAGGGTTTTTACACCCAGCTACTTGCGGCCGTGTCTCCGCCTCCATTAGGGATAGTCCTAAAATAACTAGCCTCCGACCGCTCCATTTTTGGGGACACAGCATCAGCAAAAGTGGCCTTTAACTGAGCAAATATCGCACAAATAGCCATGATGTGTCACCGGAGGCACAGCCACGGTCAGCGGATGCTGATTGGATGTAATCAGAGCTGATAAACAGACTAAAACAATCAATCAGTCGACCTTTTCACTGGGAACTCGCCGGAGCAGAAGCTTTCGTTTCTCCCCGTTGGTTTTTGCAGCCGCAGTGCTCATCTTTGAAAAGTGCAGAACAGGTCAGGAGTGTGGGGAGATAATAAAAAAGGAAATAAAACAAGAGGTCGTCGTCCGAGGTCAAGTTTACAGGATCTGCAGGGACGGAGAGATCAGAGACCAAAGGGGCAGAGAGAGACGGACACTGTTACAGTCTCAGCGGTCGTCACGGAAGAGAGCGACGTCCGATTGATGGAAAGGCACAGCAGCGGGGATGGAGGAAGAGGAGGAGGAGGAGGAGGCCTGAAACACTCGTGTGAGCAAAGCTACTTTCACACATGAACTGATGTCACAGATGTGGACACAGGTGTCTGCAGAAGTGTCTTTGGACACGCCGCATTCGTCAACAACAAGCAGAAGCACTCACTCATTGAACATTTTATATGCCATAAAATCAAAAAGAGGGTTAAAAGGTCTCGTATCAGGTCGACTTGGTGCTGGTTTTCAGAAAGACAAACAGTCCTTACAGGGAAAAAAAAAGAGTTGAAAGGACAGAGAAGGTTTCAGGTGATCAGGTCGTCACCTGAGGAGCATGAGAGGATTAGCGGCGGCGAGTCCGTCTGCTCCCCGCGTCAGCGAACAGCCACTTGATCATCGTGAAATACTGCTCCTCTCCCATTTAACCGTCACGCTACATTACGGCTGCACACAAATTACCTCTGCACCGCCGCCGTGGTCCCCACACACGCGCGCGCGCACGCGACGGTGGACATCAGTCACCGCCTCAGCGCTGCCTTGTCTCCCAGTTTGTCTCACACTTGGTGGAATGGATGTACAGTAGTAAAGATGTTAACTGTTGGCTAAATGAAACACTGCCGTCACACGTTTTTACGGCCTCCTCAATTCTGGCAAACGTCATAAAATACTCGTAAACACCGCGGAGTGATTTTTGGAGCTTTAAATGTCTGAGCAATAAAAAATAAAGGAGGAGGAGGAGGAGGAGGATGCATGAGGAAAATTTGAGAGCAGAGACGAAACTCTTGTATGAGTGTATTTTAAATACATTTTACAGGCCGAGGTAAGCGGCACTAAATTATATGAAGAACGCTCCTAAAATGTGACGGCGCCGAGAAAACCCCGAGACAGGAGGAAGTGAAGCCGAGCTCTTGATGTGACATGTTATTTTGTCAGAAAAGCGCTGAGTCACAGTTTCCTGTAATTATAGGAAAAAACTATTCATTAGTTTTATTATTAAACAATTAATGACCCATGTCTATTTAGGGCAGTTTTCAAAACCTTTCAAGGTCCTTGAAACATGTTTTTTCTTCAAATTTACAAACTTTCAATGACCCATATCTATTTAGGGTGGTTTCAAAAACTTTCAAGGCCCTTGAAATGTTTATTTTTTTTCAAATCTACAAACTTTCAATGACCAATGTCTATTTAGGGTGATTTTCAAAAACTCTCAAGGCCTTTTTAAATTTTACAAACTTTCAATAACCCATGTTTATTTAAGGCAGTTTTCAAAACTTTCAAGGCCCTTGAAAAATTTTCATTCATATTTACAAACTTTCAATGACCCATGTCTATTTATGGTGGTTTTCAAAAACTCTCAAGGCCCTGGAATTGTTATTTTTTTACATTTACAAACTTTCATTGCCCAATGTTTATTTAGGGCAGTTTTCAAACACTTTCAAGGCCCTTTCAACATTTTCATTCACATTTACAAATTTTCAATGACCCATGTCTATTTAGGGCAATTTTCAAAACCTTTCAAGGCCCTGGATTTTCTTTTTAAATTTACAAACTTTCAATGACCCATGTCTATTTAGGGCAGTTTTCAAAACCTTTCAAGGCCATGGATTTTCTTTTTAAATTTACAAACTTTCAATGACCCATGTCTATTTAGGGCGGTTTTCAAAAACTTTCAAGGCCCTCAACATTTTCTTTTCAAATTCTTTCAGTGACCCATGTCTATTTTCAAATACTTTCAAGGGCCTTGAATGTATTTTTTTAAAATTCACATACTTTCAAGGACCCATGGGAACCCTGGTAATACATAAATTATTGCTGAGTCGCTGTATCGTAGTACAATCCTCATCGTGATTCTCTCTGCTGACAGAAACTGAGTATTTTGGTTCTCATAATATTTAAAGAGTGAAATCAAGCAAAGAAAAGATTTAACGTTTGAAATGTTAACACAATAAATCACTTGTACGCCGACCCCTGAGCAGCCGTGTGCCTCTGCAGGCCAACGTCCAGCAGCCGCCGCTGCTGCTGCTGCCGCTGCTGCTGCTGCTGCTTTCAGGATTTATGGTTTCAATTTGTTCCAAACTGCTTGACTATTTAATACAACAGGGCACTTCACCTCTCAACATTTCCCTGCGTCGGTGTTTAAAACAAAAGCTCCGAGGATCCGAGGGAAACAAACGAGAAACACAACAGGAAGACAAAAGTCTCTGCTGACTAATGATTAATGTGCACAGGTGACGAAAAGGAAACATTAACGTCAACACGAGGAGTTTAGAACAAACTCAGCAGCAAAGGAGACAGAAAATGAAAAGATTATTTAAAGAAATGGTACCAAAAAAAGAAGAAAAAGCAGGGCTGTCGAAAATTAACGCTTAATCCAGATGAATTAACGGCGTCTCATGCACGGAGAGAAAAAACGACAGCGGAGGAAACATTCTGTCGGGAAGTGAAATGAAGTTAAGTTAAAGTTAATGAAGCAGCAGATCCAAATTTAGGACAACTCGAAAACTCTTTTTTTTGGAGCTTTAAAAACTCTGTGAACACGGACGGCGGTACACGTCCTGGGGTTTCAATGATTAAAGTTAGTTGTGGAATGGACTGCCATCCCACGTTAAGCAGCCACTTTTCCACTACACGGTCCCGGCGCGACTTGCCTTGCCACGCCTATTTTTGCTTTTCCACCAGTGACAGTACCTTGTACCTGGTACTTTAATTCTAGCACCTGACGAGGTTCCAAGCGAGCCGAGCCGATACTAAAAATGTGACGTCAACAGACTGCCGGCCTCTGATTGGTCAGAGAGTGTCGTGACTGGAAGAGTCGCGAGTGCGACGTCCGACACGAGAATCAAAGGCAACAATTCCTAACCAACTCTAGTTCGGTTAAAGGCTTAAAAATCCCTGGAAAGGAGGACCGAGCTGAACGCGACCCGTTCAGTTGTATTTCAGTTCAGTGACTGAACGATTCTGTGAACAAATCTTTTTAATCGACTGATTCTAATGATTCAGTAACACCGAAGAAACGACGGCTAGTTTGTGTTTGTGTTGCGTGTGAAACGACATCACGGCAGTTTCACGCTGCGATGACTCCGCCCACGTTGAGGAGGAGCTATGAAGTCATGGAGAACCACACAGGTGGAAAGGCGGCAGAAGACTCACTTGTTCTCCTTTGCATTTGACACAGTGTGAGTCTGTATTTTCTCCCATAATCCACCTCTTCTTTACGGTTTTTTTTGCTGTATTTTGGCGACAGCGCCACATACAGGCCAGGGACTTTGCCTTTCATGAAAACCTTTTAAAACAAAAAGTTGTGCTTCCCTGTGCAAACATTTATGAAGCAGACAGTGTGTTTCCTCAGGATTATTGCACTTGTTTTGAATCATAATAATCAAAAAGTTCAGCTTTTTGCGTTCATTTAAATCCTCAAATCCGGACGCACTGATTGACAAATGAGATTAATCGTGATTGAACAAAAAAAAACACCGGAGAGACTCGCTCACTCGTCGACTCTGGCGTCGCTATTAGAAGCGGATTAACTGCCATGTGATTAAGATTAAGATTAAGTGACGATGATGAGATGAGAGAGTGATGGACGCTGGAGTGTTGTATTCTTCAGTCCTTTTCTCTCTGAGCTTTCAGAGCGACGGGTGTGCAGGGAGGCCGGGGCCGGGGCCGACTCTCCTCCGCCGTGATGGGCGACGGGGCCTGAAGTGTGTTCTGACCTCCACGTCTAAGCCCAGACTGACCTCCAGTTTACACCTCTGCAGGCGTCTGGAGTGGAGAGACTCGGTTTTCTAGGTTTTCTCGCACGGAAATACACCGTAGCGTTTGTGCAGCAGCATTTCCACCGACCGAGGAAACGGGGAGCACGCCAGGCTTACAAGGATTCGCTCTGTGATGTCGTTAAGAGAAATATGGGGTGTTTTATTCTGAAAGGTAAACAGGATGTTTTATTTTCCTACTTCCTCTCCGTGCTGCGTATCCACTCCGACCTTCAGAAACGCAAATAACTGCACAACGTACCGGAATGTGTCGCTTGATCGAAAATGGGTATATAAGAGAGAAGAACAAGGCAAATGACCGCGTGTGTGTGTGTGTGTGTGTGTGTGTGTGTGTGTGCAGCAGATTGCAGAGAAAATGGCAACAGTTTCCTCAGAGGACAGATATCGACGCTGAGCTTCACTGAGACAGGTTCACCTGTGATAAGGTGACATTCATTAAAGGAACAAAAGCAATGAACACTTTATTAAAGTGACCTCGATCACGCGGGGTTAAATTCACTCCATCACTGTTCTCTGTACTGTTTGTTTGTTTTGTCTTAAAGTGGGACACGAAAAAGAGAGGAAGAGTGAGGAAGAGTGAGGAAGGAGAATCCTTCAGTTTCAAATTGATATTTTAAATATAGTACTAAACTTTAAACCACAACATTCTTCTCCTTTTTATCGTCTCATTTTTAATATACTTTTGTGACTCTCTGCTTTCTTTTCCTGTGACAGAAACCTTCCCCTCCGGGGATTAATAAAGTCTTTTGGGAGTGAACAACACAGATTAGCAGTTTTTTTACCTATGAGGGAGTTGAGGGACGAATACGACGACACCCGCCGCATCTTGTCGATGGTTTCAAAGGAGAGGATGTACTCGTCGTTGTCCGGGCTGCCCAGTGTGCTGCTGGCACTGCTGCTGTTGCTCAGGTTACCAGGAGAGAAGGCGGCTGGAACACCTGACACAAAACACACAAAACACACAATCAGGGTTATTTTTTTTTAAATGTTTCTGAAACTGGATTGTTCTCGGATCCATTCCCGACACGAAATATCAACAGTTTTTTTTTTTTCTTCACATATGTCACACACACGCAGCTAAAATAGACGGTGACAATGATGTTTCTTCACAGTTTCACACTGGATGTACGTACAGCGTGTGACGGCAGCAGTGTGTTACTCTGCTGCATGAGTCACTCACAGGTGTGTGTGTGTGGCTTCACCTTTATTTTACATAGGTTTGGCCTTTGAAAATCTTAAAAAATATACTTTTAAATGCTCCTGTGTGGGGCAGATAAAAGCATGCTTTTACTTTGAAACAGGAAGTGACACATTTTTGTGTGTGTGGCTCGCGGCGGAAGACAAACTGCTCTCAGAAAAACGCGATGGTTTTAGATACAGTCTCTTCTGCGACCAATTAGCATCAGGTGGGCGTGTTTTCCCAGGGGGGTGTGTCTTCCTCAGTGTCTGAGGCTGCAGTGGGACGTACAGCAGCTGCTTATAAACTCAAACTTTGTGATTGTAGTTAAAGTTTCCTGGTTAGTCTTTTCTCATTAACTGATTTCTACCAGAAACCGGATTAGTGATGAATTTCTATTGATTTGATTTTTACATTTTGTAAAAAGTTAAGGTATTCTTAGGAAAATAAAATACACGTTTGTATTTAACAGTAGTTTAGTTTTTCTTATAAAACAGATGTTTTTATAATATCTTTGGTTCTAGGACTTCCTTCTGAGAAAATAAGAACTTTTGTTTTGTTTCTCCTTCATACACAATGGTCACGCACCCACTTCCTACCTACTTTTCAACATGGCTTTCAAAATAAGAGCGACTCACTTTGGATTTTTTGACTACTTCTTTTATAAAACTTTTCGCCAAAACACAAAAATTGCTTACAATTGGTAACTTGTGAAATAAAATTCACATTTAAAAAAAGTTTCCTGCCAACTAGTGGTCAGAGCCTTGAGTGCAACAGAACATGACAACGTAACCAGAAACTTCAACTGCAAACATCTACTGCATGTTTTGATAAATTCACATATTTAAGGAAGGGAAAACCGAGGCTCTTGAGTTGCTTCTGTGACTCATGAGAGAATTGTAGAACAATATACGTCACACACATAAATATAAATACAAAAACTTAGATCCACACAATAAAATGAAATGAAATAAACAAAAACTGAGTGTTATAAATGCCATGTTGCAAAACGCAGGAGAAAGCGGAGGTGATTATGTTGTTTAGAGAGCGGTAAAAGTCCTGCAGAAATAAAATATGATTGTTATTATCGTGGTAAAAGACAACAACACAAACAAACACGACGAGAGTCAAATGAAAACAACAAATAAAGCGTGTGACGCGTTAACAGCCCAGATATTTGGAGGCAACTTCCCCAACACGGGAAGCGGCTCGTGTCTTTAATTTCATCTGTCGAGCTCAGTCGCCTCCTGCTGTAAATCTACACATCAGCAAACATCACTGTGACTCACACGGCGCATCACACACACACTGAAATGGAGGAAAATGGAGATAAACGTGTTGGAATAAGTGCAGAGAATGTGAATTAGAAACAGTGCTGGTGATTGAGCTGGAGTCGCGGCGTCTACACGTTACTTACTGACGTTTACGTTTAAATTTAAACAGTGGCGCACAGTTAGCTTCAGCTGTGTGACGTCAGGCAGAACAAGAACGCCACAGAAAAATATAAATTCATGTCACAAAGACTCCATGTGCCGCATTAAATCTCTAAAGGAGTTTAGACGCAGGAAACTGGATTTACTTCAGGTGATGGCAACTCTGTTCCCTTCAACTAATGTGGAAAAATACAGGATTAACAGAAACTGAAACAAGCTACCAGTTAGTTAAAAGTCTGTATAAGAATTAGTCTGGGAGTTGGGTTAAAAGTCGGGCTAAGAGTCGAATTTATCTTAAACTTGAATCCAATGTTTTTATTAGAAGAACGCGGATAAGAGAGATTACACTTGACGGAGAAACTGGGATTCAAACTGGAACAAGAACAGTGAGGGAATAAAAATGTTGGAAATGACAAAAATAAAAAAGACTATGACTGTTCCACCACCTGATGTGAAGTTTCCCCAAAAACAAAAAGAGTGTCATTTTAGAGGCCGTTATCACACATTTAACAACGGAATTCTGTGATTTACATGTTTCCACTCTTTGTAGATTTGATGTTTTTTTGTAATCTGTTGAACGTGGAGTTTTCCCTCAGTCTCAGGAGAGACGGTGTCACCTGCAGCAGAATGTTAAAATGATGTCGGGATATAAACACAGATATAAATACAATTGTGACTTGACTTGTTTTGACATGTTTATCCACAGGACCCGACTTTATCTGTCTGCGCGCCATATTTTTATCTGCTCGTACTTCTGTGCCAGTGATGGCTGCATCGGCGTGAACAGAGACCCGGTAGAAAAACAGAATTTGCTATTTCTGGTGAGCACAGACCGGTCCCAGCCTCTGTGCTGGTGCTGAAGCCTCTCATTAAAGCTCTGCTGAGGAACTGCGATGACGGATTTAAGTCGTTCGCTCGAGGACTTGTTACACAACCAGAAACACCTGCAGCTACAGTGTGTTCACTCAACCGTCTTCACTCTTACCCTCTTCGTTGAGGTTGAGGTTCTGCAGGCTCTTGTTCAGGTTGCGGGCGGTCGTAGCCGCTCGGATATTTGTGTACGAGTTGACCGACCGCAGGCGTGGGATGGCAGGGCTTTCTCTCACTGGTGTCAGGTTACCGGGCTCTGGATGTAAAAGAAAAGAAGAACGGGTAACAACGACTAAATAAAGTCAGCAACAACAATGGATAAACAAAGTCAATGACAACAAATGAAGTAAAAAACAACCAGTAAATAACGTCAACAACAATAAGTTAACATCAGGGCTGTTGCACAAATTTGTCCTGGATGAACTGAAATAAGCTATCAGTTAGTTAAGAGTCGGGCTCAGAGTCAGGCTAAGAGCTGGGCTAAGAGTCGGGTTAAGAGGTTAAGAGTCAGGCTCAGAATCAGGCTAAGAATTCGAGCTAAAAGTCAATAGGCCAAACTTATACCACCCTACTTCCCCTCAAACTGGCTTTCAAAATAAGAGCCACAGAAATTGTCTTTTTTAATACTTCTTATATCAAATGTTTGCCATAACCTTCACATGTTTTGTTAATTTGTTTCAACTTCTGTTATATTCTTTGGGGATTTATAAAAGTGTTTCATTGTTTTGCCTCAAGCTTTGTAAAAATGTTTGACATTTTGTAAAAATGGTTTTCACTTCCAGGCCACCGTAAAAAAATAAATAAAAGACAATCTGTTTTTCACAAAACTCCTCAAATAATTTTGCTTTGTCCAGAAACCAAGAATACTTTTATACTTTTTAATACTGATACATTGTTAAAGAGCCACAAAAAAACTGATTAAAATTAAAAACATTAAAAACTGTTTTTTTATAATCACTATACACAGTAACTGAAAGTGGGAACTTGTACAGATTATCCTACATTATTTTAAGACACTTTACATAGTTAGTACCTTAATTAAACCTTGAACAAGCACATAATAATTAAATAAACAATTTAAAACTGGCCCAAGTGTCTATTTATAAAGGTCACATCATCCAAACCACAATCAAATTTAAAGCCTGCATGTAAAACAGATGTGAAATGCCTTCAGCTCTTCTCATTCACACGCTGAGGTCGTGCATCGACCGGCATAAACTCAGCACTTTAAACTTTTATTACTCAGAGTGATGCTTACTTAATTATGAAGTGGATTTTGTGTGTCTGTGTGTGTGTGTGTGTGTTTGTGTGTACTCAGGAAAATATTTACTATTTTTCCACATTGCATTTTCCGGACGTTTAAACTGAAATTTTATTTAGTTTCACTAAAAAAATAAATAAATCCTGAAACTACATTTTAATGGCGAAGGTTTAAAAGATGCCATGGTTCAAATGAAAGAGAAAAGTCTTTCTTTATCCTATGTTTCTACAACGACTGTCGGGATTAGAGTCAGGCCGGTCAGGCTAAGAGTCAGTCTAAGAGTTGGTCTAAGAGTCGGGCTAAGAGTCGGGCTAAGAGTCGGTCTAAGAGTCAGATTTAGAGTCGGTTTAAGAGTCGGTCTAAGAGTCGGTCTAAGATTCAGTCTAAGAGTTGGGCTAAGAGTTGGTCTAAGAATCGGGTTAAGAGTTGGTCTAAGGGGGAGTCAGTATAAGAGTCGGGTTAAGAGTTAAGAGTCAGATTAAGAGTTGTTAGGAGTTGGTCTAAGAGTCGGGTTTAGAGTCAGGCTAAGAGACGGGTTAAGAGTTGGTCTAAGAGTCAGGTTTAGAGTCGGCTAAGAGTCGGTTAAGAGTTGGTCTAAGAGTTGGCCCAGAGTCAGTCTAGTTGGTCTAAGTGTCGGGTTAAGAGTCGGGCTAAGAGTCGGGTTAAGAGTCAGTATAAGAGTCGGACTAAAAGAGTTATAAGAGTCAAGAGTTGGGAGTCGGCTAAGAGTTCGGTCTAAGAGTTTAAGAGTTGGTCTAAGAGTCGGGCTGAAGAGTCGGGTTAAGAGTTAAGAGTCAAAAAGTTGGTTAGGAGTTGGTCTAAGAGTCTGGTTTAGAGTCGGGTAAGAGTGGGTTAAGAGTTGGTCTAAGAGTCTAAAGAAGAGTTGGTCTAAGAGTTGGTCTAAGAGTTGGTCTAAGAGTTGGCCCAGAGTCAGTCTAAGAGTTGGTCTAAGTGTCGGGTTAAGAGTCGGGCTGAGAGTCGGTCTAAGAGTCGGCTAAGAGTCAGGTTAAGAGTTGGGCTTAGAGTCAGGTTAAGAGTCGGGCTAAGAGTCGGGCTAAGAGTTAGGTTAAGAGTCGGGCTAAAGGTCGGGTTAAGAGTCGGGCTAAGAGTCGGTAGAAAGAGAAAAGTCTTTCTTTATCCGATGTTTCTACAGCGACTGGGATTAAAAATCCTTAAGAGTGATGTTTAGTATGCGAATAAAAGCTCTAAGAGATATTTAAGTATATATGTAGATATGTTTCCAATATCACCTGCGATTAAACGTGTCAACATGAAAGCAACAGAAACACAGCAGCAACAATAGTAAATGGAATGTAGTGGTTTTTAAACATTTGTGAGGCTGTGAATTCACTCTGACATGATGTTTGTGCCTGCTGAAGTCAGTCTGTGTCATTTAGTGAAACACATGAGTCCAAAAATAATCACACTGGTGATGACTTTGGTTCGGCAGAGTGAGCGCAACTGGCAGCTCGGTGCCGTCACCGCGTCCTGGCAGCACATGCAGCTCTGAATTTATGTCACTAAGTGCAACATAAAACTACACTTAAAACTATCTCTTTAAGATATTTTTAGTTTTGCACATTGTAAAACACAATGAACGCTTATGAAGCCTGCTTGAGAAGGAAAAATGGATTTAATAGAGCAGATGTTTTATCTGTTTCATATAGTGTGTGTCACTCAGATGTGCCTCATAAAAGTGAACAAGGTGAAACATCGTCTGCCCTTGAAGAGAGAGGACAAAAAGCAGCAGGTTTGTGCGTTTGTGTGTTTGTGTGTGCGTCTGGTTTGTACCTGCAGTGTTGGCCGGTGACGGAACAGAGTAGTTCTTCTCTTCTTCTATGAACTGAAGCGCGACCGTACAGAAGTTGCTTTCGTACTGGACCACCAGGTGACTCAGTGCTACAACCAGCTCCTGTCACAACACAGACAAATACAAGTTCAGTACATACAGCGTTCCCACATCAAATTCAAGGACTTTTCAAGACAAATTCAAGGACAGAATGTGCCGACACATTCTGTCCTTGAATTTGAGGGAATTTGACCACACTGTGAGACTTGCTATGTATTTTAAGCGAAATGTTCTCTGTGTTTAACAATTGTTTGTTGATTTTTGGTCTCTAGAATTCTAATATCACACTTCACATTCTATCAGGGACAGAAATTCTAAGTCTAAACCCTTAAAACAGTCCTTTAACGGTCTGTTCAGGATCAATTTTAAAACGATTTTATTTGTTTTTAAATCCCTGAATGGTCTTGCCCCGCCCTACCTCTCTGAGCTTCTACATCCATACTCACCCGCTCGCTCTCTCAGGTCAGCTGATCAGCTGCTCCTGAGTGTGCCTAAAACCAAGCGGAAGCTCAGAGGGGATCGCAGCTCCAAAACTTTGGAATGCTCTGCCCCTGCACATAAGACAGGCCTCGTCCTTGTCTGTTTTTAAATCCCTTCTTAAAACCCACCTTTTGTTTTTGGCCTTTGACACTTCATGAGACGTTTGGTTTTATTAATTTTACATATTTTAATTTGAATAGAATTTATTGTTTTTTTATTGTACGGCTGCTAATTCTTATTGTATTTTATGATTCTAATTTATTTTAAGCTGTTTTATCTAATTTTTGAACCTTTTATTTATTCTGTACAGCACTTTGGTCCATTGTGGTTTGTTTAAAGTGCTTAACAAATAAAGTTGGATTGGATTGGATTGGATTGTTAAAGGACTTCCTGTGATTGACAGAAAATCGGACATTTTTACGACTTAAAGCGTTTAAACTCAACACTCTTGACACTTGTTGGACAATAGTGACATCACTGATGCTTCGGCCGTCTCCATGGTAACCACATACTTGTTATATACCTCTAGCAGCTTGTTTATTCTTATTTATACTCAAGCAACTTTGTCTTTTGTTTGGATGATGAATGGATTTTATTTTACACTTCTATGAAGACGATAAACACAAGCCTTGTGAGGACCAGCAGTCCTCACGGAGACCAAAACCTGGTCCGAATGAGGCTGAATCTCATTTCCGAGGAAGTTTAGGGCCAAGATTTGAATTGTGGTTATGGTCTGAGATCAACTGGTAACGCTGTGTTTAGACCAGGGGTTTGCAACCTGCGGCTCTCGAGCCACATGTGGCTCTTCAGCTCCTCTGCAGTGGCTCCTTGTAGCTTTAAAAGAAAGTGTTTTAATACTTTGTTCATCACATCCACCGTCTAAGTACACATCTGAAGTCCTGTCCTTCTCTGGATGCACAGGCATGACCTACATGCAATCCAAAATATTGCTTTTATTTTCATTTATTTGCCACAAACAAACGGAAGGACGAGGTCAACATAATTCTGTGTTTTATCTTTTTCTCCACTTTATAAGAGGTTAACTCAGTTGTCTTTTCTGTAGTTCTTAGATTGCATAAATCCAACAAACGTATTGTTCTTTTATTTGGCTCTTTTCATCCTAAAGAAGGTTGCAGACCCCTGGTTTAGGCTGCACGGAGAAATCTAAGTCACTGTAGAGTCCTTAAAAGGAGAGCTGTGTGTGAAACTGTGTGTGTGTGTGTTGCAGTGACCTTGCGGACCACAGGGCTTCCATCATTGATGAGCTGAGCCAACATCATGGCCACGTTGTGGTCAATGGTGGTCGAATGGTCCGTCCTCTCTGCAGAGTTCCCCACAAACGTCCCCAGAGCAAAGACAGCAGCACACCTCACCTGCAGCAACACACACACACACACACAGAGGAAAGAGGTTAAACCATTCATCACAGACACATCACACGTGTATAATTGTATTCATTTACAGGTTCTAAGTCCACATGAACAACGCAAATCGACTCTTACGAACAAAAGTGATGACAAAAGGAGAAAATGAAAAGACTGGCTGTGTTGTCGCGAGTCTCAGGCGCTGACTAATCGTTGGAGTCACCTTGGTTGTCTCTCCTGAGACGCCTCCTTAAACTTAATTAAACTCTCTGTTTAAGTCTCTGAGCTCAGCTCCTCTTTCACAGTCTGTCCCCAAAACCACTCATCACTGTCTCCACTGTCTCCACTCATGTCCACACACACACACTTGTCTTTAAATCTAAATGAGGACCCATCAGAGACATAATGCGTTACCGAACCCTAAAACCAGGTCTTAACCCCCCTCAAAAAGTCTATTAAAATTCTGCGGCCTGGACTAAATGTGCCCACAAAGATAGGTTTGTATGGTTTTGGTCCTCACAAACGTATAAATACAAGTTCCCACACACACACACAAGCACGCTTGTACAGCCTCCTTAGTGAGGACACTCAGAAATAATGCATTCCCTTTACTCTAACCTTAACCATCACTACTAAGTGCCAAACCCTAACCTTTAACCACAACTCTAAACCCGTCCTTTTCCCCCGTGTAACAGGAGGTTAAAAAAAACAGTCACTTCCTGCGGTTAATATGTTTTTTTCTCCATCGATCACTTGGGAGAAGCTAAAATGCAGCCATTTATTTGTAAATGTGCCGTTTTTAATGCGATCTGATGCAGTCAGTGGTGATCAGTCACTACCTGTGACCTTAAAATAACACACAGACACACACACAGCAGACCTCAGTTTCACCCGTATGTCGGCTGTCAGTGCGGCGAGTAAATCTGTGGTAGAAACAGATGTTCCTTGTGTGTGTGTGTGTGTGCTGAGCTTGTGAGTGTAAATGAATGCAAATCATGTCTGTGTGTCCAAACTGTGTGTGTGTGATTTATCTTCTACTAAATCTTCTCTTTAGTATAAAGCAGAAACGGCTGCATATCACTTTTGTTTTGAAACACCGATATCATCATTTTACAGATTTCAAACCACAAAGAAATATTCTTCTTCTCTATAGAAGACGTAAGCAGCACAACAACATGACTTGCTGATTTTTATAAAAACTGTTTACAGTCTATGCAAAGTCAAGCATGTAATGTAAGACTGCGACTATTATTCGATGATTAAATGATTACTATAGTAATTGTCGACTAGTTTGTGTTGGAGTGTTTTTCCCAGTCATTTAAACAACAATTTTCTGGTTTTTCAGATTCTTAAATGTGAATATTTCCTGGTTTCTTTGCTCCATGTATCAAAGAAATCCTTAAATCTGACTGATTTTGGTTTCTGGACAAAAACAAGACGTATATTATTATTTCCAGGTTTTGTCATTTTCCAACAAGTACTTGAGAAAATAATCGACAGATTAATCGATTATGAAAAAAAAAGTTGGTTGCGGCTCTAGAAGCATGAGATTTATAGGATTTCGACTTGTTCCTTGTATAAATAAATAAATAATATATTGATTTTGATGTCATGGAGGCTGTAAGTTGTGAAAGATAAGTCCAAACTTCTACATTTACGAATTTTCTAAGTTTACAGACAGTGCAGAATATCTTTTCCTGCTGTTTAGTAATAATTACACATAATAAGCTGTTGTGACAGTTTTATGTGCATTTTCTCACTTTAAATACACTTTAGTCTGAAGGAACATAATGCATTCTGTGGTGACGTTTGGTAAATTCTCTTTACAAAGTGCTTTTGTTACATATCAGCGGAAATTGTTTAATAATTAAAAGCTAAAATATGATTTATTTAGACGCGTTCAGGGCCGTAGATAAAGTGCAGATGTCCTTGACTTTTCGAAATCTTTGAATTTAATTAGAATTAATGTGCACATTATTGTGTGTTCAAGGTTCTAAACTGGTAAAAATGTATCAAAGTGTTGTTTTTGTCTGAATTAAATCCACTTTCATCTTAATGGATGTTTGTGACGAGTCTGTGACGCCGCGTGTTCTACGTTTTCTTGCAGTGAATATCTCATGCAGAGAAGAACTCAAACATGTGACCTTGAAACAAAACAAAACAAATCCTGTCTGGTTTCAGCTCAGGTGTTTGACCTCTCACCTCAGGGATGGGATCTGACAGCAGAGTGTAGAGTTTCTCGTGGGCGCTGTCCCGGACTCCGCACCAGCGCGCCGGGTCAAAGTTCTGCCAGATGCGACCCAGGCAAATGGCCACCCACTGCCGGAGCAGAGGATGTGGGTCCGACAGCTGCTCCAGACAGTTGGCGATCAGGTTTCCCTGCAGACACGCCTCCTGGTGGACAGAAGGAGAAGAACACAGTGTATTATTATTAAATATGAGGGTGAAAGACAACATTTATGTTGTCACAGGCAGCTGACGCCGCGCAACCAAAACAACGCCATTTTGGCGCGAAGTGGCGCTGTTCACATCCACAGACATTCACTAAGTGGACAAAAGTACGGTGGCCTGGAAGTGCAAACAAATCAACAATTGTTGTAAATCTGCTCCTGGTCTCGCTCTCTGTCTCTACCTCACCTCCCTCTTCCTTTTTCTGTCCCCAACTCTATTCTTTTTTGCCTTTCACCCCAACCTGTCTTGGCAGATGGCCGCACATCTTTGAGTCTGGTTCTGTCAGAGATTTTCTTCCTGTTAAAAGCGAGTGTCGCGCTTCTCTGCTGCCGATGATGTTGTCTATGTACACAGTCCACAGAACAGGAATGTACCAAATGCTGCAAGTGACCCGGAAGTGATAAAGACACAAAATATTTAACTTGAAACTGCCAAGACAAGTGGCTCGTGGAGTGTCATAAAAACTTTTACTTTATTTTATAGAATTTAAAACTCACATAGTGAAAAGTTTGATATAAGAAGTAGTAAAAAAAAAAAAGATGAAATCAGTGGCTCTTATTTTGAAAGCCGTGTTGAAGGAAGTGGTACTGTATGAGTTCGGAAAGTTAAGGAAAATGAAAAGTTTGTCGCATTTTCTCCGCACTGATGTTAAAATGTGTGTGTGTATGTAAAGCCTTACTGTATTTTATAAATACACCAATAACATTTAGAAAAAACCCTTTTTTTGTTTGACAGAACTAGGGGGCACCCTCATTGTGAGTTAAGTTTCCCTTAAGTCTCCCTTAAGCTGAACCGGGAAAAGCTGTGACGATGGATGTGTAAATGTTCTCTGGAGTAGAACGAGGGGGAAGTTTATTTTAAAAAAAGTTGAAGGTCTGCAATAATAATAATACTAATGTACGGCTGTTTCCATACTTCCATACACCAGGGGGCAGTATACTGTTCAGTCTGTTGTCGGCACAGTGACCTCTTGCAGCTTGAAACTGGCACTGTTAATTGTTTTCCTGCCAAGATGGTAGTAGTTCTAACAATGTCACGTTAATTTCCCTCGAGTTTCTTCTTCTCTGTAACAAACTGTTCACTTTTCTTTGTACAGTAGACAAATTACAGCCATCGACAGCTACTTTTTAATATTTCATAAAAGGTAACACCCTTCGCCTCCGGAGCGGCACAGAAGCTTCAGGCCAGGAGTTGTAACTCATTAACCAGCTAATCATCACTAACCTGTAACCTGTGAACCTCTGAACTCCGACCACCTTGGTCTATAGTAAGAGAGGAAAAGCTGCCTCAGTGGTCCTGGTTTAAAACTTACTTGAATAGTAAGACAATGTGCTTTGTCCAGTGATGGAAAAAAAGAAAGAAGAGCAAAGAGCAGATGCTAATGAAGGCCTGGAATTACTTGGACTAGTAACTCAACATAATGTGCACTCTCTGCTGCATAATGTTCCTCTATAAGACTCTTAATGTTTGCTCAAACTTTCTCTGAGGTGTTCCTGACACTTCTGTTATTTATCACGACGACCTCAGTGACGCTACGCTGTCCTGCACCAAACCCCATAGAGAAAATCAGCGTTTTTTGGCTTGCGAGGACACAGGAGCTGCCGGTCACTTCTGCCGCCGCGCTTGTGGTTGTGGTCAGTTTGTGTCCTCTTATTTTTATCATAACGAAGGATTTCAAACCTTCGAACGTGTTGAAGGAGGCAGAAGTGGACTGATTTTCTCTATGGGCTTTGGTGCAAGTTAACAAACTTCAGTTTTCAGCCCCAGAATGTTGAGATAAAGCAGCAGATATATTCTTAAGATATTGTAAACATATACAGGTGCAGTTCATATTAGCTTAGCCATTGGTAAAGTAGCTAAAATCAGTTTTTATTCCCCCTTCTGTCGCTGCTGGCAGGGACTTTAACTAGCTTCATGCAAATGGTCGCTCTCTCACAGCCCGGTGCTTCGCGAAGGCCTGGAATTACTTGTACCAGTAACTCAACATAATGTGCACTCTCTGTCCACTTTTATCGATGCCACCGACTACAACTGTTCTGCTGTGTAATGTTCCTTTATAGAACTCGTAATGGTGAGTATTTGTTCAAACTTTCTGAGTTAATGACACTATACGGTTGCTGTTTTCAATGTTTGTCAATGAGGTGAAAAAAAAAAACAATAAAGGCAAACGCAACGCCACAGCCTCAATGATACACACACTGCTCACTGTCCTGCACCAAAGTCCATAGAGAAAATCAGCATTTTAAGCCTGCAGGGACACAGGAGGTGCCAGTTCTCGTCTGCCACGTTTGGTAAGTTTGTGTCATTTACTTTAATCCGAACGAAGGTTTTCAAAGACTGAAGTCACAAAATAAAACATTTGAACATATTAATGGATTCAGCAGTGGATCAACACTCCTGTGTGCTGTGATGTAAAAACACTGATTTTTCTCTATGGGGTTTGGTGCAGAGAGAAAACAAACTTCAGTTTCCAGCCTCACACAGTGACTTAAAGCAGCAGAGAGATATTGTAGACATATAAAGGTGTACATGTTATTAAACTATAAAGTAGCAAGTCTTTTTCCCCTTCTGTGCCTCCACAACAAAGTAATTGAGCTCTCCTGCACCAAAGTCCATAGAGAAAATCAGCGTTTTTAAGCTTGCAGGGACACAGGAGCTGCTGGTCTACTGCCGCCACAGTTGGTGTGTTGGTGTCACTTTGTCTGAGCGTTGTCGTCACTGACAGGATAAGTGTTGTGTCACTTAGGTAAATGACCCAATTTGAACATATTGATGGAAGCAGAAGTGGAATCAACAACTCCTGTGTGCGGTGATGTAGAAACCACTGATTTTCTCTGTGGGCTTTGGTGCAGGGAGAAAAACTTCAGTTTCCAGCCACTAAACGTTGCCTAACAGTGAGATGAAGCGGCTAATATGTTCTTAAGATATCATAGACATAATACAGATGTAGATTCTATAAGGTGAGTGTCGCTGGCAGCCATTTCATCCAGCTTCATACAAATGGCCGCTCGTGCTTGGTAATGTGACACAACCTGAACTATCACTTTAATAACGGTAGAATTCACGGCTGAGCTGCAGTAATGGGCCGCAGGAAATTCCCTTCACTACACCAACAGCCATATTAGAGGCCATTCACATGAGCAGATATCCATTCTTTTAAATGAGAGAGCAGAACTTTTAAGCGATGCCTATGCAACTCACTTTGGACTGTGGAGCACCTGGGTTTTTTTATGCTTCCGACACCAACTTTTTTTTTCCAGTTGCAACAAGAACACAATAAAAACGGACCTCTGGACACGGTGAGGTTCTCTTTGTGCACATGCATCAAGCAGCAAAGTACAAAAGAGAGAAGCGCTGGAAATAAATTTGACTTGTTTTTTTGTCTCTCGAGGGCAGTGAGTCAGGGAGGTCGAGTGAACTTGCCAGAACTTTCTAATGTTATCACTGTGTGTGTGTGTGTTTCAGTTGCTTGGTAACGAAAGGGTGCTTCATCAATAAGTTATTTAGTTATAACTAAACTTATTTATATGTTTTAACAGTTATTTATATGTTCTCCGTCTGTTTCAATTCAACATCTTCACGTCTGTGATGTTCTCTGACACACTGCCTGATCTTTGTGTTGTCTAATACAGCGGTTCTACCTAAGTACCACCTGAGAAAATATTGAGCTCTCGAAGTAACAACATTATCACCAAATATTATTATAATATCCGCAGCTTTCCGGTCATTTTTGAGGAGGTTAACGTGCAGAAAATTTGCTAGTGGCATTAGGTGAGTTTTTCGGACATTTTTGACGCGTTAATTGCGTTAAATGCTACATTTTTTGAATCTAAATTCTATCGCGTCTAAGTCGCACATAGTTGTTCCGATTTGAACCAAACTTGGTACACTTGTGGCTCTCATGATTTCAAACAAATTTCCGATGTACTTCCATTAGCTCCTCCCACCCAGAATTCGGCCAATTTGGAAAAAACAAAAATGGCTACACATTTTGAACCAACTCGTCCCAACCCGTCTGAGCTAGCCGCGTCAAACTCAGCCCATGCGTTTGTGACAAGTTATCAAAGGATTTTCTCTACATCGAAAGGCGTGGCCTCAGTGTGTCCGACAAAGTTGATGTTTAAGTGGCAGGAAAAGTGCTTTAAAATGACACTTTTTGAAGAACTTTAGCATAAACAGCATCGGATATGACTAACGAGTAACGAGTTGCGTGGGGCGAGGGCCCTATCATGACCGTGTGTTTCATTTATTATCAGTTTTTTTTTTCATAGCATCAAAATCCCTCAGCTCCACTCCTCACATACCCCAGTATAATACGGTAGAACAGCATTTCTGATTTACCTCCAAGTACCACCACAGGGTACCACAGTTTGAGAAACCATGGGTCTAGGATTGGGAAACACTGATGTAAAGCAGACCCCAGGATGGTGACTTCTTTCTTTTTGTGTCCGCATGCGACAGTGGGATGGGTTACAGGTGTGCACGTTTTGAGTGAATGCCATGTGTCTGAGTCAAGGTGCATTCTGGGAGCTGATTGGCCCTGCACAGGAGGAATCTGTGTAAGAGACCTGATCATCGCAGCTGCAGTGGACTTTGAACCACTCATAGCCAGCAGACATCTTTGTGCTTTGGTTGAATAAACCTTTAAAATGGTGTGTTTTACTTGTTGTTGGTGGTTTCTTGGGAGTTGGGAGTCTCATTATTCGTGTTGCAATCAGGTTTTCCCCAAGGCGAATATCTTTATCGATGTCTTTCATGTTTGTAAAGCTGTTCGCCCTCAGTCTTGTCGATGTCTCTCACCTGTTTTTTGCGCTGCTTCACATGCTTCACTGAGACTGAGGTTCAACTCACGAACAAACCTTTTATCCGGAATGAGATAAAAAAACATGTGTCCCCCGTTGCGTCCCTGTATTTTTTTTTTTCCTGTACGTGCCCCAGATCAGCTCTGAGAGCATGAGGACGTGACGCACTCACAACAACAACAACACCGCAGTAATGAGCGCTGTTGTTGGAAGTATAGAGGGATAAATAATGGAGATGTTGAGTGGGCAGAGTCTCTCTCTCTCTCTCTCTCTCTCTGTATTGTTGACTATCATCTATTATTTACAGGCCTGTGCGAGAGGTAGAGGCACTAAGTACACAGTGGTATGAGAGGGAGGGGGCTGAAAGCACATACTATAGTTTCTCTGATTTGTTAAAATTGTATGATGTAAAGCGAGAGAAGGACTGTGAGGTAGAGCGGAGAGGGAGAAGTAAGAGACTGGAAGCAAAAAAGAGGAGGAGGAGGAGGAGGAGGAGGGATGGTGGTGTATATCTCCATAAAATAATATCAATGAAACAATGAGAAGAAAGAAGTACATACAGTATATATTCCCACTGTTCATCTATCAATTAAACATTTAAAGAAGAGTCTCTCTATCTCTGAGTTACTTATAATCTGAGTATTCAAACCGGGCCTCAAAAAAATCAATTAAAAGTAAGTTGTATAACCTGAGGCTGTCACTTTTTTTTTTTTACTCAAAATTCAATATGATTTTCAACGCAGGGGCGTAAAGATCCCGTTTGAGCTGGAGAAAAATCTTTTGGGTTCATGCTGACTATCATATGCGGAGTTATGCATACGTTTTTACACTTTTCCATTCGTGACAGTACCCGAGAGAGCCCGACGTGTGTTTGTGACGCGTATAAAACTGTCTGATATCGAGCTGTAACTGTATCACGGAAAAGCACCAGTAGACCATTTGAAGTAGTAACCCTCAGGGTCCTGTAGAGGGTGCTGGTCAGGTTTCCTAACCACATCATGCGACGGTGATTCGCTTAAGAGAGACCTGTACAAACTGAAGGACTTTGGCAAAAGCAGCAGCAGCAGCGACAGCACCTTGGAGATGCAAGTCTACATGAGGGAGACTCTTCTTTCTACAGATAGATCTGTGTGTTCCAGGAACATCTATTTTTAAAAGGGGAATTCTGTTATTTTTTTTACTACCTGAGACCTACGTTTATAAATGTGGGTGTGTACGTGAATAGCGAGTAACCCACATGTGATATCGTAAATAAATAGCGAGACATTTAGAGCATCCTCTAACTGTGTCAGGCGTGGACAACATTTACGGGACAAATCTCGGGTTCGGTCAGTCTCCTCTCGGGCTCGCGCGTGTCTGTGTTGTTGTGTTTGCGTTTACTCCATGAAATGACAAGCGACATCATCCCAAACATGGAACCCTGGCGGACGTTTGATCAGCGTCAGACACAAAGGGCTTCGGGGGGATTGAACAGCGGAGGCCGACAGCAGAGAGCAGAGTGACACTCGCGGTGACAGAGTGTCACCGTGCAGGTGGCTGCGACAGAGTCGGAGATTATGGAGGGAACCCGTCGCTGACAAGAATGTCACATATCCAATATCTCGCCGGAAATACACAAAAGGCCAAAGAGTCGTGTCTCAAAGTGACAGCTGAGCCCCTGAAAGAACCTGCCGCCATTCTGGTGAGAGGAAATAAATCAATCATGTGGTACGTTCTGGTTTTGGCGTCAAATAATCAGACATGGAAAAAAAGGACACACATTAGAGATGTCGATTAATCTCTGCTCTGTCCCCAACACATTTAGATTATTATCTTTATCTGCACCACATGTTAGCCTCCTCGTTTTCTCACGTTTAACAGGCGTCAACACAACTTTTTCGCTGTGAATGACTTTGTCGTACACAAAGTCATAAACGTCAGATACTCACAATTATTTTCAGAATAAAATCCGGGAGCGCAAAGAACAAGTGTATTGTCAAACAAGAAAATACAATATTTTTGAATGATTCAATCGATATTTGATTTGCTCCTTAAAAAGCGTCGACACAAATCTAATTCCGTACACGCTGACACGAGAACGGCGGTTGTAGCTGAGCAGTGATGACTCTGCTGCTCATGAGCCGTAACTGCAACTTTTAGTCTCTTTTCATTTCCCTTTTCTCTCCTCTTTCCTTTACCTCACGATTTAAATGGTTTTAATTAAGTGTTTTATTATGCCCTTTATATCTTTAACGCTGTTGCATTTATTCCCCCTTCTTTTTTATTGTGAAGCACTTTGTTGAAATGTGGTATAGTCAGACCAAGGAGGAACCAACCCGCTTCACGCCAGGTCTGAAGTCTGAGACTCGAGTCCCCAACACACACACACACACACACTCTGGTACCTGTCCCGTGTTGTAGCTGTTGACGATAACGGCCAGTATGAAGACGGCCATCGTCCGATGCTCGGCCTGAAAACAGAGGAAGAATCTCTTATGTGTTATATCACAGTGTCATATTTGTTTCTTTTTTTTATTTGAACTGTGAGAAAAAAAGAATAAAAAAGTGTGGACAATAAAAACCGAGGTTCATAAACGATGATCCGTGGAAACTCACTGGCATGTAACTGTCGGCCAAAACTGACAGGAAGTACTTGTGTCCGTTGTCTTTCACCAGGTCGGCTTGACACGACTGCAGAGAGAGAGGGAGAGAGAGAGATTTTAATAAAGACTGACAGAAGGCGTGTCTGACACATGGTGATGAATTAAAGCTCTGGTAGGTGAGGAGAGCAGTGCTGGCCTGTCACATCACAAGTGTTGCTAATGTTTATACCACTTTTTGGCTGCCTGTGCATCATTTTAAAATGCTTTCGTTTGATTTTAAATCCTGAAATGGTCTTGCCCCGCCCCTTCCTCTCTGAGCCGCTTCATCCTCACACTCCTGCCCAGTCTCTGAGGTCGCTGCGACGAGACTGTGGAACAGTCCTCCACAGCATGTTAGACCACGCCCCTTCACTGTCCACACATCTTAAAACCCAATTTTACTATTTGACTTTCGACGCAGTGTGAAACGTTTGGTTTTTTATCCTTTTTATAGTTTTATTGTATGACTCATTCATTGGTGTTGTATTTATACTTCCTACAGTATTTTATTGTTTGTTCTTCAGTCTATTAGGTCACACATGTTTACGTTTTATTTGTTTTATTTATCTCTGTTGTTGTTTATTAAAGTGCTTCATAAATAACGTTGGATTAGATTGGATATCAAAACTCAAGTATCTCAAGTATACAGTCATTTTAGACCATTTATATGTGCCGAGTCATTTCAAAGACATAATAATTCTCCAACTGTGTCACAAACGTTGTTCTCCCCAAAAAGAAGAAATAAACAGCCCAAACATGACTCAGCTAAAATGGTTTGGCTGATTTGTATTTACAGTTTGACAGTCTGTGCAAAGTGAAGCGTGCGATCAATACATTTATATAAGATGTTCATATTCTATCAGATTTTACATTTTTATCTGTCCCATACCGATTCCCATCCCTACTAATGCTGCGACAGAGAACTCAGATTTGGACTAAACGCACAACCGTTATTTAATTGGCCAACTGAATATTTACATAAAGCGTTTCGATTGGCCGACGATTTAACTGCCGCGTGACCATCGTGATTCTCAGGCCGTCTGGATTATTTATGGCTGTAGAATTGTCCAGAAATGTGTCAGAGAGTGAGTTCTTCTGCTCTGTTTGTCCAACACGACTTTCACTTTCCATCTCTGGGAGTTATTCAACCGTAACTGAGAAGCTGACGTCGCGGACGTGTGACGCACGCGCTGGTGAATCTTTGTCTGCGATTGGACGTAATGACACGTATATGTATATGTAACAATTTGCATTGCACTATATTGTTCTTATTGCACTATATTATTCTTATTGCACTATATTGTTCTTATTGCACTATATTGTTCTTTTTTAATCTTATTGTATTATATATATATATTTTTTATTTATTTATTATTCTTATTTTTATTCTATTCTCCTTGTTTTTTCACAACTGAGCTGTGGTGAATGTGTGTTTCCCCCCTGGGGGAGGAATAAAGTCAATTCAAAAAAATTCAAATTCAAATAATAATAATAATACTAATAATAATAATACTAATAATAATAATAATAATAATAATAATAATAATAATGATACTAATAATAATAATACAAATAATAAAAATAATAACAATAATAACGATGATAATAATAATAAAAATTATGATACTAATAATAATAATGATAGCTTTGTAATAATAATTGGAACAAAATGGAGATTCGCAAACTTTACCAGATGCCACTAAATCTGTCATACATTCATTTCTCAAACTTGTGACGTAAAATAAAACAGATGGTGTTTCAGAGGATTTCATTCTTTCTCTTTAGTAAATGTTTTATTTTAAGTGTTTTATATAACTTACACTGTCCACAGCCAGGATTTTAGCCCAGATGAAAACCAGCAGCGGCCTCAGCTCCCGGGCTGAACTCTGCAGCAGCTTTAACACGTACGGGAAGATCCCCACAGACAGCGCCTGAAAACACACACACAGAATTAGCATTAGAATTAGCATTAGCTCTGGCAATAATGTGAGTTAATAGTCAAAATATCGGCTGTTCACAGAGAAGAAAAGAGAAGAAAAGCTGCTGCTGTGAATCCCAAACACCTTTAAACATGACTCTGAGGCAGAAATCCTCACCCACAGACATGTAGCAGGTAAAAGTACCTCCGTTGTCATGGATACACACTGTTTCATCTCTTCTATGAGAGCAGAAATCCATCAAGGTCAGACAGTAAACACAAGAGGTGAACGCACCAGACTGACAGCCCACGGTCCCAGGTCCAGGAAGCGTCCGAGCAGGTCCAGAGCCCGGAGCCGGTGCACCTGACTGAGCAGCACCTGCAAGAGAGAGAGAGAGGTCAGAGGTCAGCGGTGCCACCTGTGAAGTGAGAGGAAGCCGGCGATCAAAGGCAGAGGATGAGGGACAGCGGGAGGAAGAGGAGGAGGAGGAGGAGGAGGAGGAGGTGAAGGGAAACAGGTGGCTCTCCCACTGCTGCTGCCAACACACAGCACCAGGTCCAACCTGTTTACTCCTCTGTGTGTGTGTGTGTGTGTGTGTGTGGGTGCGTAGGTGCGCCCACTTTTCTGCCGCTTCACAGCTTCAGAACGACACGTCAGCGCATGTGTGTGTGTGTACATTATAAAGTGTATTTGTTGATGCCGAGCGGGATCACGACGTCGTCGTTCCGGGCCAAAAAAAAAAAAAAAATATAAAGAAGAAGAAGAACTATTTTAGTGTTTGTGACGCGAGCTAAAAATGTCTTTAAAAAAGTGGTGAGAATGCAGACGGCAGCACAAACGCTGCGTGAGAGCTGGACACGCCGCTATCCCCATGTGACTGTCCCACAGTGTGTGTGGGAACAAGCATATGGAGGAACCCAGGTCCACACACACACACACACACACACACACAGTGTATTATTAGAATCCTGCGTGACTTAAACCTGGTGCGTGATCGCACCAACAGGAGGAGGACGGGGGAACACCAGCCCCCGGTGTTACCTCCTGCTCTAAAGGAACAGGACTGTGTGTGTGTGTGTGTGCAGCAAAGGTTGGCCAACAGGTGGACCACAGATCGAGATCCGGAAACCTCGTCATCATTAGTAAATGTCAAAGTACTGACGGCCCAGCACAGGCTGTAAAAGTGTCATGTGACACAACTATGGGTGTGAATCACAGGGTATTTCACAATAAGATACGATACGATGCGTGAAACATGGTCCCCGATGCCAATAATATCGCGATACAACGATTCTCTACAAGACAATCATATCGCGATACACGGTGATGTCGCATAAATTAAAACATGATATTTGATCATATTCTGGGCCTTAGCTTGAGGAAATCTGGAATTCACAGCCCATAATATTCTACGGGAACTAGAAAAACCCGCTCGCAAGAACTCAAATGGAAGTCGAATTTCTGAGAATACAATTTCACAAGAACTCACATTTTATGCAAATGATGTAATCGTCACATGACCGCACGTGTGTCACACCTGATGCAGAGTGATGAGTAAGCACTCACTACTGTGTGTGTGTGTGTGTGTGTGTGTGTGTGTGACGTGCCGCTGTTACCGGAAACATCACAACACGGAGACGCTGTAAATAAAAGCAGGTAATCCTTCCCGGACGGAGCGGCTGTTGTCAAGACAACGTCGCACTGCGTCTCTCTGTCTCTCTCCTCTTCCTGGTGTCTCCCTCTCCCTGCGCTCATTTCATTAAAGAGCATTATTGATGGATTACACTGCGTTACCCCCCCTTCTTTTGTCTCGTTCTTTGCATCTTTTAAAAACGGGAGTCAGATTAAAATTTTTGGCGCCCGATCGTAAATCCTCCGAGAGCCTTAAACTCTTAGTTCTTATGCAACTTTGCACTTAAAAGGGGCGTGTCCATCCGTTACATCAGAGAAGAAGAAGAGGAGGAGCAGCAGCCCATGTGGCCTCCAGATTACCCCCCCCCCATCACATGTTGTGTAATCTGGAAGGCTTCCTCTCTGTCCTCTCTAGTGTCCACACACACACACGCAAGGCCTCATCCCTAACCTTAACCATAACAATGAGCTTCTGCATCACTAGGACCAGGTTTTGGTCTCTACTGGTCCAACAAGATCAGTGTTTGTGCCAGAAAATGTCCTAAAAAGTGAAGAGATCCAAGAATGCTGTCTCTACTCCCTTACCATAACCCTTAATCATCACAATTTAATACCTCACTTTAAGGTCTAAACCCAAAAAGCCCTTAAACGCTGTGAGGACCAGACAAAAAGTTCTCACTCCCTCTGGATTATAGTTTTTTTTATCCTCACAAAGACACACACACAGGTTTGTACAGCTCTTCTTAGTAGGACACCACAAATATAACCAGTTTATACCTCAAAATCCTGACTTTAACCTTAGTGCAATCCAAATCCTGAGCCTAAAACGTAGCCAGGACCAGGTTTTGGTCAACGTTTATACCAGTACACACAAACACACACACACACACACACACACACACACACACACAGACTGGGCTTTTAACGGGCCTCGACAGAACTGCTGTATGGATGGTCTGCGGCTCGCACAGCGCTGAGTCAGCAGGAAATTACCATTTAACATGGACAGCAGCACAACGCTACTACACTGTGATATAATACAACACCACAACTGTACTTCCCCCAGGGAGGAGGAGGAGGAGGAGGAGGAGGGAGGGGGGGAGAAACGGCCGACTGCTGTAACTCAACAGCTGACACACGCTGCGAGCTTTCTGGCAACATTTCATCCCAATTAAAGCATCAGGGGAAAAAAAAAGAAAAAGAGACGGATTTAAAACCGCTCCAGGAACACAGGAGAGCTGCTCTTGTCCCCGTCCCTCGTGTTGTCTCTGGGTTTTAATGGGGGTTGTCCTGTAAATGCTGAGCTCAGTTTGTAAGGAAAGAGTTTCAACACTTCTCTGTTTAGCCGAGAGAAGGAGTAAAAGTGAAGATAAAAGGAGCAGCGAGCGGCAGTTACCCTTTAAAGCACTGTTACAATGATCCTCGGCGCTAATGGCCGACTCAAAAAAAGGAACGATCCCGGCTTCACCTGTGTGAGGCAGAGGAGGAGGGTTCTCAAACTGCGGCCTCTGCGCCACAAACTGCTCCATTAAAACAATCCCTCCGTTTCACACGCGTTGCACGATGTCCGGCACCTGCAGCGTCTTCTTCACTGCCATTGTTTTTGAAATGAAAGGAATCTGCTGCAGTGCAGACGCAGTGTAGTGTAGATATATATATATATACACATATACATACATATATGTATATATATACACACATACATATATATATATATAAATAACCTTTTGTCAACAGCTCTGTTTGTCTATGTATGATCTATGTTTGAAACACTGGTTTTGAGTCAGCAAATAACTCAGTAAGAAACTAACTCAGTTGGTAAGTAAGTAACTGAATAAGTCAGTCAGTAACTTGAACTAACTAATGAACTAACTGACTGACTGAATAATCAGTGAGTGATAAAATAAAGTCAAATCTTCATGACTTCAGTGAGAGTGACTGTGTGTGTGTGTGGATGAACTCAGACTCAGTGATGTAAACTCTGTCAACCAGAGAGAGAGAGAGTTCACTGCAGTGCACTGTGCGCACCAACAGCAGGCGCTAGACTCCAGCAACAAACCAGTACAGCAAAGTCAACCTGTGTGTGTGTGTGTGTGTGCTTTTACCTGCAGTACAATAGGAAGCTGCTCAGGAGGATTTCTGTTCTCCACACCCATCGTCAGCCAGACCTGAAAGGCCGTCAGCTGCTCAGCGAAGAAAGGACTGTGCTGTGGACATGAATCACACACACACACACACACGGTTATTAAAGACATTATTGTGCTTATTCATTCTCTCTCACACACACACACACACACACACACAATGAGGCAGTGTGTGGCGTCTCGCCCATCGCTTCATAAAAGCCCCGACACAACGAGCTCAGAAGTGACACTGCAATGCAGTAACGACATAAATCCTGATCTTCCATGATCACCTTTCTTTCTCTCGCTCTCTGCAGTCCTGTATGAGCGATGGAGCGCCGGCTGCCCGGGTTCTGATCGCCGGCTGCCCGGGTTCTGATCGCCGGCTGCCCGGGTTCTGATCGCCGGGCGTTAATAATGCCGCGGGAGTCATGACAGCTGATGGAGAACATCAACGAGGAATGAATGCGTGCGTGATCCAAGCCGAACACTCGGCACACGTCACCTTTTACGGCCGATTCTCCATAACGTGCTTTTATTTCTTTACGCCACGACTCACTGTTGTCGTTTTTGTTTACCCGGCTTCGGGGCAGAAGAGACGGGGCAATTACGACGGGGAGAAATAGGCGGAAAAATAGCTTTAAGCCAGAGGCAAAAACTGCACTTAATGATAACAAATGAGCAGAAAATTCAAGTGCAATTTAAGCGACTGTGCAAAATGCCCTGGGTTTGTTTACTGCTGCGCTCACTGGTGAATCTTATCACCTTTTTTTTAACGTGTTTATCAGCTTTTTACTGTGAGAGTTTAAGCATTTAACTCTGTTGTATGATGTAAAACAACAATGTTCTATATGCACTGTGTGCGAGATGAAAAAGAGTCAAAGTCGTTTAAATACGGTTCTTTAAACAAATGCCATTGGTCTGCAAACAGGAGGAGGATTCAAATCATGTGAGGAGGACATTTTTAACAACACTTTAAAAAGAAATATGATCTTCTATAATCTTGAGATTACAGACTGAGAAAAATGGAATGAAAAAATCAGACAGAAACATTAATATTCTGAGATTAAAGTCACTTCTTCCCAGAATTCCGAGATGAAAGTCAGACCTCTTACTGGAATTCTGAGATTAAAGTCAAAATCAATTCTGAGGGAAAAAAAAAAAGAAACATGAAAAATCATTCTGAGATTACTGTTAAAACTTCCTTATTCTGAGATTCCTGAGATAAAAGTCAAAATTCTGAGGAAAATTTCAAAAACCAGACCATGAAAAATCAATATTCTGAGATTAGAGTCACTTCTTCCCAGAATTCCAAGATGAAAGTCAGACCTCTGACTGGAATTCTGAGATTAAAGTCAAAATCAATACTGAGAAAAAAAAAGAAACATGAAAAATCATTCTGAGATTACAGTTAAAACCTCCTTATTCTGAGATTTTTGAGATAAAACTCAAAATTCTGAGGAAAATTTCAAAAAACAGACAATGAAAGATCAATATTTTGAGATTAGTCACTTCTTCCCAGAATTCTGAGATTAAAGTTAGACTTCTTACCAGAATACTGAGATTAAAATCAGAGTTCAAAAATTGGAACCTGAAAAATCATCTGAAATTTAAATCAGACTTCTTACCTGAATTCCGAGTAAAATCTGTGATAAAATAAAGAAATCAGAATTTTCCTCTGATTTCTAAGAGTAAAGTCAAAATTATGACTTTCTCAGAATCTTCCGACTTAAATCACAGACTTCTTCCCAGGATTATCTCAGGTTGGACTTTCTCAGAATTCTGAGAATAAATTCAGATAAACTCAGAGATTGGAGTCAGATCGTTTAATGGAGAAGCCAAAGATGAATCTCAGAATTTTGTCTTTTTTAATTTTATCATAATCTTTTTTTGTTTTCATCTTCATTAATCCATGTGTTGCTGGTTTTTAACTCCTACTTGAAAATCACAAGAAGAAGAAGGAGAGAGCGGAGTTAAAGGCTTTCTGATAGAAGGAGCGAGAAACAGAGGGAGGATCTTCTCCTTACTACTCCTCAGAGGCTCAATTACGCTACCGGTAAGTGTTTCTTCAGCCTGAGTGCAGGAGAAAGTATCGAGGAGGAGCGGAGAGGAGAGAGAACTGCTCCCCGGGGAGCAATAGTGAAGATGTCCACCTCTGACAGCCAGGTGCAGAAGTGAAAAAGGCTCAGATAAAAGTGCTAAGATCAGGAGAAGATGCTCCACCACCTGCACTTTACTGATGAGTCTGAACAACAGAGGACATGTTGCTGCCGTCTCACGAGGGGACGGATTATAATTCAGGGTTAATCCTGGAACCAAAGATTTGTGTAATTAAGACCCATCAATTCTGGAATTGGTTTGATGATTTTTATTCTGTTTTTGAAGGTTTTTTTTCTCGAAAAAATGAAATAAGAGAAACAAAAACTTTATGACTCAATAAAAGTAAAGTGCATCACTTTTTTTATTTAAGATTTAAGGCCTAAAATTCAGATTATTGTATTTTCCACTTTTTAAGACCCTGCAGACGCTCTGACATTCAGACTAAAGCCTAAAATTAAGAAGAATTTTCTTTTTTTGCATTAATAATGAATAAATTAATTTATTTAGGTAGTTACCTTTTCTCGCTTCTCTACTAAAAAATTGAAAAAGCTTCAAACAAGCTTCTTAGCAAAGAAATGTTGTTTTGGATGATGATAAAAACCAAAATCTATATTCTGAGATTACAGTCAGACTTCTGCCCAGAATTTCGAGATTAAAGTTTATAGTTCTTACCGGAATTTTGAGTATAAAGTCAAAATTCTGATAAAAATTCAAAAATTGGACAAAGAAAAATCAATATTCTGAGAATACAGACAGAATTCTTCCCAGAATTCAGAGATTAAAGTTAGACTTTTTACTGAAATTCTGAGATTAAACTTCAAAAATGAGACCATGAAAAATCAATATTCTGAGATTAAAGTCAATTCTTCACAGAATTACGTAACACCACCTAAATTCAAAGTCAATTCTGAGAATTTTTTTTAAATCTGAACATGAAAAATCATTTAAAATTAAAGACAGATTTCTTCCCAGAATTCCGAGATTAAAGTTAGACTCCTCTCAGATTTCTAGGACTTAAATCAAAATGATGACTTTCTCAGAAAGTTCCGTCCTAAATCACAGAAGTCTGACTTTGAGAACAAATAAACAGAATCCCAGAACGTTGGAGATTAACGTTAATGTTTTCAGGGATTTCAAAGTCTTTTTAACTTTGATCTACAGTTGGACGTTGTTTGGTTTGATTCTTGTGTCGGACCTCACGTTTTCTGCCTCAAACCAACAATAATGTGGACGTCGTCTTTAATCAGCAGCTCGTTACGCAGACAAATGCGTGATTCTTTGAGCCAAACACATGATAATAGTTATTATCATATAGTGGCTGTCTCCATGACAACAGCAGTGTTTTTATTTGTATTTCTAGTCCAGGTTAACAAAGTGTCCATTCTAGCAAACACAATCTATTTGAATCAGTTTTTCAGAATAAAAGCTCAGTTTTCAGCACTGAATCATCAGCCGGGCCACATACTGGTGATGCTGGCGGGCCACTTTTGGCCCACGGGCCACAAACTGCAGACCACTGATGTAGACGATCGAAATGACCAATGAATCTAGACTAAAGTAGACGAGTCTGATAATGTCAGACCCATCTGTGCTGAAAGAGAGAAGGAAAAAGAGAGAGAATCCAATGAAGGATTTGGAGAATCGTGACTCTGCTAATAGTTACTCTCTCTCACACACACACACACACACAGAAAATGTGTGGTGTTGACCCAGAAATGTTAGCGTCTCTGTGCAGCGTGTGTGTGTGTTTCCATTACACTCAGCATCTCCATCACGCTCCCCTGACACGTCAGTAAATAGAACAATAAATACAGCAGCGAGCTAAAGGAGCTAAAGGAGCTAAAGGAGCTGAAGGAGCTGAAGGAGCTGAAGGAGCTGAAGGAGCTGAAGGTGCTGAAGGAAGAGAAGAGGAGCTGAAGAAGCTGAAGAAGCTGAAGGTGCTGAAGGAGCTGAAGAGGCTGAAGGTGCTGAAGGAGCTGAAGGTGCTGAAGGAGCTGAAGGTGCTGAAGGAGCTGAAAGGAGCTGAAGGTGCTGAAGGAGCTGAAGGAGCTGAAGGTGCTGAAGGAGCTGAAGGAGCTGAAGGTCCACGACTTTCACCAAACTATTATCTGACAGTTGAATTATTGGACGTGACATTTTACAACACTATCCACTGAGAGAGGGAGACGTGTGTGTGTGTGTTCCTGTATGTGTGGCCTCTTTTAGGACCTTTTTTCTAGCAGAAACACTGACCTCGTCAGGACCGGTCGTCCTCACGGAGACATAATGAGGCAGAACCTTGTATTTGAGTGGTGTCCTCGGAAGAATAGCTGTGTGTGTATGTGTGTCACAGAGATGCTGCAGTGTGTTATCGAGTCACTTGTGGACATTTGAGAGACAAGAGTCGTCCGTCAACGTCTCTAACCACCGAGTGTGTGTGTCTCTCTCTCTCTCTGTCCCTCAGAGGACAAGGGAAGCGTTTTCATTTATTAGGTGCCGAGCCTCGATGTCAGGGGCCTAAACGGCTCCTGACACCAATCTGTGTGAGGAATCTATCGTTATCCTTCAGATTATTGTTCTATCCGTGGATTTGTGGTCATTTGTGAGCAGATTAACGTGCATAAAAACTCTGGAAACTTGGCATGGAGGTCAGGTCTGGAGAAAATGCGATATTGGCATAGTTCCCAGACCTGTGTGCTGCTCAAGGGCTCTATAGCACCCCCTAAGGTGAAAGCAGAAGCAAAATTTAGTTCCACCGAACTCCCCGAAACTTGGTGGGAAGATGTCATAGACCAAGACGAACAAAAAAGTCGACCGTAACCGTGGCCTCAACTCAACAGGAAGTGGGCCATTTTGAATTTTGGCGTCCTTTTTGGGGGTTTGCACCGTTATGTAAATGGTTTAAGTATTGAATTATTCAATGTCACGTTCGCTCCATCTATATTTCATTAAAGCACAAAGAATCCTGTGTGTGTGTGTGTGTTTTACTCATTTTCTGACAAAAAACAACACAACACAGGTTCATAGTTTGCAATAGTTTTTGGATAATTAGGATCATTCTCAGGCACATCATGTTCAGACTGCTGTGCTGCAGCACTTGTATTTTATTATATTGATCTTATTTAAGTGTGTGTGTGTGTGTGAGAGAGAGGGTTTTTATATTCTCCTTTGTTTTCTTTACCGTTTATTATTTATTCATTCTGCTTATTATCTTTCTTTCTTTCTTTTCTTTTCATACTGCTGACTCTGTACAATCATTCCTTTGACTGTAACTGTGTGTGTGTGTGTGAGAGTTCAAATGGCAAATAAAAAAAATATTGAATCCAATAATAACCCATTTTTATTGGCTTGTTTTTACACTCCTACTGAGAATGCACGCACACGCACACGCACACACACGGTTTCCATGACTTCAGAGGACAATACACGTCGACTTATATTCACTTCCTGTTCCTGGAGATTTAAGGCTGATTTAAACTCTACGTAAAAGACAGAGACGGACAAAGCAATACTACCCCATAAATCTTGGGGGCAGTATAGAGCCAACAGTCCAATTGTTGACTCTATACTGCCCCCTATATCAGCTGGTTGGAGGTTACCAGTGGTCCGATTATCGGGTTTTCTTTACTTTATGATTAAACGTGAATATATTCACATTTTAGAAGCTGAAAAATCTGAAAAACTTGTTTTAATTATGAAAACCAATTCATCAATTATCAGAATAGTTGCCGATGACTAGTCATTGATTCGTCGAGTAACACAGACTTACTCTGAAGGCGGTGCCCTCCTCGATGATGGTGGGCAGCTGAGAGAGGCAGATATCCACAGCCAGGTCCCACGCCTGCCTGCAGACACACAAACACCACATTAGATTCATGATAAAACTGTGAATTATCAGAAAATATCACTGCACTAATTCTTTAAATCAGCCTCCCCCTCCCACTCCCCGGCCCCGCCTCCCTCAGATCCCGGGCTCAGGTCCTGGAGAGGGCAGCACGGAGCCTTTAATCCGCCTCTAAACAGCAGCTCCATCATATCTAATTCATGATGTTATGTAACTCACATCAAACCTCAGCACAGCTCCTCTGTTCTCACTTTGCACTAAACTGAGCTCAGGTCCTGGATCTGGATTCAGGGTCTCAGTGTTTCAGGACTGAACTGTGGTGTAATGAGAGAGTAACTCTGTGATTATGGAGCACAACATGTTTCCACTGCTGTTTCTGTGGAAACCAGCGTTGTCATGTGCTGCAGGGGGGTTTCCCAACCACAGGGTCAGGGACCAGTACTGGACCACGGGCCGGGCTAATCCGGGCCATGAAAACCAGTAGGAAGCAAAGCTTCTGTGGATATATTATGATTCCATATTTATAATCTTATTTTCTGAACCACAACGCTGCATCTCTTTCTTCTTCTGCCAATCATTTCTGGCAGGCTGTTCACTGAAAGGTGCAGTGCTGCCCTCCAGTGTTCGAAGGCTTAATGACAGAAATCTTCAAAAATACAGTCAAAGAAATTGCACCAAATACTGTCATAATAATAATAATAATAATAATAATAATAATAATGATGATAATGGTAATGATACTAATGATACAAATAATAATGATAATAGTGATAATAATAATAATAATCATAATAATGATAATAACAATAATGATGATAATAATGATAATAGTGATGATAATAATAATAATAATAATGATGATAATGATAATGATAATAATAAAGGCTCCAAATCAAAAGACAATTTCACAAGGTGCAGATATTCACAGGGTGTTAATGAAGAGGTGTAAAAACGTTGTTGTTTGGGTTGTGAAGTTTATTTTGGTGTCTGTCTGTTTGTTTGCTTGATGCTGTAATAACACACACTGTTGTATATCATAAAGCATGCATATACAATCTTAATTAAAGGGGAGGTTTTCTTCATCCTGCGCCTTTTCAAACATTTGTCTTTATATTTAGAAATATCTACATTTTCCTCCTATTCTATTTTCTGCTTGCAGAAATCCTAAAATTACAAAGATGTTGCTTTAACTACCAAGTTTTGTAAATCTGTACTTTATTAATGTTATTGTGATATTAGTGGGGCTAAAACTCACAATTATTTTCTTCTTCATGGATTAAAATTTCATGTTTTTATTGATTTTATTGATTGCTGCTGCTGCTGCTGCAATCAGGACGAGCAGCGGTAAATTAGAGCAGGTGGTTCACTATATTTTAAAACTGATTTTTAAACCCAACAAAAAACAGCTATTTATCGCAGCAGTCGCGTCAGCTGCTACGAGTTCAGGCTAAACGGGAGAATTTATAAGTCCAGCTGCCTCCGTGGCAGGGAACACGTTTCAAGTTCCAGCAGCAGCAGCAGCAGCAGCAGCAGCATTATCAGGAGCAGGTGTTCACGCTGCAAAGGCATAACTCATAAAAACAAGGGCTTTTTACTACTTACTCTTTTTTAATTATTTGCAAATCATACGTTGCATTCATATTTTCAAAATCCCGACCAAAGCACTTTGTCTCAGGGACAGTTTTTTTGATTTACAGACTGGTGTGTGAAGTGTGGAGGGAAATAGAATATTCAGCTCTGTGTGAGACATAATCTGCATCCGTGTTTAACCCAGATTAGTACAGGAGGTCAAACTGAAAATGACCTGGGGGTCAACCAGCGTCTCGTCAGGTCAGGAGGGGCCAGAGAAGTGAAAAAAAAAAAAATTTCACGAAAAATTCACGAAAATCATATCACAATATTCCACAATTACAACGCAGTGATGTTTTTTTTGTTCCGAAATTTAATAGAACGTCAAAATATAAGTGCCAGTTTTTTATATGGAACAAATAAGAAAACTGACAAAAATAAGTTATTATTACTCACTTTGCCTTGAGTATTTTCAAAATAAGGCTGGTATTTAAAGGGTTAAATTACAGAAATGAATGAGTAAGTTAATAGCTTCATTAGCGACAAAAAACCTTTAATATATACAGTATATATATTGTAATGCCTGCATACAATCAGGCATTTTTAGGGGTGCTTTGAATCCAAGAACCCCTAAAAAATAAGACTCGGATTAACCCTAAACCTTTAGGGCAAATCCATGTTTGACAAGAGGGAAAAATGCCAAAACCACAGAGGTTTTAGTTTTTAAACTTAATACAGCTCAGCTCAGCTTCTCTAAAGCTCTGATCCTAGAACCACCTCCTGCTTTTCAGATCAATAACAGACGTTAGCAGCCGTGAAGTCACTGACCTGACGACCTGATGTTTGTCGAAAGTTTCACTTCAAAGTGTCATGACTGCCTGATGTCAGTGACAGTTACTGATATGTATGTGTGTGTGTGTGTGACCTTATCACGAAGAGTTACTTTGATTTACTGCAGCACAGGAGATGATCTCCACTCCTCACTGTCTCTGCATTACACTCTCTACTCTCTACATGATGAAGTAATGGTGCCTCTAATGTCATCTCCTCTTATACGACTGCTGCTGCTGTGGAGTCATTTAAGGAAACACCGATGTGAAGCCTTGATTTGATTCCATAAGCTGTATCACTCTGTGCCTTTTCATTTCGGCGATCATCATTTTTCAAGCGCTGTGTGTAATAAAAAAAAGCTGATAAGATCATGTACGTAAAGATCTACAGGTAAAGGTGATTTCAGAAGATACAAGAAACTTTTACTGCCGGGCTCTGGATCTTTGGTTGAAAATATAATTTGAAGTTATTGAATTGTTCAATTAAAAACCGAGAAAAGGGGCGGAGAAAAAACTTTTTAGACACTTGTTTTTTTACTTTTATTAATCGCAAAATTACAATTTTTTATATATTTTTAAAGTAACACAATGTAGGATTTGCTCTCAGGGTCCCCCTACAGTTGGGAAATGGTACTGTCAACGGTCAGTACCAAGTGAACAACTACAGTAGCCTACATTACAGCATTTTATACAAATATGATTACGTTGTTTTGCTGTCAAGTAGCAATTCTGTAGTTTGTTTGGTGTCGTCATGGTTCCCGAGACACTTGAGATACAAATGTCATGTGACCAAATTACATATATAATTAATTACATACGCTTCAGGCGATGTTCTGCCTCCCCTGAATATGATCCCTCTTGTTTGTTGAGTGTGTTTTAGGTAGTGACGCGCCACCTGCTGGCTATGTTTGTCATGGACTCTTGACATTTTGAAAGATTTCTCATGCTGGGATTCCATCTTGGTACAGTTCTGTTAGGAATAGTAACGTCCTGGGTAGGTTGTGCGTTTTTAAATGGGAACAGTAACAGTAGTTTACTTGGTAGTCCGGGTGCCGGCATTGCCCGAAGGACACGTAATGCGGCGTCGTACCAGTGCGACGACAAACATCACTGAAAGCGAATGAACAGACAACAGTGGAGGACATCGGCAGCTCTTTTTTGTTGACCCGCTTAGTTTGTGCCCGTTTGTCTCAACAAGACGTGAAGTTTGTCTGAGAACAGACGGCAAGATCGCAAGGGAGTGACACTTTTCTGTCACCCAATGAGCTGAATGTACCAATTCCTTTTTACTCTGGTACCACAAGGGAAGGGTACAATTTTAAACGTACATAAACCCACAAAAAATACGAACCGTACCATAGCGTTCTATTCGGTGGAAGCACGCCATTTGGTACCCAAAGGGAAGGGTGCCAAAGAATGGACCTGGGGCTGATTATTTTGGTTTGTATTCCTAAAGCAAAAAAATATGCACCATACTGTACCACTCAATGGAAACATGTCAAAATACTCAATTTCTAACAGGAGCCAGTTCCTAATCCTCATCCATAAACCTTGATACTATGATCAGCTCGAGTGTCGGCCAAAGAAGATTGCGTTCTAAAAATATTCCAGCAGAAGTTTTATCCAAAACGAATCCCATTTAACGTTCAGCTCGAACACTACACAGAGCAGGTGGAGTTTCTTGAACAAGGTTGTCATCATTTTAGCAACATTAGCAACTCTTACCAACCTCAGAAAACTACCTCTAGAACCAAGACTTCAGGCATTAACACAATAAGTACACGTAAATCCAGTCTTCCTCTGAGTGTTTGAGTTAGTTTTTAACTTTAAAGATAAAGAATTTTCCTATTTTTCTTCACCAAATTTGTTTTGGACGGACTCTCCGTTAAGATTGAAAGGAATAGTCATCGCTGTGAATTCTGCTTCTGTCCTTGATGAACCTTCTCCGTGCTAACAGAAGTATTGGTTCACGTTTCATGGGCAAAGGCACTGGGATTGGACCATGTCACAGAAATCCATCACCACGTGTGTTTATGTAAGCACACAGAGAGAGAGCCAGAGTCCGTGTGTTTGGAGAGGACGCCATCACGGGGACGAGGCTGCTCCACGCCTGCCAATCCACGAGTAACTCACCACAAACAGCCGTGTGTGTGTATATGTTGTGGTTGACGAGTGGAGGGAACCAGTCGGTGTCTGACTAAGCTCTTTTTTCCTCCACTGGCTGCAGAGAACGATGCACACACACACACACACAGCGAGTCCCACACTAAAAGTGTCCACACGGGAGTCATTAAACACGTTCTCTCATGCTCTGCCCTATTTAAATAACAGTTGCTGTTGTTGTTGGGGCATCAACATTAATCACAGAGGCCCCAAACTTCCTCGAGGGTTGGACGATTACATGATATTAAGGTATTAGAGACTGCATGTGGAAATGGGCGTCGTCCTCTGGTTAGAAAAAGTGAAGCCGAGGAAGTGGGACACAACATCAAGGGTCTCCATAGAAGATCCTCTGTCTTCGTGTCCTACGTCTTGTTAAAAAGCTATCTGCTAGTTCCTATGAAGCTAAGAAGCTTCTTCTTACTGTAGGGGTTTCCAACCACTGGGTCTAGAAATAGGCCTTGGGACGGGATTACTCAGGGCCAAGAGATCCAGTAGCACGCAAACTTTGTATTTACTATTCATAACACTTCATAAACAACAACAACGAGGCCTCTTCTTCTTCCAGTAAATGCAGTTCTGCCCTCCATAGTTTAAGAAGTTTGAAGAAATGTTTCTGCTCCAGCTGAACAATAAAGTTCTATTCTATTCACTTCTTATTCTCAGCTATTAGCTCCACATGTAAGGAGAACACAGTGGTATAACGGCCACGGTTCTCGCCTTACAGCAAGAACCTCCCGGGTTTGAACCCTGGTCCATCTCGTGTCCTTTCAGTGACCAGTGTCCTCATGCCCTAAGTCTTGCTAATAAGCTAGCTGCTAACTTCTGTGAAGTTAAGAAGCTTCTTCTTCTTCTTACTGCATGGGTTTCCAACTACCGGCCCCGGGACCAAAAATGGTCCTTGGGAAGGGCTAACCCGGGCCACAGGGACCACTACCAAGCTAATTTGTTTTGTATTTTTTTTACCTGGAAATAGCAAACTATTCATTTCTGCTTCTTCTCCCTTCTTCCCTCTTCTTGCTTCTTCCATGTTGCTTCTCGCTCCTTCCTTCTTCTTGCTCCTTGGCTCTTCTTCTTCCTCCTTCTGCTTCTTCCAATACACTAAAGTACAACAGGTAACCGTGCAGTAATCATTTAAACTATCTCTAAACTAATTTAACTTAGTACTGGCTCCTTTAGCCTGTACGTACTCAACTATTGTGTGATTGGCCAGAAATCTGAAGTGGGCGTGGTTAGCGTTTGGAAATGTCGTCATTCTCCATGAGGAGTTCTGCACTCGAGTTTCTCGTGAAGTACGTAACGTCCTGACCAGAACTAACATTGTTCTTGTTCTCACCACCTCCAGAAAAAAGAAACGATTCCTCGGTTCTTGCCAGGGTAAGTACAGGCCTGGAGTTGCATTTCTTCCCTCCACAGTTCGACGTTCCCAACATTCACATTTTTAAGTCCATAATCACAGTTTGAATTCTTTCTCACAGATAATAAGTTGCCCTTCATTCTCATCCTTCGAGCCAAGAGGCTACTGTAGCAGCTAGTTGCTCATGAGCAATAGATTGTGTCGCTTGCTGTGAACCCAGTGATGCAACGTTTATTTAGCCTCTGTTCCACCACATACACCAGGAAAAAAGAACGCGCCTCCTCCTCAAAGCGAATACAAACTTACATTCCTCCTTTTTACCTCTGGCTCTTCCACTCTTTCATCCTCCTCTCACTCTTCCCTTCCCTGCACCTCACTCTCGTTACTCTTGTGTCGCGTTTAATTCCTGCGCAAAGCAAAGTGCAATTACACGATTCTTGGGTGGTAAACATGGCAACACGACACAACACAGCCTAAACTAATGGGCCGTACAAGTGAGGAAGAAAGAGAGACGAGCGCTCGCACACAGAGAAGAGGAGGAGGAGGAGGAGTATTTATTTATTTATTTTACAATAAGTGATGCCAGGGTGTTACACAACGAGCCGCTCCTCCAGCCACACAGAGCGAGAGCCTGATATTGAGTGGGAGACGCGAAGTGAGGCATTTATAGAAGAACAGAAACAATGGAGAGTGGGAGATCTTTGTGCAGCTATATGTGTGTTTGTATATATATATATATGTATATATATACATATATATATGTATATGTGTATATATACATGTATATATATATATATATACACATACATGTATATATATATATATATATATATATATATATACATATGTATATGTGTATATATATGTATATATATATATATACACATATATATTCAAACACATATATATGTATATGTGTATATATACATATATGTATGTATACATACTGTATATATACATATATACACATACATATATACACATATATTCATATATAAACACACATATATATATTCAAATAAAAAGGTGAAAGTTCAAACTCGACCCTTAAAAAACATGTTACGGTTAAAAACATACAGCCCAGAAGATCATCAGACCGTCTGATGTAATTACACTATTGTGTTACAATTATAATTTCAGGAACAAATACTTGAATCCGGGCAACTGATGAAAGGTTTTAAGCCAAAATTGTTTCCAAAAGTTTTTTTGAACGTATATATGTGTTTTGGACTTCAGGGACCGGTGTTAAAGAGCTTTTAAACTTTAGACGTTCGAGGCTGTTCCTGCATTTCTGCTGCAGGAACAGCCGACTGGGTCAGTCTTACAAAAAAATCTTACTAGAAGCAAAACCTTTTTCCAGACATTTTCAAGACGTTTTCACACAGAATTCCAGACTTTTCAAGGACTTTCAGGACCTGGCCAAGCATCCTGTTTGAAGCCGTGTGAGTAAAAGTCACAACATTCTTATTTTCTGGTCTGTCACGTCAACAATGTCTCACGAAATCCGCACCACTTTCAGGCTGAAGTGGACATTTTCTGATGTGACACGTGTGTGAGTGTGCGTGGGTGGTTGAAGCTAAAGCAGAGACGTTATTCTATTTAAAAACCCGTCTGCACTGCAGTCAGGTCGACTGAGGCTGCTGCAAACAAACACTTTTACATCTGCAGCATCGACACACACACACACACACACTCATGGAGTCATGCTTATTATTGTTGAGCATGAAAATACAAGAAAGGCTGTGAAGCAAATGAAAACACCTACAGTGTTTGGCTCACACGATATTTATTCTAAGACTGTAATTAAAGCATGATTTTAAAAATAAATGGTTTATTTTATAGCGGTAATATGTATGTGCTGGTGTGACTCATCGTTTTTTTCTCCTTCTTCTTTCACATAATAGAGTAGTGATCAACATTTAAACCTTAAGTTTCTTTTAAAATAAAAAAGAAAATCTCCGGATTGTGCATCTCAGAATGTTAGAAATGTTGATTTAAACAGAAGATTTTAACATACATTTAAATTAAGAGAAGTTATAATTTAAGAGATTTGGAATCAGCTCAGAGATTAGTTTAAATCTCTATTATGGTTCAGAAAAAGACAAAAATAATTAAGGATTATTACTTAAATGAAGAGCATGTGCTTTCGTGTACTGTTGTCGTTTTGTTTTCTGCTGCTTTTTAACTTGTTAAACATTGTTGCTGATATTCCAAATTATTTAATTAATTGCACAGATTAGCATATCAGCATAATGCATAAACAAGATTTAAACAAACCGAAATAAAATTGTAGTCCAGGAGCAAAAATGGCGGCTAAAAATGGAAAATATTCTTGTTATTTTTACCCGATCGTCCCTCGTGCTCCATGAAGCCAACAACACCCATGTGTGTATGTGTGTATGTGTATCTGCATCTGGGTGCGCGTGTGTGTCTTCTTACCACATGGCGTGCATGTACGTCGGGGGCAGACGGGGGCTGCTGACCGGCGTGCAGTTGTACGACCTCATGATCCTCTCCGCCAGGAGGAAATTGCGGAACAAGCTGGCGACGAGCAGGTCCTGACGGAACAACTTCTGGAACAAATCTGAAGACACAGAGACAGAGGAGCGGCATTACTTATCATGACCGAGGCGGAACAGGAGCAGCGAGTGAATACAATTAACACAGACACAGAAAACGGGACGATGAATGAGTGATTGAAACTCAAACGGGGGGGATACTGAAAGTAATTGCCACTTTTATTCAAGCGTAAACCAGTTTGTGTGCGTATCTGATGTCATGTTATTTGTTGATCCAGGTGCAAATCTTCACAGCAAAGCTCCGGACTCCTCCCCCTTTTCATCAGACGTGTCAAACAGTCCAAAAAACACTTAAACATCCTGTTATAATGAAGAAATCACAGCGTGTGTGACTGTGGTGGTAATTATTGCATTATTCAACATTAAACTTATATATAAGCTTGTGTGGCGTGTTAATTACAGGTCTATTTTCGTCTGTTTTCTGATATTTATACATTTATTTTGCTTCATAAACTGTATCGCAGAACTCGAGACTGTTCACTGTCCTCGCTCCCAAATGGTGGAACGATCTCCCCATCAACATCCGGACAGCTGAAAGCCTCCACATCTTCCGACGCCGACTAAAAACACATTTCTTCCGACTCTACCTCGACTAAGACGAAAAAAAAACAAAAAACAAAAAAAAACAAAAAACTTGTATTGCACTTATGACTAGCACTTCATAGTTTGTTCTACTTGAAGCTCTTACTTACTTCTAGCTCTTATTTGTACCCAAATGTTTAAATGCACTTTTGTAAGTCGCTTTGGATAAAAGCGTCTGCTAAATGACATGTAATGTAATGTAATGTAATATTTTTGTCAGGACTTTTACTTTGAAAATCCGTGAAACGTCATCATGAATCATGAATGTCTCATATTGTGTTAGAACTTTTTGTGTGAACGCATTTCCAGAATACAGAGTGTGTGTGTGTGTGTGTGCGTGTGTGTGCAATACGGCCATGTGTGGCGGTCACATTTTAATCAGCTCATTAATGTAGTCACTAATTCACTTTAATGGGGCCACGGCAACCTCTCTGACTTATGACTGTGATCCCTCTGTTAGTGTGTGGGAGTGAACGTGTGTGTGTGTGTGTGTGTAGACGTTTATGAGGGACAGGGACACACACAAAACTAAAGCCTGCATTGCGTGTGTGTGTGTGTGTGTGTGTGTGTGTGTGTGTGACTCTCTGATGTGGGCAGCCTCATTAACAGCACGGCCGCGGGGTTTAAAAGGATTTGGGAGCCTTCAGCATCGTACCGTCACTGTCGGCACTCAGATCCAGTTATTCTCTGGAGAGTGTGTGTGTGTGTGTGTGTTACATGTAAGAAACAGGTGAGCGCAGGAGTGAGTGCTGCGGGGATGAAGCGATAAAAACACACTGTGAATTATTTTCACAATGAATTTCATCTTTTTATCACTTCACAGGCTTTAACTGTGATCATTAACGATAGAAGTCCAATTTAATTCTTTTTCATTTTACGCTTCACTGCCTCATCATCACTGTCGGTATCAGCTATTACAGAAAACTCATGCAACACGATTGTTTTAAACAGGGAAAGAACTGCTCGACCATGTGACATAAATACTATGAAGTTACAGTAAAATATTGTATTTGTAGAACTTTCCAGCAGCTGAAACTATTGCTCTTTATATATTATTATTATTATTATGATAATAATAATATGTGATAGATGTTGTGATTAAGATGATCTCCAGTCTGTGTGTATTGAACTTTTATCTCTTTTCATTTAACTGATCGTCAGAACCCGTACGCTTCGTAAAGACACTCGAGTTGTTCAAAGCCGTACTGGCCAGCAGTATTCATACACAGAAAATACTGCTAAAAAAATAGTAAAAGACTTCACAGGCTGTATATTATGGTTCCAATGATAAAAATCCCCAATTACAACACGAGACACTGTAAATTCATCTCACTTTGAAGGAGCCAGCCTGTGAGGACTGGACTGCTCTGCTGTCATTTGATATCATCGTCTTCTCTGTGTTTTCTATAAGTTTTTAATGTTGCTGTCACTGTCGTTGTTGTTGGTGTTCTGTTCTAATTGAAGTCTTCCTCTGAGCAGAAACACACTTTCATTTTTCATCATTGCCTCCACTTGTTGTTGTTGTTGTTCACAACGGCGTCAGCGTAACTTCGTCTTCAACGACAACAAGAGAATCACTCCTTGTTTGTTTGTGTTCCTGCATTAGGTTTCATAATGTGAGCTTCCACTTGTACGCATTACTGTGAAAATGTCCTCATCTGTCAGACTGAGCATTATCATAAATGAGCTTGTTTGTTTTTCTTTAAATATGGAAGTTAAAGCTACAGTCTGTAACTCACCAGACTCCTCAGGACACCTCAGAGGAACCTGCAGATCTATGGAGGACGGACGACTCCAGGTCTACAGCTGTTCTTCATCAACTTTTGCTTCAGTATCTCACGACCTCGCTCATGTTTCAGAGAACTGAGGTTGATTCCTTAACCTAAGGTTTGCTGTCTTGTTGTTGTGCTTTCCACTTACATCGGAAGCTGGAACTGCGAGTGACACCTGCTCCAAGTTGACCGTGTTCATTTGACAATTTTGGGGTAAAAAATTGGACGTAAATATATCTCGTGCTAGTCACGGTTAGCAATAATGCTCGATGTGGTCTTCTTCGCACACAAACAGCGTACATTTCGTAGAATTTTCTTTAATTTTACTGTGTGTACAACTGATTAATTGTGAAAAAAATTGCAAAAAAAAGTAGCAAGTATCAATGTTTTCATCTTGGAATCGCATGTCGGGGTTTGTTGTTTGTTTGTTGTATATATCCGACTTCACAGGAGCGTTCCAGTTAATGCAATGCCCGCTAAACTGGGAAATTTCAACTTATGCCGTTATGCTTCTGCCTTTTACTCTGTGTCTCCACAGACACGGAAACTAAACAACGACCACTGATTAATTGTGAAAAAAGTAGCAAAAAAAGTAGAAAGTAAGTAAGTTTTAATGATAGACGCAAGTGGTAGCCATCTTGGAATTTTATGTTGGGGTTTGTGAGTTGGATATCCGACTTCAGGGGGGCATTCCAGTTAATGAAAGGCTACCAAAACTTGGAAATTGCAACTACAACTGGAACACACCGCTATGCTTCGGCCTTCCACTCTGTGTCTCCACAGACAGAGTTAAATAGTAATGAGAAGAACACATGCTAAATCCTGCCGTCGCCAACAGGATTGGTAACAGAAGAGTTCATTAGCATTTTGTGAACCCATTTCCGGTTCAACGTTATACTGAAAAAGTTACACACTATCTAGCTTTAACTTTCACTTTAGCTGTAATGCGTCTGGAACGCATGAAACCAAAGTCACGGAGACACGGAGAGGGAGGTTTTATGGTGTAATTAACACCAAAGCTACACCAAACACCGTGTGAGGCACACACACATATTATGCTTCATCGCTCACACGTCTCTTTCACTGCTTCAGTGTAGCTTTAAAAAAAAAAAAGTGTAAAGTGTGAAAACAAAAACATGTGTAAAAAAAAAAAATGTGTAAATGAGAGCGAGAGATTACAGTGTTGAAACTTACTGTGGGAACAGAAAGACAAACTCCATGACAGGGATTCATGAAGGTGAGAATCAGCTAATATATGAACATGTGTACCACTTCTTTTTGGTGGTCTAGAATTGAAAAGCAGTCAATGTCAGACTGGAAGGACTGGTGTCGTCACAACAATCATTTTCTCACTTTATCGCATGTTTCTTGTTTTATGTATGTTGAACTTTTAATACACCCCTTTCACCGCCGTGTTTAGTTACGGTTGCTAAGCTTTGACTGTGTAAATAAAAATGGGGCCCAAGTTGTTTCCTTTTAATTGCAGAGTGTGTGTGTGTGTGTGTGTGCACAGCCTCACCTCTGGGCAGCACGTTCCAGGCGATGGTGTCAGTGATGGCTGTGAAGATCCAGTTGAGCTCGCCGAGGGGAGTGCGTCTGTCATTGAGCCTGCCAGGGATTCTGCGCACACACACAGACACACAGACACACACACACACACACACACACACACACAGATGGCTCAGTGTCAGTCACTCTGTATGGCACATCGTTGAGTCAAAGCAAAATGTGGCAACGGCTCAGTATGAGTTACCTCATCCCATGTGAAGACATTTACATCTACAGGCACTCGAGGCTCTTATTCAGAGAGAAACGTGGTGTGAATATTCATGTGAGTTTGTGCAGAGACTCGACACGAACACACACGTGTGACTCTGCTCATATTAAGTCATTTCAGGTGACACAAGGTTAAAGTATTCAACCAGGGCTGCAACGAATGATGACTTTCAGTAATCGATTAATTGGAGGACTTGGTTATTATGACGATCACGAACCAAAATGATTGTTAAAACAGAAAATATTAACCAAGCTGCTTCGGTGGAATGAACACCAGATGACGTCAGATGACGTCAATGATCCGTACCCTCCATCTAAGGCCAGAGCCACATGGAAACAGATCGTTTACTTTGTTTTCTGTCTTCTGTAAATGCTGCAGTATACATGCCAGGCCTGTATGTGGCGCTGTAACACTGCCACAGAAACACACCGAAAAATGGAGACGACGATGTGAAGAATGCGCTTGTGTCCAAACTTTTAAAATGTTTACGTGAAAGATCCCATGAAAAACGGATTACAAATAGGCTAAAAATGGACGACGCCATAAAATAATAACGAGGGATTGTTCTGACCGTCTTTTTTTACGGGAAAACAACGTAAAAAGACCTCATTCTGAGATGCTTCTGTATCCAATGTGGCGTAACTTACTATAATTCTATCTTACAGGGCTGCAACTAACAATTACTTTCATTATCAATTATCCTGTTGATTATATTCTCAATTTAAATTTGAAAACCATTTCTTTTTTGCTTATTTTAAGAGAAAATGTCCTGTGACTAAGTGCATTTTGCCCATTTTTCCAGAATAACTATCAATATCTGCCAGTTATTTACAATTTACTGCATGTTCAAATAGCATATTAACACTAAAATAAAAACAACAACACACACACACTGCAGTTGTACATGAACAAAAAACATTTTGTCTGAATGTCCAAAAACAGGTGTTTCTCCAACTCTCTGGTGACAAAGACGCTGATTTGCCGGCTTCCTGCAACGTCGCGAGTGAAATTACCGTAACAACCACGCGTTGGCTTTGACGCGCAACTCCTCAGCTTTCAGAAACCGTTGGATTTTTTTTCCGATTTAGCCCTAATAAGCAAAGCCACGTTTTGCTGAAGATGGAGTGTACATCGATGCAGCAGAAACTCCTCTTATTCTTCAGCAGGGAAATCTCTTCCACAAAGAGCCGACGAGTCGATGTGACAGCAATCACTGTAGCAGAAGAGCGTGAATCACCTTTACCACACCTCGCCTTCCACTTAATAGACACTGTATGTTAAGTAGGTGAGAGGAGACGAGGAGGTTGAGGGCAAACACCAGCTGCAGACCTCACAGTGACTCATTTGTGTCCCGAGTGGAGCAAAGAGATGAAGACCAGATGAAAGAGAGAGAGCTGTGTTATTATCTGTGAGATTTACCACTCACTGTCTTTGCTTTAAAAATGCCTGCAGGTTACGGTTCAGTGAAGCAACAAATCCCATGAAATCTGTTGGAGAAGTGCTGGGAATTCTCTGGTCATCGACTCCACGACATATGAAGCTTTTCAACCACACAGCTTTAGCACGACTCGGCTCAACTTTTACTTTTCCATCAGTGATAGTTCCATGTATCGTACCGGTATAGTACCCGCTCTGACGAGGTTCCAAGTGGACTGGGCCAATACTAAAATGTGACTAACATACCTGGACAATGCGACTCATATGCAAACGATTAACACGCAAACCAAACAGTTGTGTGTTTACATGCATGTTAAAAGTCTGATTTTAGCCCTTAGTCTGACTAAAATCTAACTAGTCCTAGTCGGACTAATATACCTGGACAATGTGACTCATATGCAGACGATTAACACACAAACCAGTGTCACTTTTTTCTGGTATAAACAGTTGTGTGTTTACATGCATGTTAAAAGTCTGATTTTAGCCCTTAGTCTGACTAAAATCTAACTAGTCCTAGTCGGACTAATATACCTGGACAATGTGACTCATATGCAGACGATTAACACACAAACCAGTGTCACTTTTTTCTGGTATAAACAGTTGTGTGTTTACATGCATGTTAAAAGTCTGATTTTAGCCCTTAGTCTGACTAAAATCTAACTAGTCCTAGTCGGACTAATATACCTGGACAATGTGACTCATATGCAGACGATTAACACGCAAACCAAACAGTTGTGTGTTTACATGCATGTTAAAAGTCTGATTTTAGCCCTTAGTCTGACTAAAATCTAACTAGTCCTAGTCGGACTAACATACCTGGACAATGTGACTCATATGCAGACGATTAACACACAAACCAGTGTCACTTTTTTCTGGTATAAACAGTTGTGTGTTTACATGCATGTTAAAAGTCTGATTTTAGCCCTTAGTCTGACTAAAATCTAACTAGTCCTAGTCGGACTAATATACCTGGACAATGTGACTCATATGCGGACGATTAACACACAAACCAGTGTCACTTTTTTCTGGTATAAACAGTTGTGTGTTTACATGCATGTTAAAAGTCTGATTTTAGTCCTTAGTCTGACTAAAATCTAACTAGTCCAAGTCGGACTAACATACCAGGACAATGTGACTCATATGCAGACGATTAACACACAAACCAGTGTCACTTTTTTCTGGTATAAACAGTTGTGTGTTTACATGCATGTTAAAAGTCTGATTTTAGTCCTTAGTCTGACTAAAATCTAACTAGTCCAAGTCGGACTAACATACCTGGACAATGTGACTCATATGCAAATGATTAACACTAGCTTTAAGGCAACTTTTAACAAAACGCCATTTTAATCAGCAGGAAGTCCAGCAGCTGGCTTGTTAGGCTGTCAATAAGCTCCTCAGCAGAATGAATAAAGTTATAACTACGCAAGGTCTGAACTCGCCATGACCTAAAACTCTCAGTTCTACCTCTAAGTGACCAATAATGGCAGCTGTGAAGCTCCTGGCAGGTACGAGCCTCGCAGTGGAAGAAGCTTTGACGGCCGGCCAGCTCCTGAAGACTTTGAGCGGCTGCCAAGTCGGTGTTTGGCAAGTCAGCGGTAAGGATGAACACTCAGCAGTTCATCTCCTTTCTCAGGATCCAGAGTAATATATCTCCAGAAACACAGTGAGACAGTGAGATGGATGGATGGATAGATGGATGAGCTGTTGAAAATGCCGGAGTTTTGATTGTGTCATCAATCAAAACTGGATGAGCTTTTATAAAACACTGAAGTCAGGTCATTCCACTAAGTTGGGGTTTACGCATGAAAACTCATTTATAATAATGCGATAATACGCCGACGATTAACACGCAAACCAGCGTCACTTTTTCTGGTATAAACAGTATAAGCATGTTTACATGCATGTTAAAGGTCTGATTATAGCCCTTAGTCCGACTAAAATTGAGCCAGTCTTAGTCGCAGCAGTACCACTGATGGAGAAAGAGGGCGACAGAGAGCAGGACTGTAGCTAAACCAGCGTATTAGAGCAAAGAATGTTTTTTATCATTTAAAACCTCATTTTTAAACACATTGCGACTTTTTTATTGGCTCTAATTCGGCAGTGTGGTACATAAGACGTTTTCCTGTGGGGGTGACAAAGACAGAAGATATATTTGTCATGGTTTACACAGTCTTTAAAGTTTATTTTCACGCAGCTGTAGCTGCAGTATCACCCTCTCCTGCTCATTTGATGACGCATCAATCCATGAGGCCTGAAAAGACTTCATTACCTCCATTCAGTTGGACCTGATGCAGCTGCTGCTCCGTGCACCGTGAAGCTACAGCCCGAAAAACCACCAAAGGTGGAGCTTAATTTTTGTGCCAAAAATGTTCATCACACATAGTAAAATGCATGATGAGTGCAGATCTGGCACAAAACAATAGCTCATATTTCACAAGCTGCTCCGTTCAAACACTGAAGCTCCAATTATGTTGATGAAATCACATTCTAATAGTGATGGAAACCACTCTGAGGGTCACGCACTTTTGGAGCGGACTCTTCTCTCTGCTGCCGACGAGACGGACGCGCCGTCGCATCAGAGCATCGCGTGTGATCACATCACAGCGACAGGACTCTGCCAGGTGTGAACGGCGTCTAACGCCCCCCCGCTGAGTGAAGCACAGCTGGGTTTCAGACAGTGACAGACACCGGGGGAGGCGGAGACTCGTGATGAAAGTCTCAGAGGAACAGGGACCCGCCCATGACACGTGTGTCCTCCTCTTCATGTAAGATGAAAGACGGGCGGGGGATGAGTATGAAGAGCACATACTGATGCAGGTTTGTGAAACTACGATGGGAAAACCAGGGATTATTGCACTAACAAAGGGGTGAAAGTGAAAATTTAAGAGTTAACGGTGGAGATTTTCAGTCAAAAGTTGATTCACGGGCCAATAAGAACCAATCAGGAAGTGAACGCGGATAACTGTGTCATCATTTTCAAAGGTCTCTGTCCAGACTTAAGTTTTATACACTCAGAAATATCTTTTTCATTCTTTAAAACCTTCTGTAAACACTGCGTCGTCTTCACACAATCACAAACCACCCCAGATCGACTCTAAACGCTGCAGTACGTATGCCAGGCCTGTGTGTGGCACTGTGACGCTGCCACCGAGATACACCAAAAACAGAGAAGAAGCGTTGTGTACAAACTCCCAACACAAGACATATTGGTTGTGTTCATGAAAATTCAAGGGTGGCATGTGAGCCACCAAAAATGCTGGTTCTGAGCAAATAAAAAACCCATACATTGCAGGAGTAATCGGACTATGAATCACATTATCCAGGTTATGATAGTCTGACTAAGACTAACTCGTTTTTGTTAACATGACATTAAGAAAACTAAATCATGGATCTTAAGTCTCTGTCTTTACAGGAATGACTCCCAGGTTTAGAAAGATTATTTTAGGTGCATTTAGCCAGGTAGGTTAGTCCGACTAAGACTAGCTTGATATCTTAGTCTGACTAAACTCGGACTATGACTACATGTGAACACGCAGAATGGGTAAGAGTGGGAATAAAATAGGACTGAAAGAAGACTTTTCCTGACGCTGTGAATTAATTGTGTGCACGGAAATGCAAGGGTGGCGTTTTTATACTTTTTGCATTTTAAAGGCTACAAAAATGCCGGTTCTGAGCAAATAAAAAGCCGATACAACACAATATAACAATAATATTGTTGTTCATACATTAAGTATTTTGTGGATATTTCATGAAAGTTTCCAAAAACACTTGTGCCAGTTCTATGTAAAAAGCCAATACCATAAAATAAAAAAACAAAAGTTTTGTGGATCCTCCTAAACTCTTCTAAACGTTTGTGTTTACAGGCCCTGAATTGCAGCCCCAGTCTTTGCCAGCAGGGGGAGGGTTCTCAAACAAAAGGCACGGCCGTACGAGTAGCATGTCACGGTGCAGGTAACATCCACATGCACTCGTCGTGACTCAGGACTGATTCACACGAGAGTGTGTGCTGGGTGTATGTGGGAAGCAGAGACAGAAGGACGCACAGATGGAGCAGAGACAGAGGAAAAGATCAAATTAATCAACAAATCAGCAGCAAACGGACCACTCGCCGCTGACATTATCGTGCCCAATCCATTTCACAACAAACGTGTGCGATATTTCAGGGGGCGGCGACGGGCATTCGGCACGTGTCTGAACTTTGAAGACATGTGTGATGACAGAGGGGGAAAAACACTGCTTTGTGCGAGTGGGAAACTAAATCACACAAAACTCATATTTCACAGTGTGAGGAGTATCAAGCCGCACTGCATCTCTCGCTCTCTCTGCTTCAGCCTCCAAAGAAAAGCAACATGGTGTGGTTTTAGTGGTGTTGTTGCTAGGATACCACAAAGTCACCAGATGATTTAATGTGCTGCTTGTGCTACAGTCGCTCCAGCCTGGTTACAAGAGTTTATGCACCTCGTGAAGCTACTTTTTTCTCCTCATTTAATCTTTATTTTACTAGTAAAACAAAATGTTTTTCAAGTGTGTTCTGGCCAAGACAAATACAACAAGATAGCAGACATACATATACATATACTATCCAAAAACCTAAAACAATACATTATCAGGATCCCAATCATTATCAAAAAACCCAATAAATTAGCAGGAACATCTACAGACAGATGTGTCTGCCTCCAAGTCGTGCATTCTCCTAAAAACACCCAGTGAGACAAAGCCTTTAAGTTTGAAATCTTTCTGCAGTTCATTCCAGGCTAAGGGAGCAGCAAACATAACATAAAAGCTCCTTTCCCACAATTCAGGTCTGACCCTTGGGACAAACGGTGAGAAAGTAGCATGGGAATTGATAAAAGTCAAAAGGTAAGAAGCGAGAAGACCGAGAAAAGCTTTGTCAACAATTATTCGCCAATGTTGTAGTCTACGTGAAGACAAAGAGAGTGACGAGCACAGAACATCTCCATCGTCCAAGATCGACATAAAAGTGGAAGCAAACAGCCTCTTTTTTTTTAGATTGTACCACCATAGTCCGACTAAGGTAAGGGAATCGGACAACTTGCCGAGCCCGATGCGGAGGAGAAAACCGATTTACTGGCTGTGTACGTCTGAATGTATTGAATCAGTTTCCTGTTGAACTTAAGGTCACAGAACAACAAACAGACTAAGCGTGTACATGCAGGAGTAATCAGACTATGAATCCATATATTTATCCAGGTATGTTAGTCCGACTAAGACGAGCTCTATTTCTTAGTCCAGCTACAATCAGACTTTCAACATTCATATAAACACACTGACTATGACTACATGTGAACACAAAGAATGGATGGCTAAGACTAGAAATAAAATCAGATTGAACCATAATCTAATCTAACGGCCTCAACAGGATGCAATTAAGGTTGGATTACAGACCTACAACCACCTCTGAAGGTGTTTTTTGTGTATGATCCTGAGGAGATCTGGCTTGGTTCAGGCTTGTGCAGTCCACATGTGATCGGACCACTCAGGGCGGATGTTAATATCATGTCTGACCAGGACCTTTAACTCTGGCATTTGGGGTTTTAATGAAGACTGCTGGCGCAGCATCACAGAGCCGAGAGTTGAGAACGAGTTTAGTGTCATTTTTCTTTTATGAGCGCCGAGACTATACATTATTTAACTGTGAAAAGGACATCAGCTGAGTCGACATTTAGCCGCCTGCGAAACACGCTGGACATGCAATGAAACAAAACAGCAACGACGGCACCAGGGATCCAACCAAGCTTTTATTACAAATAAAAAGCTGAAACAACAAAAGTGAGAGGAAGAGTCCTGTCTTTTCCCCCACTTTAAGTAGCAGTTATCATAAAGTCAAAAAACGTCTTTTTCATTTTAACATTTTTCTCTTAACTCTCAGAATTACAGAAATATCTTATCCAAGCAATAGTGTTTAGTTTTTCCCCCTGTATGGGAGTCCCATGCTGATTATTCCCATGCTTGCGCATCAATTCAAGGTCATCTATCTCATGAATTTCATATTTGACTACTTTTTTTTCTCCAATATTGTTCAGAACTGACAACATCTCAAATCATATTTCATTGGAGCATGTGAACAATACAGAAAAGGTCAGCATTTCCTTCTTTCTTTCGTTTAGACTTGGTAATATCGCACCGCCGCGGTTTGAGTCAAATTCACTGAAAACCTAGTTTTTCTTGAGCACGTTTTCCGTCAGAGACAAGTTCATTGAAGCCTCACAAAGCCGTGGCTGTGGTTTCAGGTCAGAGTTTGTTTGAACTCCACAGAAACTGTTATGAATTTCATTCTGAGGAAGCGGAACGCTGAGGGCTCCACGCCCTCCTCACCGTTACTGGGACGTAAATGACCTTTAAACCCTCGTCCTAGAAGCTTCCGGACTTTATCAAACCCCCTCGACTGATGACGGTAGAATGGTAGAACGTAGAAAAAAAGTGAAAGACAAATTTCTACAGAGGTGTTTCGTCATCACTCTCGTGGGTTTCCCCATCTTGCCTTGGGAGTCTGCGTTCAATGGAAGGGCATTTCCTGCGTAATTCTCATCCACTGCGGGGATTCGAGGAAGGGAAGGGAATGGAGGGGGGGATTCAAAGAACTGGTGCATGAAAACAAACACATGAAACACAAACAGGTTCATTGAGAGGTAGCGGAATGCAGAGCAGTGACGGATAAGGCCGCAGGCAGGTGAAAAACATCTTCTATAAAGATGGAGAAATGTTTTGACTGTTGCTGATTGTGTAAATTAGCCACAAATGATCTGGTTACACGCCGCGTTTCTCTTGGGAAATAGTGGATGTATCAGTGGTTTCTGACAAATGACGAATGAAGAGATAAATCACTGAAATATTACCAGGAACTTTGGAGACGAGACCTTTAAAGAGGTCAAAACAAAGTGAAAACTATCAACAATAGTTGAATCGCCAGCATTTTCTGCTTCTCATCCATCCCCTAAATCCCCGCCCCAAACTAGAGGACAATTGGCCAGTGTTCGAGTCCCGATCTGGTCCTTCTGACAATCATCGGTGTCTTTAAATTTGAGGTATTGACAGAATCAGCTCGGCTTGTACAAGTTACATCGCACAAATAACAGCTACTAACCGATGATGCCGACAGTCCATCCTCCCCTGAAGTCACGTTAAATCACACGAGTTTCCGTGAGAAATCCCTGGAATCTCCGTCAAGTGTCAAGTGTGTGGTTTTTAAAAAGTCAGATTTGAAAATCCTCATGTGTGGGACAGGGACAGGCTTAGTGATGACGCCGCCGCCCACTTCAGGTTAAAATGTTGTCCATTATGGTGGACTAGTACTCGAAGGTTTTGGGCTCACTCTTAATTAGTAGATAAAATAGGTAACTCTATCAACGCCATGAAATACTGTACTTACAAATACGATAATCTAGAAACATGAGGCGGCACAGGGTGTCAAACCTGGAAATGAGGATGTTCTCAAATGTTCTTGTTTTGTCCACAAACCAAAATGATTCACTTTTAATGATTTCTTTGTCATCCAGAGCAAAGACATGATGAAAATACTCACATTTAAGAAGCTTAAACAATCGGAAATCTCGTTTTAATCATGAAAAAAGCTTCAAACCGATTAATCGATTATCAAAATAGTTGTCGATTCATTTAGTAATTGTTTCATCATTATTGGTATCGTTTAAATCCTAACGATACTCAGCTGTATCAGTGAGTGGAACTAAGTAGAGAAGATGTATGGAAAGGGATGAGTAAGTTCAAAGTCAGTGAGTTTTGTATTGTATCCACTCAGAACTGATGAACTATTTATATTATAATTAAAACAGTTTACATGAGTGTGGTGAAAAGTTCTGTTAAAAGAAATGAAATATGAACAGGAACGACATGTGTGTGTGTGTGTGTGAACATACACTGAGTTGTGAATGTTTGTATGTGTTTGAGGTAACTTCAAAATCACAGATTTAAGACATGAAGGAGAGGATTCTTCAGACACTCTTCAACGTCAACGACTCGGGCGTGCGTCGTGTTTCTGTCAGATAAAACAATCTGCTTCTAAAATTGAGTTGCTTGTTTTATGGGTGTCATCTCACACTTCCAAGCACCTAAGTGTGGGCTGAGGGGAGAGGGAGAGGGAGAAGCCGCTTTATTGTTCTGTGAAACCACTAAAACTTTAGATATGACATCCATACTGAGGCTCTAATATCAATCTGAGAGCGTCTGCCTAAGAGCACGAGGTGCACTGCGCTCAGCCGCTCGACACCTGCAGGTTTTACTGAAGAAATGTGAGGCTTTAAATCTGCCAAAACTACTGCCACTTAAGCTGGGAGGGGAGACAAAGGTGGAGAATTATACCTGCAGGATGGAAAACAACACAGCGAGGGCTGACAGTGCAGCGAGAGTGAAACAGGAAGACAGACAGATGATGATTCCTCTCGACTCCAGCCTCCCGAGAGCGAGAGGCGGTAAGAGGCGAGAGAGAGAGATTTTTTCGGGACGGCCGCGGCGCATGGAGTGGCACTTACTTCTCAATGAGGTCTAACGTCACCCCCGGCACCAATTTGGCACTTTTCTGCATACAAAACCTAAAAGAGAAAAAAACACACAGACAGGGAAAGTTTCAGATAAAGGCCGAGAGGGAAAACAAGAGAGTGTTCACAGGCGAGGCGAGGCCGTCAAACCGTTTTACTTTTGACTTAAGAGAAAAAGACACAGCAACGAGAAAGAACACAAGCGCGGTGATATTTGATCGACGGCAGCAGGAAACGGTCGTATTTTCCTGAGATGTGTGTGGCGTGACGAGGTTCTTGTGGTTAGCGCCGACAGCTCGGGCCAGCTGTAAGTCACAGCAGGGCGCCACTCACACTCTCGACAGATGCACAGCTTTCACGACGAGCTCGCCGCCGACTCATCGCACACCTGGAGGAGAACAGGTGTGTGTGTGTCACAGATCAAGTGCAGGGGAGATTAAATAAGGAAAGACTAAAGCAAACGGTTTACGCAGCCAGCAGATGTGAAGCTATGCTATTTATTGCCACACGATGAATATAAAAAGGTGAATATTGATGACCCGCCGGCTTCAAACTGTGTATTGTATTGACTTGTGTATTTTATGTTGTATTTATACAGTTGTGTTGTATTTTCTACTTTGTACTGTGAAGCATTTTGATACAACTTTGGCTGTTTGTTTGGGAGGTTTTGGTCCCTTTGTTTGCCAAGTTAAAAGTCGGCCTCCTTGGGAACGGGACTATAAATAGCTCACCTTTTAAAAGCAGGAGCTGCACTTAAATACAGTATATATTAAAAAAAAATGTATTTATTTGTTTATATGTTTATTTCGGTCATATCAGTTAGATCACTCATCATCACATAGTTCAAACAATACACACAACCGAAAGGGAAAGCGGGAGAAGCAAAAGCTTATGTAGTCCCGCCCCCATTATCCACAGAGTACATATTTTCATCGTACAATACATCATTTTTTTAAACTTTTTCTTATAACATTTGGACAAAAACATGTTTCAGCATCAGGTAGCACTCAGAGATGTAGTCTAGCTCTAGACAGTCAACCAGACTCCATGTATGTCCGAACATGTGTCCATACACACTGCGCACACACACACACACACACACATTCTTGTACAGTATTCTCAGTAACAATCCATTCCCTCGCCCCTCATCTTAACCATCATAACAAACCCTAACCATTGACCATCCTAACACAAAACCAACGCCAAAACTTCTAAATCCAATCCATCCATCGTCCAGCATGCGCCGGATAAAACCTCCCAAAACTAAGACAAGTTAATCCAGGGAAGTTAATGATCAGCAACTTACAAGATATGACGCTCGGAATCTGTGTCGGAGCGCCTCTGTTTTGTTTTGATCGCAGGTTTGTTATCGCTCTGCTGGATGTTTTTTTCCTCCCCTCCCCCACAACAAACCACGGATTAAATATCTTATTTATTGTTTTTTGTCTGTTGGCTCCAAAAAGGAAACAGCGAATCCCCCTCTGATATAAACACAGATGATTCACTAAAAATGGAGTCTGGCAGAAAGAGTAAAAAGTAAAAAAAACAACAACAGACGGGGCAGGACGAACACGAACGCTGTGAAGGGAGATAAGAAATGAGAGGACTTGGCTCAATTTGGTCCCAACAAAACTTGATTGAGTTATTTTTGATCTGCATCCTGCCTCAGAAAAAGAAACCTTTATAACTACAGTTTATCAGCTCAAAACTCAAAAGGCTTTCACACTTCTAGACTTAAAAAGAATAAAAAAACATTCACTGCTTAATGCGGCGACATCAGGACCAAAATGGTATTAGCTTTGTTTACTAATTTGGTGCAAACTGTGTAACATGAAAGTTTTATTTTTATTTCTTAAGTGATGGCACAATACTGTGATATAATTGGGCCGTTATCGGTGTGGTCAGAGACAGTAAATACTCCATTTACAAACCATTACAAGTCTCTTAGTGTGTCTGGTATAGATCAATAACTAACAAGAGCTAACAATGACTCAGCAGGAGAATTAAACTAAATGAGTTGAGAATGTTTAAAGTGCAGAAGTGTTCACAGTTTTGAGGAGGGTCTCTCTTAGTGGGCACCAAACAGTCTCAGGGCAATTAAAGCAAAAAAATTAATTAAATACCGCAATAGTCAAAATGGCCGACTTCCTGTTGGGTTGAGGTCTTGGTCCTGGTGGACTTTTTTGTTTGTCTTGTCATGTTGCCACCAAGTTTTGTGAAATTCAGCGCAACCTAGTTTTGGCCTGCTCCATTCACATTTCAACCATGGGGGGGGTGCTGTAGAGCCCTCGCACAAAGCACAGGTCAAGCGTCATGCCAATATCGGATTTTAAGCCATAGCTGTCCTCCATGCCGAGTAGCTTGCCTCAAAAATGACCGAAAAGCCACGGAATAATAATAATAATAATAATAATATGAAGGAAAACAAAAGGTTCCAGCCTAACTTGCTAACCACAGCCGTCGCTACAACTTTAGATTTATTTTAATTGCTTTTACTTCTCCATTTAAGTTATTTATGGTGTTATTATGCATTTTGTACCTTTTAAAGCAGCTGGAAATGCAGAAGCTAGGTACCCTAGCCTGCCAGTTACTTTTTCTCAATTTGCTATTACTGCAATGAACCATTATGCCTAGCTTGCTTGCCGCAGCTAACGAGCCTAGCTTGCCAACTTCCTGTTTCCATGTTAAAGTCAACACAAATTCTTAAATTCTTAAATATTACAGTGCAGTTTACAGGGCTATGATCATAACCAGGTTTATCCCATTATAAAAAATATCATAACATTAAAACATGTGTACTGGCAGAAATTGAAAACCATAACAATGTTTGTAAAAGTGTATAATTGCTTAAAAATAAATGTTACTCCACTTTAATAACCTATAAACCTAGAGTGTGGCTTGAATGCCGTTCTTTCATGTGCAGTAAAAACTGTGCATTTAACCACACAAATTGCTGGTCATTTAATAGTACTGTAGTTATTATTAGCTAGTAATTATTTGAGATGTCTATTATTGACTGTGTAATTACTGTTATTTACTGTAATGCTGCACTGCTTTGTTATTTGGGTACGTGTCTCTCGTTTGTGAATAATGCATTCAAGAAAGAATTGTACTTTGTCAATAAAACCTTTGAATTTTCAGCCATCTTGTGTCTTCATGTTCCTACAGCAGCAGGAAAGGAAAACGAAGAATAACATCCTTTCTGATAGTCAGTCCTCTTATTAGATGTCACTAATTCTAACACACAGGACCTCAACTTTTAATTAAAATGTTTATGGAAAAATATAAAAAAGTGTATTAAATAAATAAGCTATCAGTTATTGTACAGCCTCCGTGCTTTCAGCAGCTCTGCTCTCAACATAGAGGATGACATGTTCAATGGGCAAAAAGGGAGAAAACAAAGGGCTTTTTTATTGAATGAAAAAAAGAATGAAAAAAGTTCCTTGAACATAAAATCAAATCCGTTTCACAGATCATACGTCACGATCTAATGGATGAATGAGAGCCATAAAGAGCTTTTTTATCAAGGCTTCCACACACACACACCATATCTTTTCAGATCTCATTATCTGCTGAATGCAATTTAGCCGATGATGCATTTATTGTGGAATCTGCTAATTAGTGCAGTGCACACTCACACACGCACACACACACACACACACGTATGGATGTTATAAATACTAGAAACTGGAAATAAGACACTGTCATACAAACAGTAATCAATCTCAGTCATGACAAGCGTGGATAATACTACTAAAAAGCATCCGTCAGGGCTGAGGGCAGCTCGCGACTAATGAGAAAGAAATGTTCTGTACAGAAGAAACACGGTGGAAACCACAGCGGCATGTGTTCTGTATTTGCTGGTGAGGAAGCACACGCTCGCAGAAGAACCTGCTTTTTGATTTCACAGAGATTCATTGCTGCTGCCTTCTTCTTCCCCAAGGGCCGAGTCGCTGATTTACCCTCAGATCAGGTCGGATTGTAGCACTAGAGCTTCCTCCTGAATAATATTTCTGTTCCTCACAAGCACATTTGGATCTTTGACAAGATTGAGTCCGTGTCTGACAACATCTTTATGATGCATTGTCTTCAGCCGCGCAGTACATCATATATACAGTGGTTTGCTGCTGCTGCTGAGAGCAGTAAACATGATTTTCCGAAGCATCATGATTTCGCAGTTTGGGCGTGACTTTGCATTAAACTGCGATTTCCCATCGAATGGAGGCGACGCGTGATTCGCAAATGTGCAAAACTGAAACAGGCTAATGAAAACCCACCCGATGTTTTGCTTTTGTTAACACCGTTCAGAGTTTATTTGGCTTCTATATTCATCTTTGATTGATCTTTGTTTAAATACAAGCTTGAAAATAGACCTGTAGGATATATATATATATATATATATATATATATATATATATATATATACACAACGGAGTAAAACTTTTTTAGGGAAAAACTCTATGGAATAAAATAACAGCAAAACTAAATAGTGTGGTGAGTTATGACCTGCAGGTAAAAGACATAAAAAGTGGTATTAGAAACAAAGAAAGGAAGGGGTATACAGGGGTGAGGATTTACAGCATGTACTTAAAACGTACTCCATTTTTCTCAAAGAAAAAGCTGCTGTTGTTGCGACAACAACTTGGAGTGGTCGCCCAAACTTTGGCTGTGGCTGGTGAACTGAACTGAACAAAAGGCCAGAGATGAAGAGGAAATGAAGGCATGATTGTTACCAACAGAGGGTGAGGGGGCCAAAAACAGGCCAAGACGAATCTGTTGGGTTTAACACGATGACGTCAAAGAAGCGACGTCTAGCAACGCCTGTAAACATCCACCAATGGCAGCCACTGAGGACCAGCTGTCTTTCAATTCGGCTGTTGCTTCCAGGTGCCCTGACAAAAGTCTACTAGCTCCTAGAAAACTCAAACAAATAAGTCTGTTGACATGTTTTACGGGCAAAAATCATTAGACGCCATTACTAGATCGCCATCGCTCCAAGAAAACTCATCTGGATCATTGGTCTGATTGGTTTGTAGGTTTATCCAATTGCATACAGAGGCATTTTAATATCCATTGGTCCCGCCTCTTGGAAGTCCAGACTCTGAAGATTGAGTTTTGGCCAACTATAGAATCTCAGTAAAAAGAGGAACATGTTTTTTCCCCTGGTGTGAGGGTTTAACACGACGACGACAAAGAAGCAACACCTAGCAGCTTTTTTTAAACATCCATCATGGCCGCCACTGTCGCTTTCATCTAAAGCGACTTTCTCCACGGAGCTCCCTCACCATTACTAGAGTGTTTTCCATCGATCTGCATACGACATCCGGATCATTGGTCTGATTGGTTGGAGGTCTATCCAACTGCGTACAAAGACATTTTAATCTACATGTGTTGGTCACGGTTCTTGGAAGTGGGAGGAGACTACACCCTTTCCAGACTTGTACTGAATCTCAAATGACATTGTGTAAAAAGACAAAAACAAATAAATGGTACAAGAAAGAGTGTACCGGGGTGTTCCCCGCCTATCGCCCTACGTCAGCTGAGATTGGCACAGCAACCCCGGCGACCCTCCGGTGGAGGATAAAGTGGTAGATGATGGATGGATGGATGGAAGAAAGAGTGCAGATTAGGCAAATTGGACACTGTGTGAGATGGACTGACGACCTGTCCAGGGTGTACCCCGACTTCGCCCTATGTCAGCTGGGACTGGCACCGGCGACCCCTGAGACCCTCAGAGGATAAAGAGGTAGAAGATGAATGAGAATAGGAATAGATATATACATAAACTCACTAGATTGTTCTGAAAGGAAGCTTTTGTTGCTGCGGCAACAAGTGGCCGCCAGACTTTGGGTGAACCGAGTGTCCCTGCGATGAAGCGAGGACAGATACAGGAGCATCAGAGGGCTGGAGGCCAGCGATGAAGAGGAAATGATTATTACCAACAGAGGGCGAGGTGGCCGAACTGTAATTGGACTGGTGAATAAGAGAGTATGAGTGTGTGGGCGCGGAAAGTAGAAGGCAGAAGTGAGTTTGTACATATTAAAACTCTTAGGAGAGAAATGAAGTGGATCTTGTGTGAGGGGAATACCAGCGTGAGGAGGAGGAAGAGGAGGAGCGGAATGGCTCCCACTATCTACAGCTCATTACTCCTTCAATCAGCCTTTCTGTCCCGAGTCACTGTCTCAATCAGTTATGTAATAGAGGGGCGACTGAGATCTCAAATCCAATCTGCTCTGTCGCTGAACTACTGTAGAATATCGACGTGAAATCACTGCTGCAAGAGCAAGATCTCAAATCTCGACACATCACGGTGAACGTGCTCGCTCCGATTATTAAAGAAAAAAAGAGTTGCATTTGAAGATTTCTGTCTGATCAGCATGAAATCGTTGCTTCATATCAAATGAACGTCTGAGAGCGGCGCTCCAGCTACCGGCGGGAACATTATGCTAATTACCAAACACTTCCTGAACATACATGGACATCTGACCTTGCCTGGAGGCACGGCTCGGTGAAAATGGAAATCCATGCTGAGGAATTCATACAGTATATGTCATTTCCGATACACGGCTACATTTTAATTTGTGAATTTTTAACACGTTTCTGGTTCAGTAGAGACGGAGCAAAGTTACGGCTTCATTCAGAGGTCAAACCTGGAGCAGATCTGGCAGAAAAGTAAGGTATAAAACAGAGTTTATATTCTGACTTTGTGAACCAAATTTCATCTCAATGCCGGCAAATTCAAAGCAGAAACACAAACTAACCGTTTCCCAAACTGAAAACTAAAGCACTATATTTCCCTTTTATTGCAATCTATGTTTTCATTTTAATCTACGGTATAAATAATGTTTTGTATTCAAAGAAAAAAAAAGAAGCTCCCCTGCCCCCTGGTGAACCGTGAGTGTACTGCAGGTGGGCCGTGAGAAGAAGTCAGCTGGTTTAAATGAGGCTTTTCTTCTTTTATCTGTGGACCAAGTTAAAGTAAAACCGTGGTTGCCTTGACCCCCTCACATTCACACATTCTTATAATCAAAAGAATATAATCTAAATTAAATTAAACAAACCTGAAAAGCATTTTTGGGTTCAAACGTTCAAGTTTTACTTGTACGGAAATCACTGCCATCGTTATTTAGGTTAAATATTTGTGTGTGTCCTGTGGCTCATGGGAACTTTAATTTACATACTAAACTGAACTGTTTTAAGGAATATATACTGTATATATTATGGGGAGTGTTAAGAAGTCGACTGTAGATTTTGCTGTAATTCCCGAAAACAACTCTGTTGTTTGTTTTCCCACCTGACGGCGACGACAGGTTTATTTCTCAACTTTGAAAAGTCACGGCCACTAAATCTCCAACACTTCTCCTATGATTAAATCATCGCTGACAAAAATGTTGATGCTCTGTGGTGCTTAGAAAGAAAATAACGATGAAGTATGGTGTTGACTTTTCTGCTTCTGTTAGGAGAGCAGTTTTGACCTTATTGTATATGTGTATATATATATATGTGTATATATATATATATATATATATATATATATATATATATATATATATATATATATGTATATATAGATACATATAAACACACACATACATATACATATACACATACAGACATATATATATAGATACATATACATATATACATATATAAATACATATTTAATAATTAAAATTTTAAAAACACACAAAAAAAAACTCTTTATCGTCAAAATAAATGGTTATATTGGGGATTGGCGAAAGGTGGTTTGGTGTCATTTACTGATGTCCCTCGTTCCGACTCTAAGGCGATTTTAAGGTGTGATGAACTCAAAAATATTGAGTTCTATGGTTGAAGACCATGCTGACGACCGGACGATGAATCCAAGTTGCACAGAAATGATGCCGGACTTTGCCATCTGGACCTAAGACACTATCTCAAAGCTTACTAATGTCTGTGGTATACAGGTTACTGTCGTATCCCACTTCACCTACGCATTCCTACCAATGAAGAAGAAGAGAATAATGCTAAGGCTCCCTCAGACACGTCTGGTTTGGGCGGCTCACAGCCTGAAAGGCCTGTTGGGCAGGGGAGTCAGGGTGTCAGTCGGTTCGAGGGTTGCCAGGTCTTGGACGACTATCCTTGGCGACTACTTCTTCTGTTGTCGAAAAGGTTTTCCTGCTTGGTGAGGGGGGTTTATACTTCACACGCCGACTGCGCGACCTGGCAGACCTGGCACGCTGCTCGCCACAATCTGCGATGATGCCTTTGCTGTTCAGAGGTCAGGTGTTCTCCTTGTTCTCCTTGGATCTGAGCTGTCTACAATAAAATATTTCAACTGAACTCATCACTGACTCCATTAAGGTTCCATCATTGCTCATCTCACCTTCATCCATCCATTTTCTACCGATTTATCCTTCAGAGGGCCCACTCGCACCTACGGCCAATTTAGAGTGTCCAATTTAGCTAATTCCCATATTGCATGTTTTTGGACTGTGGGAGGAACCCGGAGAAAACCCACGCAGACACGGGAAGAACATGCAAACTCCATGCAGAAAGGTTCTTGTTCCAACCGGGACTCAAACTCGGGTCTTCTTGCTGCAAAAGCAAGTGTGCTAACCTTTGCTACCTTTGCTCATCTCACCTGATAATCAAAAATCTCCATAACCTTTACATTTAAGCATTTGGAAAGAATTCCTGTGGGTGTTGCTTCGGTCGTGTGATGTCCGTGTGCTACCGGAGCTCCGTAGGCAGCTAACTACGGTCACAGCAGTGTTAAGCGCAGAGCTATTATTATTGGATAGTGAAGCCACAACGGCCACACGAGAGGAGACGAGAGCACAGAACAGCGATGAGAGATCACAGGCCAAATTAACCTGATCCAGATCCTCTGACAGTACTCGACTCTCGAGTCCCTGATTATTCTCCACCTCTGTCTGTTCAGAGAGCATCTCCTCCACCGTCTGGCCTTTAAGTCCCTGTTAAGGACATAACAAATGCCTGCCTCAATATTTTACTACACTCGCAGTAACACACTTTCATCGCAGGAATGGTCTCCCTGCCACGATGGTTCATCTTCTCCAGAGTTAGAAGAGGCTCAGGCTAGCTTCTATTTCACAGCCGTGTCGGCTTTGTTTTGGTGGTTTTTGGGATTTTGTAAACAGAAACAGAAACAGGCTAAAAGTGAGAGCACAAGTAAATGCCACCTAAACCAGGTTTTTATACTCACAACCATCCATCAGACTATTATTCACCCGACTGTATAAAACGGAAGTTAAAAACAGAGGCTGATCTGTGGCCTAGGGCCAGTAATTGAAGCCAATTTCCTTTTCTCCTCCATCTGATAAAATATAACTATTTAATATAACAATAATAAGACAGAAAACAGTTATTGAACAACACTAATGGTCTGTCTTTCCAAACTACATTTTATTGCCCACAATAAATAAATGTCTGAACTGAATATTAAGCTGTTGTGACATTTAACACGTTTCAGAGAACAAAAATGTGTCATCGGTAAGACTCGGCTGTTGAATAAATAATAATCAGCCAATGCTGATGATCAAAAAATGGCAAATATGGGCCTAATGAATTGGCCCGACCATGTAATCAGTCTAGTTCTACTTCAAAGATTTCTCAGCCTTAAACAGAAACTAATGACTCTTTTCCACGACACAGTTTCAGCACAACTCGGCACAACCTGGTACTTTCGTTAGCAGCTGCTCTGGCGAGGTTCCAAGTGGCCACTGATTGGTCAGAGAGTGAGTATTTACAGAGTATTTACAGAAGAGTCTGGTGTATTTAGCGATAGCACTGCTAAAAGCTGACGTTCAGTGGTATTTCCGTTCAGCTCCGGTCACGCAGGAAGGACTGAATGATTCTGTGAACAAATCTTTTTTAATTAAAGGCGACATAGACCGGAAGCTCCAATTAACGCTGCGTTTGAGTGTGTGTATCTGCGTCATTACCTCGTTTATGAAACCCTAAAGTTTCAGAACAAACAGTTCAGCCACTGCTGAGAAAATAATGTTTTGTTTTCCTGGGCTCTGCGAAGCAGATCGGCACTTCCTTAATTTGATGTCGTCATCAGAAATCCTCACCACTCCTCTCACCACCGTAGCGACTCGTGCCTGGCACATCCGGTTGCGTACATTCAACCACAGAAGAAGAACTACTCTCGTTGTAGCTGCTGAGATGCAGAGCATCCACCGTGCCAGAGGGGGAGCTGTGTATCTGAGAGCTGACCTATCTATTACGTCACTTCCAGGTACCTGGCCAATCACAGGACAGTGGGAAAGCTCTCGTTGGCTGGCCAATCACAACACAGTCCACGTTCTGGGGGTGTGGTTTTGGTCTGAAACAGCGCGGCTGACGAGAGCGTCAGGAGATATTTTGATCGGCTCGTTTGCAGCGATTAGGAGGTTTTTAACCATGAAAACAAGTTAATATGTGTAAGTAGACCTCCATAACTAACATATATGTGTGATACAAGCACTCGATGTCACCTTTAATCAACTGATTCTAATGATTCAGTTAGAGGGAAACTGAACTGCTGTAACTGCTTTACAAGTCGCTCGTTTGTGTTTGCGTCACTTCAGTTTCACGCAGCCGTGCAATGGTGACTCCGCCCACTTTGGGGAGGAACGATGAGGTAATGGCAAACGACACCAAACAGAGTAGAGTCGAGCCGTGCTGGAACTCGAAGCGCCACGAGACTCCAACTGCAGGGCCTAACTGTAAACTATCAAGCCTTAAATCACGGTCCACAAAACAAATAAATATGAGTAAAATGACTGTCGTCGTTCCTTTGACTCTGTGACAGCCGTTCATCAGCAGATGTCGCTCTGATCTGTTGCCTCTTGCACCTTCAGCCACCTGATCTAACTTCTGCCTCCAAAACCAAACTATACCACTATAACTGTCATTTCTTCATATCTAAAACACACACACTGCAGATTCAGTTGCATTTAGCATATCATCAAAGTTTGACCTTTAATCCTCACAGGGTGAACAAGGCCTCCTTTTTTTTCCCTTGAATCATCATTCAGAAAACGTAGAGTGACGATTGAACTGCACGGACTGTGTGAAGAGGGTTTTTCTGAGGTGAACGTGCAGCTCTCTTCAAATCCACAGAGATCTGGGCAGGCTTTACTCAGCTCAGGCGTGCGCAGTGTTATATAACACGAGTTTCTCTCTGTGGTTCATCACAGAAACATCCAGAGAAAAAAACCCAGGTGGGCGTGTCAACATTTTTAACATCATTTACATACAATTAGAGAAAAACAGTTTGTGTGTGTGTATTGAGAACCAAAAAAATGTAGATAAACAAAAGGAAGTGAGGACATTTTAACCTGGTTTTTATGTTTTTGTCAAACCATAAAGGAGCTGTTCAACGGTTTAGAGGTTTAGGTTAGATGGGTGTAGAGTGTGTGTACTATCTCTTTTTGTGGCATAAACACTGACCTTTTCAGAACCAGTAGTCCTCATGGAGACCAAAACCTGGTCCCGTTGAGGCAGAACCTTGTTTCTGAGGAACTGGTTGAGGTTTGGGCTGAAATCTGAACGTTAGGGATAACCCTACGCAAGCAAATTTTAAGATTATTATTATGTTTAAGTTAAGGGTTAGGGCTTAGAGTTGTAATAGTTAGGGCTAAGGGAATTCATTATACCAAGAAAATGTGTATTAAGGCTGTGAATAAGGGCTTAATTATCTTCATGCTAACTATAGAAGCTGGTAATGAGAAGACTGTGTGTGTGTGTGTGTACATTTCACATACATTAAGTCAATGATTATGCACCATGTATGAGAGAGATACTAATGTGAACATGTGATCGTCAGCATTACCACACACGTACGCACGTACGTCACTGCTACTGTATCAGAACACGCACGATTATACCTATGAATGCAGGCGAGCGCGGCGCCCCCTGGGGCCTGGTGTGCATGTGCAGAGCTGCTGGTGTCGGTGCAGTATTGGAAGCACAGAAGCTTCAACACGCGGATTTACCGTCAGTGAAGGGATGAACCACAGAGGTGACGTGCAAAGATAATCTTTCTGTTCTTCTCGAGCGGTTAAATTAGACTCTTAAAAAAAAGAAGAAATCAAATCAGTTTCATTTGAGGAGCCAAAATTCATAAATCACACTTTGCCTCGGTGGTGAACGCTGACGACCCTTGGCTCGGAAACAAATTAGAAGGGTGCCCACTTTCTAATTTGTTCTGAGACGAGGGTCTTTAAATATTTTCCGTTTCTCGAACGTAAGAGGGTTTCGCTTCATTTCCTTCAGCCCGTGGCACTCTGGTTTGGTGGTGCACTCCCACGGTGCTGAGCAGAAATCAGATTTTTCTCTCGCTAAAAGAGTGAAAAAAAAACTGATTTATCCATCCTGAGTAGAAGATTGTGTAAATGTTGGTACAACATTAAGCAACTTCCTGGTGGCGCTGCTCTGCTAGATTGACTCCGATTCTTATTGATGTTTCAATTTAATTTAACAGAATAAAAAAATAAAAGGCATAGACGCTCATTCAAAGTGATTAAATACATCTATAACAACTAAATTAATGAAAAGAGACTAATTTCATCCATCTTTTGACTGACAACCCAAACAGCCAATGACAATGGGAGAAACGAGTGCTTTGAACCTGTAAGAATCAAGGTTTCATTCACTATATACCTGTTTTATCTACGTTCATTTGCAGAACGTGCTACAGATGTCATGTTCAGCGTGTGCAAAAAGAAACAATAATATTTAAACCAAAATAACCTTTTCACTATCTTGACATTTCACTTCAGAGTAAAAGGGGAACCTTTAAGCTCGACAGAAATATTGATGCAATTTATGTCGTGCTATATATCGCTATCAAATGATATAAAAAAACTTAGTGTAATAAGTTTGTTTTTTCCATATCTGCTTATTATAATACAAAATGTGACGCCGACAGACTGCCAGCCACTGATTGGTCATCACTGGAAGCCATGAGCGCGACGTCCGACACAAGAATCAAAGCAAACAATGCTGAACTGTAGATCAGTTAAAAAAGACATAAAAATCCTAGTTATAGATCCAAAATCTATCTATAATTCCAAAATATCCTTATAGTTCCACATTCTACTTATAATTCCAATTCTGCTTATATTTCCTAAATCTACTTATAATTCAAACATCTACTTATATCTCCAAAATGTACTTAAAGTTCCAAAATCTCCTTATAGTTCCAAAATCTACTTAAAGTCCAAAATCTACTTATATTTCCAAAATCTACTTATATTTTCAAAATCTACTTATATTTTCAAAATCTATTTATAATTCCAAAATCTACTTATATTTCCAAAATCTACTTATATTTTCAAAATCTACTTATATTTTCAAAATCTATTTATAATTCCAAAATCTACTTATATTTCCAAAATCTACTTATAATTCCAAAATGTACTTACAAAATTCTACTTATGTTTCCAAAATCAACTTATAATTCCAAAATCTACTTATAGTTCCAAAATATACTTATAATTCCAAAATAACCTTATAGTTCCACATTCTACTTATAATTCCAAATTCTACTTATATTTCCAAATTCTACTTATAGTTCCAAAATATACTTATAATTCCAAAATAACCTTATAGTTCCACATTCTACTTATAATTCCAAATTCTACTTATATTTCCAAATTCTACTTATAGTTCCAAAATCTACTTATAATTCCAAAATCTACTTATAATTCCAAATTCTACTTCTAATTCAAACATCTACTTATATCTCAAAAATGTACTTAAAGTTCCAAAATCTCCTTATAGTTCCAAAATCTACTTATAATTCCAAATCCCACTGATTGGTCAGAGAGTGTCGTCACTAAAGAGTCATGAGCGACGTCCGACAGAAAAATCAAAGCTTTTAAAAATCCCTGAAAAAATTAACGTTAATCTCCAACATTTAGCAAAGAAAATGTCTAAATTGTCAATATTTAACAGAGGAGTCTGGAGCACTGCTGAGAACGAATCACACCCACGTTCAGTGGTATTTCTGTTCAGTGACTGTGTCTCCGCTCCAGCAGGAAGTACTGAACCATTCTGTGAACAAATCTTTTTAAATGAGCCGATTCTAATGATTCAGTTTCACCCGAAACGACTGCTTTACAAGTCACACGTTGAGGACGTGCTGCAGTAATGGAAAACGATACCAAACCGAGTCGTGCTGGAACTGTATGATGATGAGATACATGCAACGTGACACACAGCTTGATCCCCTGATATCACCCGTGTTTCCTGTGTCTCTACTTAAAGACGCTCACTTCCTGTCCTCCCTCCAGCAGCAGCAGCAGTTGGGGGGGGGGAAATCCCTTGAAGATGGCACTCCGTCAGTAATGATTTTCTGCTCAGCTGAGCAATGAAAGGTACATATGCACTCCACCCATTCCTCTTTCACCCTCTGTAAACCCCATCACCCATCCCTCAGTGCATCTAATTAAAGGTTTAAAGCCAAGGTAAGCCTGCACACCAGGGAATCTCTCCAAACACCCACCCACCCGCTCTCTAACCCCGCCACACTCCACTCCTAACTTCTCCATGCTCGTCTCGCACTCTGCGTGAAATTAAACCCAGCACAGTGAGGCGCGGCGTCTTCATTTAGAAAATAATAAGCAAACAGGCCCGTCAGCAAATAACTAAACACAGACGGAGGCGTGTCGTCTTCCATGTCGTCTGCAGAGTGCAGCCTGATGGAGACGCAGGTCACATCTGCCGTGTTCATTCCAGCAGGGAGATTTCTGCGCACTGGGATTCTTCCCCAGTCAAATTGTTATTCTCGACCGAACCTGACAGAAGGAGGAGAAGGAGGAGGACGCCGAGCGGCGGCTGCACTCGACTGCACCTGAAGAATCACTGATGCCCCTCCACGGGAACGCGAGAACCTCGAGAGTCAGGAGCGGAGCTACGAGCGGGCGAGTCACGAGTGTCAAGTCCTGGGACTGGAGAACAAGTGGAAAACAGAACTCATGTTTCAGTGATGTCACGTATTAAAGGGTGGACTGATTCAAGGAGAAGTCTTTCCCTGCAGAGCTTTCTGAAAGGCCGCAACCCCTCGCTTTACTTGCCGTTAACATTAATAACACATGTGATCGTGTCTTTTTTTGTTATTGCCTGTTTTTTTTATAATGCAGTTTCTTCAATGTGAATATTTTCTGGTATTTTCTTTGCTCCATATAACAGAGAAATCACTAGAATTCTTTGGGAAACACTGATCAACATTTTCTGGACCAAATAAGTAATCGATCGAGAAGTAATCAACACTAAGATATAATAACAGATAAAGAGTTGCAGCCAAACTTTACTGCACACATAGTCCATCCACTGCATTATAACACCTTATGTGCATAAGAATACTGTGTAAAAATAGAAGTTCATTTCTACAGAATGTTTCATACTTGGTAATAAATGCTAATACACATCTAACTCAAAGAGATTTTTAGGACAAAACTAACAAAAAACATCTGTTTTATTGTTGTGGCTGTTGGTGTTTCGATGGAAAACAGAACACTGCGTTTACTATGAATAATTATGAATAACAATAAACCTTATTTTTGCTTCTCTGTTGAGCAATCAGGACTAATTTCATCATTACGTGTAGTACCCGTTCAATATGTGCTTGTTTTTTCTATGTATTTCTGTGGGTTTTTTCCGTGTATATTGAATAGAAACTTTCACAATTTTACCGATATCTCTTGCATTTCTTATACAAACAACGTCAAAGTCAGCAGAGCACACACTGGTGTCCTTAGCGACATGCGTGCCAAGGTTGAGGACTATGAAGTGAACTGTTGGACAGTTATGTGATTAACAGACAGACGTTCCACACATTTAAAGATTGTTTCCTAGTCCATGTTTTCTCTTTAAAGCTTTGGTGCTGACCTCTAACATTCATATTTAATTAGCTTAACACGTTCATATAAATGGGAATGCATTCCTTCAAGTTCATTACCTACCTACCTACCAACCAACCAACCAACCAAACAAACAACCAATCAACATGTTTAAACTCATTTAAGGGAAACTAAACATTCTCTTCTGAGCAAAATCCACCCAATGTCTGATTTAGAAAAATGCCAAGAAGTGGGTGGAGAGCCGAGGGAGGGAGGAGCAGTGCAGGGGGTGTGGTCAAGCATTTATTTAAAAGGAGGAGGAGTCTGAGACAACAAGCCTCACACTGATTGGACAAGAGGTTGATGAAAGTGTGTGCTGGCTAAGAAACCCTGACAATGGCAAAGTTTGAATGCAGTAGCTTGTGTTTGACCAGAGAGGGCAGTAGATACACTGATTAAACGTATAATTTCACCTAAATCACCAAATAACATTACTGGTTTACACCTGAAAAATGTGGTTTAATTATACTTGAAGAGAAAATAAACTAAACTGAGTCCTCACTGAGAAGATAGAGGGTGTTAGCGCTAGGTCTATATTATCCAGCAGGTTGGTTTTTTTCCTAACTTGCTCTCCAAAATGGAATGATGGTGTGAAATATCAATATTAATAGCAAAAACACTGAGACCTCATTATGGTGAAGGTCACAGCGGGCTGTGGATTTAGAGCGGAGGAAGATAAACGAAACCCTTCAGCGTTTATGGCAGAGGAGAAACACTGCGCTCGCCGCCGGACACCTTACGAAGGCGGGCTGTCATCCTCGCTAACGCGCTTTCAAGAAGAAGAAGAAAAAAAAGTTATCCTCCTCCTCTTTTTTTTTTTTTTTAGATGAACATTTTTGTGAAATCAGCCTGTGACTTTTTAATGTGTGCAAAGTGAATTCAAATCAGTCATTAAAATGCAAAGAGCAGCGCAGGTAAGTCAGGATTAACAGCAGCACCACGGGGACGAGGTTCACTGCAGATAGAGACTGAATCTGAGCAGGTGAGTGATGGGAGGCTCCGCTACAATCACTGAATATCACAAAACAACACTTTATATCTGCATGTCTGGGAGATTCTGGGATGTGATTTTGAACATCATGGTTTGTGTGAATGTGTGTGTACTTGTGAGGTGTATTGAATGCGAATCGTAGCTTGATTGTAGAGGTACGAGCTAACTGTGCATTAAAACAGTTTATACAATAAAAGGCTTAGGGTCTCTGGGTTCATCCTTCAGCTGTGGATGAAATTATACTGATGGACTTCGAGGCACAAAAACGATCTTGTTATAATGAGAAACGGCTCCAATTCTTCTCTCCTCTGACAGTTCTATGCTTCCGTAAGAACCCACTGATGACGTCAGAAAAGATCACTTATAGCAGGATCAGGGACTTAGTTTCATCTGCATTTGATCCAGATTACAGATGTAAGAGGGCGAGAGCTATAAGCGCGTAAAGCTTTGTACGGATCCAGCGTGGAGGTCTGTGCTCTCTGCGTGATCTTGTATTTTATGACGCGCGTGTTTGTGTCGAACAAGACGTGATATAATTCTGCAACGCGACATAAAGATAAAGTAGTCTGAAGTCACTGTTGCTTGAATATTCCTCAGGTTTTTGCTCTGCAGGGATCAGCGTCTCTCCTCCGCTGTGGTTTACATTTCATATCATGGCTGAATATTTCTCATCACGGCCGAATATTGAGCAGAGAATAAGCTCAGAGCTCAGAATAATGTTTGCTCTCATCCTCGGGAGCGTGAACACAAAGATCCGACCCCGCCGCTAACAGGCTTTGTGAATTAATGGCCCTCATGGGTTCCTCTCAGTAACAGGGAAAATGTCCGTTCCAATCATTTTAGACAAACAAAAAGTTAAAAAGTTACATAATAAAACAGACTCAATTCAGCCTCAATGTTATTATTGAAACCTTTGAATTAAACCAGCGCATTATTAACATCCTTGAACAAAGTTCTTCTTATGAAAATGTCAAAGCAGGGTTTTTCCATCCAGAGGATTTCAAAGCGACATCGAGACTGAGCAGATCACGACGAGAGAGAACTTCCTTGAACTCTTTCTGTTTCTCTGAAAAGCAGAACCCTGCGCAGAAATCTAAAGTTTCCTCCTGCCGTTTAAAGCCTGGTTGGCTTCATTAACGGAAAAACATTGTCAGCCGCGTGACAAGAACTTCAACCTCCGCATCACGTCAAAGTGAATTTGGAAACATATTCTGACTGCGGCAGGTGCAACAGCAATCTGAGGGCTTTTTTTAATGTGTCGTTAGAAACCCGCCACAGAAGCTGCGGCAGACGGGGAACAAAGCGAGAGAGAAAGTTGCCAACGTTACCATCGGAGAGCGATCTTGATGGGCGTGGTGAGGCAGGAGGTGAAGAGGTCGGCGGGGAGGTCGGGGTTCATGGGCAGCAGCTCGCTGGCCTCGCAGGCTGCCAGCTGGATGCAGTTCTTCATGGAGGGGGGCAGCGGCATCTGGGCCAGGGGGTGGCTCGGATTGATGGCCGCCACCTGAGGGGACACAACACAGACGGCGTTTGTTTAATGTTCATTAGTGAGGCTTGAAAATGAATACGTTTTTAGAGAGAAATCGCAATTTAAAGCGTGTTTCCACGAAGTGGATTGGTTCAGTTTGGCACAATTGTTTTGCATTTCTATAAGGAATAAGACCAAAAGAAAGTTCCTACTTTTTCATTTGTGACACCCGCCCCTTTGGGAAACCATAACAACAGTACGGTGCGATAAGGGTGGAGACAATGAGCTGATTGTCAGTTGTTTCTTCAACGCCGTTTTGACGTCTTGTTATTATTAAGTCAGGATTAACAGCAGCACCACGGGGACGAGGTTCACTGCAGATAGAGACTGAATCTGAGCAGGTGAGTGATGGGAGGCTCCACTACAAAACAGCCAAAAACCCTTTATAACAACTGCATGTCTGGGAGATTCTGGGATGTGATTTTGAACATCATGGTTTGTGTGAATGTGTGTTATTTGTGAGGTTTATTGAATGCGAATCGTAGCTTGACTGTAGAGGTACGAGCTAACTGTGCATTAAAACAGTTTATACAGTTAAAAATAAAAGGCTTAGGGTCTCTGGGTTCATCCTTCAGCTGTGGATGAAATTATACTGATGGACATCGAGGCACAAAAACGATCTTGTTATAATGAGAAACGGCTCCAATTCACAAAAGCTGCTGTATGTACTCCATTGTTGTCTGTTGTGTTGTCGTTCATTGTCATCACAACCGTTCAACAGCGTCACGCTACAGCCTTGACGTTAGATTCTATCTAACTTACCTGCCGCTGAGCCTGGGGTCTATTTTTGTGCCCGTTAGGTTCATGAAATACCACGGATTTGGTTGCTTTTACTGTGTTTTTATCCATTTAACTATCATTGGTGCGTGAGGACAGAAGCGTGTAATGTAACGTGATGTGATGGAAATGACACGAACGGAAGAATCAGAGCAAATATCGAAATCATTTGCATCGGATACCAAAAGATATGCGGTGAAAATACACAGGAGAATAAAGATGAACGACGACAGAGGTTAAAAGGATGAAATATTTGTCCTTTACTCCTTAAAAGTAAGAATATTTAATGCAAGTTTGAGTTTGGGATTTGTGGTACACTATTGGTCAAAATCAGTGGATCAGATGTCTGGGAAATAGTCTTACGGAGTCTTTGCTCAGTGAAGTTGATAAGGAAGAGCGAATATACACAACAGCCACCGGGGGGGGCGACTCCACTGCTTGTTAAAAGAACTGTTCAGTTTCTACTTCCTCACAGTTAATGACTTTGACCGTGAGTCTCAGCTCTTCTTCAACAGAACATGATGTCATTTTTGTAAATTGTGTTCCCATTTAACGGAAAACAGATAGTCGAGCACAGCACATGCGAGTGGAATCCTCAAAAAAATAAAGAAATCTCTGCAAAACATCCAATACTGTGGCGAGTCAAAATCTTGATGTTTCGGTTGCCACGCAAAAAAACTTCTGTGAAAATGTGGTCGCTGTTTACTCCTCCTTCTATAGGAGCAGAATATTGTTACACAGTTGGAACATTATGTTTTTGAAATGGCTGCTTGTTATTATTATTATTATTATGACTAGGTGGTAAATGCATCAGCACAAATGTGCTGTTAACAGCTCGGTCGTTTGAAAAGACACAAAGACAACTCTGTCAGACTGCGGCGTGTGGGGAGATCCTCGAGGTTGTGACACCGGCATCAGGCGAGAAGAAGTGGCACCGAGCCATCGCTAATTAGCACCACGTTACCACCTACACAAGCCTGTTTGTGTTCATCTCATCACATCTGGCGTCTCCCCGTCACTCACTCAGTCTCCCAAACCACAAACTTCCCGACAGAGAAGAGTCTCCACTTTGTTTCATCACTTGTGAAATTTCAGTGACAGATTTCCCGGGGACCAGACACTCATGCATTTCTCCCAGAGTGAGCTCACAGCCATTAAACCATACTAGCGCATAGTGCGGGGTGGTAGACTGGTTCATACTGAAAAAAAACTTTTTTATTCTTTTACCGACCTAAATTTGTAGCATTTTATTATTTAAACTATTTTACTTTTGTGTTTTTTTATGTGCCTTTAACTCTGTAAAGCACTTTGGTTGTTTTTAAAAGTGGACTTGACTTAACTTTTATGATATGAATATTTCATATACTGTAAGACCTCCTCCGTCTCGCTTTCCTCCTCCATGTCTGTGACTTTCGTGTCTGTTCACAAATCAGAAGGATCAGACAGGTGATCCAGGAAGGACATTTGTTTCTGAATGAAAAACAAAGTGAAATTCAAACACTGCTGCACTGTTCAAGGGAGGACACTTCTAACTGCTGCACCACCCAAACTCATGCTAAGGGCTTCACTGACAGTAGGTGTTGGGTAGCTTCCGAAACTGAAACAGTAGAACAGGACGACAAAGACAAAGTTGTACCAAAATGACAAGCTGCGACTTATGTTTGACAGTTTTGGGGGAGGTTTAAAAAGTCTGACGAGGACCAAACAATGTTGACATCCTCTTCCGCAGATCCGGGTCTGGGTTGCGGGGGCACTAGCCTTAGCAAGGAAGTCCAGACCTCACCCCTCTCCCCAGGCCACGTCTGCCAGCTCCTCCGGGAGGATCCCAAGGGGTTCCCACGCCAGCAAAGAGATATAATCCCTCCAGCGTGTCCTGGGTCGGCCCCCGAGGTCTACTCCCGGGAAGGGCATGACCAGGACCCCTCCCTGACCAGGAAGAATCCTAACCGGATGCCCGGACCACCTCAGCTGGCTCCTCTCGACATGGAGGAGCAAACAACCATTTACTGCTAACGTTGTTAGGCTTAGGTTGTCGCTAACTGCACAAAACGAACGGAACATCTCTTGCATTTCTTATGCAAACTAAGTCAAAGTCGGCACTGCGCACACTGGTGCCCTTAGGGAGTCACCTGCCAAGTTTGAAGGCTGTCGAGCAAACCGTTGGAGGGTTATGCGATAGATAGACGCACGATGGAGGCAGATGATCCGCTGCGGCGGAGAAGCCAAAGAAAGAGAAGATGACAGACAGACACCTGAACGTCAACCATCGCAGAGCTGCTCTTTTATGATCTTCATAAGCGACTAAATTGTGTTTACCATATTAAAATCTCAAGTTCAACTCTTGGCTTTGTTCTGTGCAGCATGAGACGAGCCATTAAAGTGTTTTATCTTTGTTTTTTTTGTCCTGTTGCAGAAAAATTTGGCTGCTTATGGAATATTTGAGTCCCTTTTTTCCCCAGCTTTACCACTTTAGTACTTCCAGGTAGAAACACTGCAACCGACGCATACATTGTGATAACGTCATGATAATGTGATAGTTTATTGATCCCTCCTGCTTGCCGTCCTAAACAAACCTGTCGTCCGCTCGGTTCTGAGAGCAGGTTTTACTGCGGCCGCTCGGCACCCGCGGACGGATCAGTCAATACCGACAAACATGACGAACGGGAGAGGGCTTTGATTTTGATGTGGGACTTTAATTATATTTGGAGCTTGTGACTATTTATGTGCTTATCGTGTTGTTGTACTGCTGATTTGTTTGCAGGGAGTTCACTGTGGTTTGTCTTTTCACTAAACAGACTTTAATGAGCTTTGGGCTTTAATGCCGGCAGTGATCCAAGACTTTACTTTATCATCGCCGACTGTTATGGCCCGTTTCTTTCATTCTGCTGCCCGGCCTAAAAACTCAGTGAGAAATTAAAGGGAGATTATTATGATCATTATTATTTTTATTGCTTCTTTCATGCAAAACTTAAGCCTCTATTTTAAGTAAGTGTGAATCTGTGTGCTCACTTCACTTGCCTTCAGTGGGGGGTTTTTTTTTCTGCCCAATCATTTTCGATAACGCAACAGCATCAACTGAAAAACCAGGAGTCTTTGTTTGTGAAGAGATTTTTGATGACACGTCCTCCAATCGGACGTGTCCTGTTTCACAGACTAAAGTGCTTTTGCCTTTTCAACAGGAAACATTTCTTAGATATTGATCTTTGACATTGTTGAATTTTGCTGTATTGTTTTTGTTGAGCTGAGAAAATCACTGGATTTAGACACCGTAAAGAGAAAACAATGTCAAATCCAATGCAGGACACCTTCACATCCTCACAGGAGCACAAAATGCAAAAATGATGTCTTTGTGAGACAATGTGCTTGAAATGACTACATGCTCAATGTATTGTTAACAGATTTATAGTTTAAGTGACTGTATAGGACAGATATCACATTGGTAGTCGAGATTATTATATCGTATCGGACAAATAAAAGTGAATTCAGGAGGTGCCAATATTAGGGGTGGGTGAAAACATCAATTTGGTGATATATCATCGATATACTGTATCATCACCTTCCTCCAGGGCAAATGTCGATATTTTAACAATTATTTAATTAAGGTGCTCTAAATTAAGTATATTTCACTTGCGACGTGCGTCACTACTTCATGTCTCCTCACGGTGGCGCCGCTTGACTGAATGAGGGGAAACTTTACAGCGGGATAATGGTGGAGAAAGCTACATTAAGAGACGCTCCGTCCACGTTATAAGACAAAGACTTCACGTGCTTTGTTCTCTATCTTCCTTCCTATTAACTTTTCACGGTAACGTTTTGTTTTCTTCAGTTGGACATAATATCGTGATGTTTCACTGTACGGTTTTCCCGCGACATATTGATTGTCACAGAAACGTTGTATCGTGATATTATTGGTATCGTGGTCCATGTGTCGCGTATCGCATCACGACACATTTCCCACTTTCAAGAGAAGTGACCGACGGTCATAGATGAAAATGCCTCTGTACGCAATTGAATCGACTGAGAAACCAAGGATCCAAATGACGTGTGCAGAAAACGTGTCAACAAACGTGCTTTTTGCATCGCGATATTATTTGTGTTGCGTATCGTATCGTGAGGTAACGTGCGATTCCCACGCCTAGCCAGTATGTTAAAAAAATACAATTAAAATCGATATCAAACCTCAATTATTTGACCATAAATCAGGTTTTTGTAGCAGTACAATCCCTGAGACGGTTAGCAGCTACGATAAAAAGCTGCTTCGAGAACTAAAACTACAGACTCGTAGTCTGAGCAGGAGGAGTCGAGTTGAGTGAGGACTCCACGAACTCTCCGGCACCTGGGAATCAATATTTGCACAATTACGTAACGATATGTAAACATAAAACGTGAAGAAATTAAGTACAGGGGAACTTTAGCTGCACTGTAGAGACACAAACACGGCAGTGATAGAGTAGAGCCACACGAGTGAAGCTGCTGCAGAGTCAGCACCTGACAACACCATGTGACCTGAGGCGATCGCTGAGAACCCTCTGTTGTTAATTAGAGCACAAGACGGGAAAACAATAAAACAAATGATCTTGAGTGGCAATCAATTATTAACCAATTATTAAACTATTCATTATTCGTACATCATTAAAACGAGCTGCCAGATTTTTCAGCTTCTTAAAAGTCAATATTTTCTGGTGTCTTTGCTCCACATCACAAAGGAAAGCTTGTGGATTTAGTAATAAATTCATTATCAATACCTCGAGAAAGCCTGAGAATGATGTAAAGGAAATGCAAGGGTTGCCAGGCCTTGGTTGACATCAAATTCAAGGACTTTTCAAGAACCAATTCCCTCAAATTCAAGGACCGAATATGCTGACACAGCTCAAGACAGGAGGACAACTTGTAAGAGCACTTTTATTGATTTGCAGCATCTGGACAAGCGATTGTCCTTGGGATCTTGGTCAAAGTGAGACAGAGATCTTGGAACGTTGTCATTTACTCTCTCTTTGCTTAACTTTACTCGCTCATTGTTGTTCTGCAAAGAATCTCACGTCAACGGCGGAGAGAAACACCGCTAGACATGTGTCCTGCGTAGGCCTAGTCTACGTACATGAACAACACAGTAGGTGGCGTCGCAATAAACAAGGGGGACAAAATTCAAGCACTTTCAATGACACTATGTCTATTTAGGGCAATATTGAAAAACTTTCAAGGATGTCAAGGACCCGTGGGAACCCATGGAGAACAGAAACACAAGGCGGGAAGAACGAAGCAACAGAAAGTGGTTTATTCATAAAACTGCCACGACCTGATTCAGTGTGTGTGTTCAATCCAGTTCAGCTCATCAAAAAAAAGAAAAAGGTCCGTGTGGAGTGGGAGTGGGAGGCTCTGTGGATTTATGTAATGTCTCCTTGCGCCTGTATATACAGCACGGCCTTCACACTCGTGCTCGTCCAATAACTCGTTAGTTGACTCTATAATAAGTGGCGGAGGTGAAGCAGCAGCAGCAGAGTCTCAGATCTCAGTGTGAGACATGATGTATTTACAGTTCTGCTGCTCTATAAGGGGCTCTGCACACACGCATGAATAAACCATGATATTAAAAATACTGAGGAGTCTTCTTAATTAATAGGAGGGGGGTTCTCTGTGCGAGTGTACATGTGTTTCTATTCCCTATCATCATGCATGTTTCATCTCTCTTTGAAAAATCTCGCAGGTGCGAGCGGGAGCCCGGTCGTGGCTGTGCACGTGGACGCGTGCCAGATCCTCACCGACGGCGGTTCATAACCTCGTTTTTCTCGTTTTCCGAAGAGGGGGAAAAAAGTGCCGACTCTCTCGCAGAGACAGAAATAAAGCGGCGTGTTTGTAAAAAAAAAAAAAGAAAAAGAAAAAGAAAAACCTCCTTGTGGTGTCGACCTGACAAACACCACCTCCCGAAGGAACTGTGGGCAAACAACGCGGCAGTAATTCTGACGGTAAATGCGAGAGGATTGCCAGCACCACCAGCAGCAGCAGCAGCAGCAGCAGCTGATTAATGCCAAAGCAGTCGTTATAATTATCACATTAGCATATTGTAATCTCACAAATTATCATGAAAATTGTGGCAGCTTGCTTTTCTCTCCTTTCCACTGGGGATAATCAGGAAGCTGTTTAACTGCTGCTGCTTTTTTTTTGTTTATTTATTTATTTATTTATTTATTTTTCTTAAGCGATACTGCTTTATGAGACTAATTGTGCAAGGAGCGAGGGATTTCAGACGTATCCAGGTCAGGAGAGAGAGAAGCAGTAGCAAGGCCAGTTTTTGACAGACATAATAATCAAGGAACCCATCTTTACGTGCAACATGCAAAGTATTTACATTTTAAAAATGGGTGATTATTGAAATAAAACGCTCATACCAATAATCAGCAAAGCGCTTAATATTGGCCCCCAGTATGTTTTTTCTAACAAAATGCTGTAGAAAAGTCTTGTTTAGAGCTCAAAACCCTCCGGCTTCATCGCGGACATTTATGTCCCCTAATGTTTTAAGAGGGAAGTAAATTAAAGTGACGTAAAAACAGACAAACTTACTGAAAACAGATTGGCTAGTAGAACTTTAAGCAATATGAAACTAAAGGTGCCGTATGGTTTCAGTAAAATAATGATCAATAAACCCATCTTTACATGCAGCATATTTACATTTTAAAAGTAAAAATGTTGAGTTAAAATGTGTTTTACGTGTGATCGACAACAGAGCTCCAAACATCACGTGACTCCACCATGTTGGCAGGAAAAACGTAACGCTGCCAGTGTTGGTTTTAAGCCATCAAAGATTGGAGGGACAAACACAAGACTGAAAGTTAAAAATAAAGAGTTAAATTGACTCTAATTTACTACTTTTACTTTAAACAGTGTAATGCAACAGCACATACACATACATACATTTCCTCTCCAGTGCTAATGCAGTGGCCATGAGTGCAGACAGGAAGTGATGAGATATTTAAAAGGAAGCACTCAGACAGACGCGCACACACACAGATTGTGAATGAGTGACTGACTGAATGAATGGAGTGAGGGAGGAGGTTGACACGCGGCTGTGGAGGAGTGATAAAACACCTCCTCCTCCTCCTCCTCCTCTCATGCGATATCTTCAGCTCCTTTGTCTGCTTCCTTTCATGCTCTTTTCTTCATCTGCACCCCTGCTTCTCTACATCACATCACACACTCGCCGCGATGACATCGAGCCTGTCGTGCTCACAAGTGTGAGTTTGAAAATGGCTGACAGGCCTTTGTGTGTGTGTGTGTTCCTGGGAACGAAACCACCACCCATGACGTACATGTCAAGTGTTAAGAAAAGGGGGATTTGTGTGTGTGTGTGTGTGTGTGTGTGTGGGGGGGACTCCCCATCTGCATCATCTCCTGAATGATTCAACAAATCTCTGAAAGTCAACACCTCCACCGTGATCTTCCATTACCCTTCCCCATTAAACACTTCCTGTACGCGTGGGTGAGCACTCAGGTGGAAAAGTGAAACTGCCTATGGATGTGATGTAGCGTCTCCTGCCTTTATAACCGAAGGGCCTCCGCCTCCTTTTATTTCCCTGCTGAAACGCGGCAGTCAAACCCCCCGAAGCATGCACCTCTGTGCAATCATTCAGCTAATGCCCTCAGAGCGCTCACTCTGCCCTGCTACCAAAGTGTACATATTGTACTTGTCCGTTACAGAATATTTCACCTTACAGTGACAACGGCTAAGACTTGAGGCTGAAGTTGGAACTTAATAACGACAAAATGCTGTAGAAAAGTCTTGTTTAGACACTTTAGAGACCATCTTGGCAGGAAGGTATTCTGCATAAACAGCTAAACATAAAATTGGTGATTATTAAAATAAAATACCCATACCTATAATCGTCCTTAATATTGGCCCCCAGTATGCTTTTGGTAACGTCTTATAAAACTTCACCTCCAGGGTTTGAAGCTAAATTTGGACCAGAATTGCACTTAAATAACAAAATGCTACATACATCACATGACTAAATACTGCCAGCTGAGTCATGATATTAGTCAATATTGATACAAGTTATTACTAGTTATTGAGACTGAAAACTGACATTTGGAGCCAGTAAAAAATAAATTTTACACACACACAACACATAACTTTGTTTAATCCTTAGGCTTCGTTATGGACATTTTTGTCCTCTAATGACTTAAAAGAGTAGTAAATTAAAGTCAAGCCTGAGGGTTAAGTAAAAACAATGTAATACACAACAAACACTATAGCTTACTTACTGGCAAGTAGAATGTTTAACAATGCTGTATGGTTTCAGTAACATGTCTAAAAAGCTTTATTAAAGTATTATTATAATGAAATGCCTAACCCCCCAAAAAACAAAACAAAACCTTGAATGAATTTGTCCAGAAACTCTCTGAACGCTAAACTACAAGTTCACAATCGATCATCTTTATGTGGCTAAGTGTGAATTTTTAAGTCAGTATCCAACCAGTTCCATTATGTACTTTAAACGCAATTAGATGGTTAATGTAATACATCTACAGTGCTTTTCAAAGAAGACAAGTCACATTCACCCATTCATACAGTGCCTCTATTTATAGACATGTGCTTCCCATTCATATTGTAATGCTAAAGCCGTAATGTTCATTGTGCTTCCCAGGGACACTTCATGAAGAAAAGTGAGAGCCAAAGATCCAACCACAGCTCCTCACAAAGGGTGAATCACCCACTCTACAGCTTAGTTCACATTACCACAGACTGAAGTGACTCACAGATTTCTTCCTGTTTTCATAGCGCATTGTGGACACAGAAATCTGATCATCAATGATTTTCAAGTCAGACTTGTGTCACTTCAGTACACAGTCCTGAATCAGATGTATATCTGTTCATGAAAAGGTAAAAAAGTAAACAAACAGAGGTTTGTTGATTTGTGCCTTCAGGAGATTAAAATACAAGAATAAACCCAAGAGTCCAGGACTAGTTTATGGATTAACAACAATGAATATGTCAGTTTCCATAGAGCAGGAACCAGCCCAGTCAAAACAGTCCTGACGTGATCAGTGAAGGAGCAGCTGTGTCGGGACCTGGAGTCTGAGTGTCGAGTTCAGTATGTCCACTGCCTTCACCTTCACATGAACAGGTCAACACAGACTTCTTCTGTGCACAACTCTCTTCTTCTCCATCTCTTCTCTGTCATTTCCCAGCTAATACAGTCTTTGCTGAAACTTCTCTGTTAATAATTGAGATGAATGACAGTGTCGTCTTATTAGAAATTCACATTACATGCCACAGCCAGGGGAGGAAAGAGGAGGAAATACTCAGAAGACTTGGTCTGGGAGTTCCCTCTCTCTCTCTCTGTGTGTGTGGTAACATTCCTCTACTCCATTTTAAAGATGCATAAATCCTGGTCATCCAGTGTTTCAGATCCCATAAGAGGCTTTCCACACAGACACGAGTCGAGGTAAATCCACTGAACTCTCAAAACGCCACCCTTGTGTTTGGCATAGAAAAAAACAAGGGTTCGCTGTACGATAACTAACCAAACTCCCCGATTTTACGGTCACGATTCGATTATCGATGTCTTCTGCCATTCTTTGACTTGTCTAGTTAAGTCTGGGATCATGTCAGTTGTAAACTAAGCATAAGAAGAAGAGAAGTCATAGAGAGTCGTGGAGCTCTGTTGTTAAAGGGCGGTTTCACCTAGTTTTTCCCCACTTGGTCAAATGAAGAACAAACTTAAAATCAGTGTTTGTTTAATTCACATTCTATTACATTCTATTCTATTTCCCAGATATGTTCCTCATAAAAGTTGACAGAAACACTACAGCAGTGTAGGGCTTTTATTTCCTTTGAAGGAAGTCGACATTTTGCCAGTTTTATTTATTTTGATCAATCCCAACTTCCTGTGTTGTGGTGGAAATGAGACACGTATCTCAGATCCACTGTCAGAGGGTTGAATAACACATTTATCTCTGGAACTGAGTTAAAAAAACTGAATATTTTTTGGGTAGTGGCCCTTTAAGGTCACTCAATCTGCACTGACCTCCAATAGCATTAAGAAGGTCACAGGTCTGAGGCTGCAAACACGTCTGTAGCTGTAGTTATGGCTTTATTAGCGCGAGGTGAATTTTTCAGGAAGGAGTCGTCTGTGTTGACGGAGTTGTTGCCGTAGTTACGTCTACGTAACTGATGATGCACGTGGAGACGTCCTGTGCTCTGCTACGCGCTCATGACTATACTTTACACGCAAACGCAAAACACTTCCACGGAATATTCAAGTTCCAAATCAGCAGTTGCCATGGTTACTGTAAGTTCAGGTTTGAGGGGCGGAGCTATCGCGTAGTCGCGCTACAACGGCTACAATGCCTTTGGGGGCTTTCGCAGGTCGAGATTGTGACACGGCTACTCGTGAGCAGAGGTTCTTCTCGAACTATTTAAACAAACACAGAGAAGATGATCCAGTTTTCAATGTCATATGGGGAGAATATATGGGAGTATGGGTGTAGCCTCTCTCCCTCTCTCTGCATGTGTGTGTGTGTGTGTGTGTGTGTGGGCACCACTGGTTGTATCAGCTTGAGATAAATTCAAGCTGAGAATCATGATTCCACTCTCTGCCAACACTTACATCACCTTCATAAATACTGCAGAGATGCATGTGTTTGTGTTTGTGTGTGTATGTGTATGTGCTGTTTTTAGTATTTGCATGTTACAAATCAGCCTCTTTGTCACGAATAACTCACAAATACCAACAGACTGTTTGTGTTTTCCAGGCAGCGACCTCTTATTCTTATTCCTATGCTACTGCAGCACAAAGCGTGACAGTCACTGTGTGTGTGTGTGTGCCCCCTTGTATACACTGTACATCTTTATGAGGAACAAAAATAAACAAAACCTTATAAAACGCGGGAATTGAGGGCATTTTGTGAAAGTGAGGCCAATTTGGCCGGTCCTCATGTTCCATCACACCTTAAAATGACTTGGTTTTAAGGTTAAAATTAGGGTTAAGATTAAGGTGAGTATAAGGTAAGGGTCTACAGACTTTATTTATATTTGCTCTCTCATCATCCTCCTCCTCTTCCTCACATATACTTCAATATACACTCCATACCCTGGTTTATAGTCTGGTGAGTGTGTGTGTGTGTGTGTGTGCGTGCGGCTGCCCACCTCCAGCTCCTGCTCTCTCTGAAGAGCGAACTGTTTAAACGACTTGACGATGATCCCGGCGTTGGAGCAGTCGTACACGAATATGGACGGACTCCCCATCCACGTCTGCAGGTCGTAGATGGACAGTGGGATGTACTGGGTGTAGTTCTGCAGGAAGACATGGGGGGCGGGGTCAGTGTGAGACATCAGAACATCAGAGCAAAGGCATGTCATGTTATCGCTGGTAAATTGCTTTTATTAAGATTTGTGTTCAATTATTAACTAGTCATCTGTTTGATGGAGAGTGTGAGCAGGAGGACGTGGCTGTGAAAAGAGGATGATAATCAAGAATCTGGCAACCACGCTTCCAGGAAGGTGTTAATACTTAATACATAATAGAAAATTGAGTTTCTTTGCCACCAGATCTCCACACTGATGGTGCGTTTGAACCGGCAGTGACACCACAGCCGGGTTTTTACTGGAGGAGGAAAAAAAGAACAAGCACGAGGAGTAAAATGCAGAGATAAAAAAAGAGGAGAGAGAAAACGAGGCGGGCATTAGACCCGAGGGTGTGCTGGGGACAAGGAGGCGACGGTTCAGGCCAGACAGCGGTGGTGCATCACTGTGAGTGGGTGCTTACTTATCGTGCAAGGCTGTGAACGACTCCACATTTTATGCTCGATTCGCGTGCCGTTGACTCTCGGCTCCGCGGCGGAGTTAAACTGTGGGATCACACAAGCCTCCACACAAGCTGTGGTTTAATGTTCCGCCCCGAGAAATGATGACCACAAGGAACCTTTAGACACGCTCATTTATTTTGCATCAGTTTTTTGACCACAGGAGCTTGTAGAACCAAACATGAGCCTAATGGCGCTTTTCCACCACACAGTACGAGCACTTGCATCCATCAGTGACAGTACCTGGTACCTGCTGGGTTTTTAGTTTGTTTTTGATTCCTGCTCTAAACTAAAAACTGCTGGTCACTGATTGGTCAGAGAGTGTCATCAGTGGAAGAGTCATAAGCGCGACGTCCGACACAAGAATCAAAGCGAACAATACCGAACTATTGATCAGTTAAAAAGACTTAAAAACCACTGAAAACATGCGTCAATCTCCAACATTTAGCAAAGGAAATGTCTTAAACCTCTGGTGTATTTAGTGACAGCACTGCCGGAATCATGCAGGAAGAACTGAACGATCCTGTGAGCAAATCTTCTTAATGAGCTGATTCTAATGATTCAGTTACACTGTAAACAGAAGCTACACAAGCTAGCATCAAAGCCTGACTCAGCATTTAAAGTCATTACGTAGCATAAAATGGATTTTACTGACTTAAATCTGACTTAAAACTGACTTTTTTAAAACCACCTCTAGGGAGACGGACAGGGATGCGAGTTTTTCACAAAAAGTGATTTTGCTTGTTAAATATACACAACTCGGATATAGCTCCCAAGGTGCTAACAGCTAAGCTAACAGCAGAGTCCGCAGATTTATTTGCTATGCTTTCGTGTCATGATTGTCCACTCAGGAGGACATTTGAGCTCGTTTCTGTCCTCCATTATCACCATAAAACGACAAAATGACGCCACTGTTGTCTTCTTCTGACAAAGGGGGAGAGCTCGAGTGTCGGCCGGGCTGTGTTCACGGCGCCCTCTGCTGGACTTAAACAGGTTTTTCAAGGATCAAGTTTAAACTTTCCCAGCCAAGTTGAAAAGAAAATGAGTATTTTTGATACAAACTTTGGTCTACGGACAAAAAATATATGAAGTGAAGGGATTTAAAGCTCAGTGACGTCTTTTATACAGATATAGTTGTAAAATATGATTATTAATGATCATTATCATTATTACTGGGGTTCTTTATTGATTGTTCTTTATGTTATTACAGACTGCAGCTTTAATCTATGAGACGTACCTTATTAAAGACCCAGATTTCCCCGTTGACCGTGGGTCGCGGGACCCCGTGGCCGTTGTAGTGGAAGAGGACTCGCTCCTCTTTGGCGTTACGCCTCAGTGACGTGCACAGCTTCTTCACCTCGTCCACGGTGGGATCCAGGCTCTGTTTGTAACGCGCCTGCAGAAAACACAGACAGGGACGAGACAGGGAAAAAGGTTTCATTACAACATATTTATGCATTTGTACAAACTTAAAATGCCAACAGACCCTCAGAGACTCTCAGAGGAGGAGACGATGAATCACTTCATCTCTAATTGTCATGTTCATGATGCAATATCAAGAATGAATATATCTGACCCACGATGTCCTTGAGAAAGTGAGGCAGAGACACATTTGTAAAACAAGGCTGAATAACCTGACATCAGCGACATCGACGATTAACTAACTCAACTCTTTTGATCGTCGTTTAACCTGTTTGAGGTTTTTCTTCTTTTTTTAAATAGTTTTAGTTTTTGAGCTTCTTAAATATGAAAATGTTCTGGCTTCTTTGATCCACATTTGAAAGAAACCATTTCAATTTTAATTTTTTAAATTTCAACATTTTATGACACGTTATGGACCAGAAAAAACAAAACAAAACAATAACAGACATTAAAATGTGACAATTGATATTTTGACCCAACTATATCATCAAATGAGTCCTGTATAAAGTACCTTAAAGGTGATACTTGAGTAAAAGTACAAGTATGTCATCAGAAAATGATTTTAGTAGAACTTTTTTTTGGAATAATATTACTTAATTTAATTTAATTTTTTTATATACTTTATTAATCCCCTTAGGGAAATTATTTCTCTGCATTTCACCCACCCTAGAATTAGGAGCAGTGGGTTGCGACACGGAGTAGCACTCGGGGAGCAATGGGGATTGGGTACCTTGCTCAGGGGCACCCCAGCCCTTTCGGCCTGGTAGGGACCGGCGACCAAGCCAAGTTCCCTTTCCACTTGGCCACGGGCTGCCCCTTAAGTAAGTCTAAGTATATGACATTTACAGTACTTGAGTATCAAGTATCAGTAAAGTCATTTTCTGATATTAAATGTACTAAAGTTTTATAAGTAAAAGTATTTTAAAAAAAAAGGGAGGATTGAGCCATGGTGGATCAGTGGTAGGGCGAGTTGTCTTTCAACTGGAAGGCTCCGGGTTCAATTCCTGCCTCTGCTAAGTCTATACGTGTCCTTGAGAAAAGACCCTACTGTATGTTGCAGTGTATGAATGGGTGAAAACTGTAGTGTAAAGCAGCTCATCAAGACTGTATTCTTTAAACTTTGTATAGTTTCATGTTGTGTACGTCACATATCGTGGTGTAAGAGAGCATGTGAGGACGCACAGACGTGACGTCAGGCGTGCCGCTGTTTTTAACTCTTAATCACGGACATTTCTCAAACACTTGACATGTCACATCACTCATGTGCCTCCAAGCTGATGCAAGTGAACTCGCCGTTAATCGTCCTCCGCTACAGAAACAGCGCGACATGTCAAGATGACCTCGATGGACGGGCTAAGTGGAAAAGAAGATGTTTCTCTTTTGATCAAAAAGACACCAAACCAGAGCGCGGAGGGAGAGAGGAAACTGCACAATTAAGAAGCTGGAAAGCTTTGACTTTAAAAAAGTGACCAAGACTAGACCTTGGCAAACCAATCGGAGCAACGGAGAAGAGTCCTTGTATGGTGTGTTGTGGCAAAGTTTGATGGAGAGATTCCCGTGAGGCAACAAATGTTACGGTTACGGAACCCAACGACGGTTGCCGTTTTTGCACAAAGAACATGAGAATCATGGGCGTGGTTTTACGTTCAGCGAGCGTCTTCAAGAGATTGCTACACGTTGGAGTGGCACTGGTAGAGGAAACACCGGCCAAGTCGAGCAGGATCTGTCAGCGGCGTCTCAGCCTTTCATTGAGACTTGAGCTGGACTTGCCGGCGTGCTGGAGCGAAGACAGAGGAAGCCTCCGTGGTAGAAACCACAACAAGTCATTCAGATGAACAAGACCGCGAGCCTACTCCGTCAAGGACACTCAGGGCGCTGAAAAAGTTCTTCCACAACCCTGGAACAAGTCCTGGAAGAGCTAATATTCCACGCAGCATCACCGAGGTAGTGTATGTTTGTTGTATTTACATGTATCACGTGTAGCAGAGGAACGGTCGCAACTCTGTCAACATGATGTTATGCCCCGCCCACCAACTCTATACAGAAGTTTGAATTTAGCTTGTAAGCTAACGAGGAGTTACATAATCTCTTTGTTGAACAAATGAATCAGTATGTAACCTTGGAATTCTACTTCTGTGGTTTCAGAATAACATTTCAAATGTGGTCGCCTGCAATTTGAAGACTTTATTTCCCACATGACTTTCCTGCAAAGTTGTCAACATCTTCCAGAGTCGCATGTGAGTCCATTTCCCTCCAAATGAAGAAAATCTCACACACACACACACACACACACACATCACAATCGAGTCAATACAACAACCCTCATAAACGACAATATTAGACACTCGGGCTATGTTTATTGTGCGTCCCGTTATGAGCAGCCAAAAAAAAAAAGAAGAGAAAGCTCTGTGTCAGTTGTGACTAACACGCTGACAGATCTGATACGAGTCAGACAAAGATGTTCTCCTGCTTCTCAAGATGCCAAAAACATTTAAAGGACGAGAGAGAGAAAATGTCAAAAATCACAAGGCTGGAAAACGTGTTTTGTTCAGGAGGAGAAACTCATTCCAACACAAAAGCATGGAAGTTATTCTTGGTGGTCTCACATTTCGAGTGTGAACTTTTAACATTATGTTAATGAAAGTCAGACAATAAAACCAAACAAAACATCGTAACACTTGTGTAAAACTGCTGTTTTTAACGAGCTTCAATGCAGAGGATCTCAAACGTTTTATACCACCAGAGAAACCACTGAGCTCCCTCAATAACACCATTAACACCAACGTTAAAATACAGTGGTGTAAACAGACCGAGCAGATTTATTCTCTCATCATCCTCCTCTTCCTCACATATACTTCACACACCGGTCTAATGAAATTTAGGACACGAGCACAAAGACCAGAGGCCGAAACAGAACCTATTGTTTTCCGTCAGATAATTATTATTCTGTGGCTTTGTGGGTGTTTACGTTTGGTGACCTTAGGTGAGAACTGAGCCAAAGTTAGGTTCCAGGGAATTCCACAAAACTTCCAAGTCAGAATTGAGAAAAGATTAAAGTCAGTTCTGAGGAATTCTGACTAAACTTTGACTTCTCAGAATTCCAACTTCCTGACTTCATTTCATAATTTCGATTATTTTTCCTCAGAATTCCCAACACTGACTTTAATCTCAGAATTCCGACTTTTTTTCCTCAGAATTCTGACTGTGAATTTAATCTCAGAATTCCGTCTTTATTCTCAGAATTGCAATTTAATTCTCAGAATTCTGACTTTTTTCACAGAATTTTCAACTTTCTGACTCTTTTTTTAACAATACTCTTCCATTCACACCTGAGCAAAAAGTACTCACATTTTTATTTAATTTTTTTAAAATCAGATTGAATTTTTTTGAAATGGCGTCACAGTTCAAAGTTCACTCGCTGCGATTTTAGGAACCAAAATAAAATAAAATAAAAAAACGATCTATTTCGTGACTTCTGTAGAATTGTCGGTACTCCCGTTTTTTTTTAAATTTAAAGTATGTGATATCAAATGTATTATTTATTTGACTCAACAACTTTTTGTAAATTTTGTAAAAGCCTGAAGATGGGATGTATAAACACACACCTCAGGATGGCCATATAAGGAGTTGTGTATTATTCCTGTGAGAACTAAAGATTAAAAACAAATCTTCCTAAATTTCCAAATGCAAATTAATCGATAAATTCCCATTCTGCCTTTCTGCTCAGCCACCTGCAGCTCAAACACCATCACGCTCCACTGCTGCAGTCGCAGTGGTTTTGTAAGAGTGAAGGCAGCGTGATGCTCATTCATGTGCCCGCGTGTTCATGCAGCGAGAGCGAGACGAGGACTGGTTTGTTCTTATTCGTTCACTTCATTGAATAATGAGTTTGAATGTCCATGGATGGACGGGGGACACAGAGGTGTCAACAAGTTATGCAAAGCACCCGGTTAGTCCAGTGTGAATCATTATCACACTTCTGTTACATAACTAACATGCAACTGTCAAACGGCTCTGAATCACAGGAGGAGCCACACTTTAAACTTCTCCTTCATCTACTAAACTCTTTCAAGTCACTTGAAATCGTTTGATTAAAAAACACAAAATACCACAAACATATCGTCTCAAAGACATGGGAACCCCAACGTCTTCTCTTCAAGCTCTGCAAGATTCAAGTGATACTACAATCAAACACAGTAAAAAAGATTTAAGTAGATGGTTCAACAGATGGATACAATTGGATTTCTGGCGTTTTAGAAATCTGATTGATGGAATTTTATTGTACGCATGACTTATATAATAAGTCATTTTGAAGATTGGGACATTTTTCAACATTTTCTGACATTCTCTGGACCAAATAAGTACTTTATTAATAAAGTACATAATTGGCAGACCTATCTAGACTAAGTTCAGGTTACATTACATTATTTTATTTGTAGGTGCACAGTCAACAACCAATTTACAGCTTATTTTTGAATAGAGCTGTTAAAAATATCTGTATATTTAGATTTTTTTTTTTCAAGTGAGCCTTTAGAATCAAAGTAAAGTGGGACTGATTTGGACAAGTGTTGCAACTACCAATTACAGCCAATATTGATGAATCTCTCCATTATTTTCTCAACTAATCAACTGGTTCATCCATTCAATCCAGAAAACTGTTTAATTTTAAAGTTGTTTTAACAAAACCTCAAACAAACTAAAGATGAGCTAAGAAGTCTTGGGTTTTTATCCACAAAGTTGAAATCAGTGGACTATTTTCTATTTTAAAATAAAAAAAAATAATTAAACCAATTAATCATTATCAAATTAGTGGGAGATTACCCGTTTTTTAATTAATTACTGCAGATTAGTTTGGAATAAAACAAAACTTCAAAAAGTCACAATTCAAACAACTTTTTGGCAGCAAAATTCTTCATTTATCTTTTTAATTTTCTATGAAATTCTCCCTGTTTTAAAAGGTGCCAACAGTGTTGTTTTAAGTTTTAATACCAACTCACAATGTCCTTGGTTTCTTTCTGCTGTGATTAAATTGATGTACGCTGCATATTCACAGCACTAATTTCATCAGCGCAGCAGAGTGGTATCAGCCTCTCACCGCCCCGCTGCGGTGACAAACTCTCTCTTTACCAACAGAAACACTGTTTTTACTCATTAAACATTTCCTCCGGCTTCCAGCTGATTTCATTTCTTTCTCCGTCCCTGTTAAATTACCACCTGCAAAACTCTTAACTAAACATTTTCTTGCTCTGATGTGACACATTCATCCTCCGTCTTACTCTGATTATATTATATTTACCCGTCTCACTCTCATCAAACTCGGCAAAGTGGATACATTTCAAAGTTTGACTGGTGAGAAAGTTACTCAGCAACTTTCTGTCTTAAAGTTGTCATTACAGAGTTAACGGTGACATAGAAAAATGGCACCATCCAATGTTTACACTGGAATCCATTAATTATTCCTTCTGCTCCTCTTCATCACTGGGCCTGGGTTTTTTTTGTGGAAAAATGCTGACTTCATGTAAGAACTGCTGCTTTTTTTTCCTCAATCTATAGTTAATCTCTTCTTCTGGCCACCAATTCCCCCAACGCACCAATCCCCGTCTGTTTGAACTAGCACATTAGCACCAATTTAATCAATATTTTTTATTGCAAGAAAGACAGACAGACAGGGCATCAACATGTTGCTTCCTCTCAAGGATGTGGTATTTGCTATTTGAGACGTATAGTTAAGCCTGGGTGATGAACCCAACAGAGTCTGCTAGCAATTTGATTTCAGACAAGTTTGGCAAGGACAACAGTTTTGGCCACCTTCTAAATCACTAATGGGACTCTATCCCCTGGCACGCTACAGCAGGCTTAACACTTTGATAACAAAGAAGTGAGAGAATGGAATATATATAATCAAACAAACAACTTGAATTATGCTAAAAAGATTTGAGTAGATGGTTTAACAGATGACTAGAATTGGATTTATGGCATTTCAGAAATCTGGCCAACTGCATTTTATTCCCCACATATGGCGGAAAAATGGCGTAATTTTTTGAGATTGGGAAACACCAAATAACATTTTCTGGACCAAATAAGTACTTGTATTAAAGTAAATAATTGGCAGGCATATCTAGACTAAGTACAGGTTCATTTATTTAGCAGCTTTTCAATCAATAGAACATTTTATTTTATTTGCAGATGCACAATCACCAACCAACCAATTTAGAATGGAGCTGTTAAAAATATGCATAATTTGAATTTTTCAAGTGAGCGTTTAGAATCAAAGAAAATTGGAACTTATTGTCATTATCGATTAATCTTTCCATTATTTTCTCAACTAATCAATTGGTTCCTCCATTAAATCCAGAAAACTGTTTAATTTTAACAATCACTAATGGGACGCTAAAGGCAGGCTTAGCACGATGACGACAAAGAAGTCCACCGGGAATCACATGGTTCCTCACGATACATGTTCCACACCACGATACCAAAAATATCATGATAAAACTATTCTCATCTCTCACTCACTCACTCACCTTCTACCACTAAATCCTCCACATGAAGGGGTGAAAGGCAGGGTCCTGGACAGATCGCCTACGGTCAATTTAGAGTGTTCAATTTGCCTAATCCCCAAATCTGCATGTTTTCGGACTGTGGGAGGAACCATGAGAACCTGGAGAAATACGATACAGGTGAAACTGGCAGGGACTGTTTACTTTAGAGGTGTATCGTGATCGTATCGCATGAGGAGGGGCGACGATATATCACCAAATTGATATTTTTGACCAACCCCTACTTCCTAGGCTTCAACCTAGACTACATCCATATCAATCAGGAAAAAGACCGAGATGCAGTTTGTAATAAAAAAAAAAATTAAAAATCGCCCCAAAATGACCACAAAATTCAAAATGGACGACTTTGCGTTAGATTTAAAACAAGCCTCCAATAATTTATACAACTGCTCACAGACTTTCAGAACAACATGTTGAATGGGCAAACAATAGAATACAAACGTTTTAATTCCTGAATTTCAGGCAAACTTTCAAGAGTTTTCATCGACGTTCAAGCCCCAAAAAAAACAAACAATACATCAGTGAAAGCAGCGGCTCAGTGATCTCGTTGACATGTCGATGTGTCGGGTGTACACGACTCTTGAAGCGACCCAGTAATTTATGATCCTCGCCTCCTTCCATGCTACAGCTGTGTGATCATTATTTAAATGAGGCTAAATGTTGTAATCCTGATTTAAATGCCGCTCCGTGTTAAGTCCTAATTATTATTCGTTGAGGTTGCAGGCCCGATCGCCTCCTCATTGTTCATCACATCACATTTGCAGCAGTGGAGCAGCGAGCGCACCTTCATCAAAGATCATCGCGGCTTCCTGTGTCTGGATGAGTTTGAATTGCAGTGCGATGGCGGAGCTCGCAGGCTGATCCAATTTGGGTATAATCAGATAACGGCGTCTGAATTCAGAGCGGTGCAGCACTCTCATCCCGTTGATACGGGGAAGTATCGGAATGGAAAAAAAGGGAATGGTGTTAGTGAAGGACCTGCAGTGATCCAGGATGAGGACCTGAAATCAGATTTGCTACGAGAGAGAAAGAGGGGAGGAGGGAGGGAGTCGAGACACAACTTTGGAGTGAAGTGCTGAATCAGATGAGGAAGAGAAGGAGAGGTGAAAACAGGCAGGAGGGGACGACTGTTTACTCTCTTGATCGTCTTCATTTTTTTCCAGATGATTCCCAATTGTACTTGGATGCATTTACATTCATGACAGTCAAGCGGATTAAAATCAAGTTGTAAAGAGTAAACACAAGGGTTATACAGAAGAAGGTACTGTTGATGAATCTAAACAATTCACAGGTTTACATTTTCAATTTGATTCAATTTGATTTCCTTAACAATTTTACTTGTTTATAAAATAGATTTTGACAGGACTGATGCTGCATAGTATAAAAGTATAAAATGGGTCTCTAATCAGTCTGCGTCAGCTAAGATAATACATTATATTCATGCACTTGTTATTTAGTATGACCACACAGTGCAACTCTACATCGCTAAACTCAGGCTGAATAGATGACTAAACTAATCATCAACTATTTTGGTAATCAATAATTCGGCTTGAGTGTTTTCTGAAGAATTAAAACCAGTTTCTGTGATTATTTAAGCTTATTAAAAGTGAATATTTTCTTTGTTTCTTTGCTCCATATAACAAAGAAATCATTCAAACTGAATCATTTTGGTTTGTGGACAAAAACAAGACATCTGAGAACATCGTCATTTCCAGGTTTGCCAGGTTTGTGTCAGTGAGATACGTAGCGTGACGTTGTACCGGTACGCCAACAACACCACAGAGGATCACGACGGAGGACATCCAGCAGCTTATTTTTATTTCTGCTCAGTATGTAGCCGTTCAAACAAGATACCAAACTTTTCGTGAGGGACTGGCGCTTATTTGTCGCCCAATCGGCCGTACCATAACTCTGGTACCCCAAGGGAAGAGCCATAAAAATCAAATGGTTGTGGCCGATTATTTTGTATGTTCCACTCAGTTTTAAAGTAATTAAACCCATTCAAATTAAAAAATATACAACCTAGAAGCACAGTGGACTATCTAAAGACATTGTCGTGTGGTTCAGCAGAGGGCGCTGTGGCCTTGGATCCATTTTGAATACCCTCGACCCAAGAGATATTTTACTGTGAGAACAAGAAGCTAAAAAGCAACACCAACACATCCACCAAGCAGCGGGTGGAAGTATTTCAGTATTTCTACACTTCGTAATAATATCACGTTTGTATGTATGTTTACAGGTAAGGAGAGGGATCCAAACATCTGCTAAGGAACACCGTATTGTGTGATACACATTTGAACTTTTAACAAAAATTACAGCCTACATGACTCACTTCAGTGAAAGAGACAAACCTGACAAGGATAATATGACAACTTTATTCCCTGTAGACAGGAAATTAATGCGAGTGTTCATTACAGAGTGTGTGTATAAAAAGTGACTCATCTCCTAACATTAATCACCCTGTCCTGGAGGGGGAGCTGCAGCCTCCTGCGGAGACCAAATGTCTCCTCATCAGCAGCTGTCTGTCAAGACTTTCCCCTCACACAACCTCTGTAAAACACCTTGATTATATCCATCAAGGCCACGAGAAACAAACTCCTCTTAAAAAGGTGTGCTCTTAAGTGTTGGCTTCATTGCCATTTATCACTGTGTCACTTCCCGGGACTGTGCGACCTTTTCGAGGCACCATAAGCATTCAGGATGCAATTAAAATACAGACTGTTGGAGTTAAAGTGCAGTCGGAACCTCCCTGGCTTGTGCACACTTTGGGCCACATTCATTGTGTAGTGACGGCCAACAACAAGACGCTAGTTTTAAGTGTTGAAAGTTTTCCAGTTACTACCATGACACAGCAATTCTGTCACAAAGAGTAGACGTCAAGCGTTAGCGGATTTACGGATCGATTAGCGATAGCTTGAAAGCAAGCTATGAATAAAAATAATCAATGCCACTCTATGAACGAGGTTCAGCGATAATATCGTACGTCACTTCGATTTATTGCCCTGAAAATACCTTTAATATTACATACACTGCCAATGACCTAATTAGTACTTCATGTATTACCACAAGGTGGCAGCAGAACCAAGCGTTTAGTTAGTGGACTGTATGTGTGTCTGCAGTAGTGATGAAATTCATGGTGATCCTCGTATCGTCGTCCTTCCTCGTCAGTATACGCCCGTTTTGAGTTCTAAGATTGCTTTGCAATATGTTGATTACCACAGAATTATATTATTAGTATCACGGCCCGTGTCTGCGCATCATATCGTGAGGTGCCCTGAGATTCCTACCTCTGTTCCTTGAATGCTCGACATGCTGTGGACCCAGCATTACTCACACTAGCTCTCATGCCCTAAGGTTCTCTTGCTCTTTCACTTCATTTTTGAGCATATTTTTGAGAGCCTTACCGTCCACGACAACTCACCAAACTTCATCAGAACCTGCGGAAATTGCCACGTGTTCGAGTTTTAGCGCTACCCAATGAATTTTGCAGGAATTGCCGTTAAAAAGACATTCACACATTATGTGTTCCCACTAGCCCCGCAGCAGGCATCCAAAGCCAGACATTTGTGCCACCTACTGGCTACAGGAAGTACATCTTCAGTAACAAAAATTGTTTGATATACGTATATGGCTATATATGTGATACTCTGACCTCTCACCATTTTGTAGCCAAGATTTTTTGGTTTTTTTTTGTTGGTTTTCTTGAAATAGAGAACGAATTAGCCAAACCCATTGATTGGTTGACCTTCAATAGCAAAATAAAGGAAAAATTATCATGTGTACATGTATTTATTTACTACTTCACTGAAGAAATAAAATAAAATCCAAGTCTGAACATGTGACGTTTACATGTGCACATGTCCACTGTATGATCAGCAGGGTTGCAGCTGCATAACAAGTGGGGTTTTTCATCTTTTCAGGTGACTAATCAAATTGCCAGATGAAGAAAAATACAAAGAAAATGGTGTGACAGCGGCAGCAGCCACTTGTCGTCAGAGACAGGAAATAGAAAAACTCAGCCTGTGTCCTCAATCAGCATGTAAGTAGCACCGGGCTTGTTTGGATGTGAAGTGAAGGAACAGAGGGACAAATGAAAGACAAGTGGAAAACTAAAGGAAATCAGAGGGAGTACAAAGATTAGAGGAAGTGCTTCAAAGCCTTGTCTCCTCAACACAGACCATCAGCTGTCCTCTGTTTCCTTTTTTCCCACCTGTGCCGAGCTGATCTAAAATATCAAGGGTCAGAATTGCCAGTATTAATCAGTGCACAGGCTCTGTCACATCAAACGCACTTTATTTAACATCTTTTTCAGCTGGATTTAGTTAGCCGTCCTCTGATTTCAGGCTGCCCACTGATAAAGGTTTATGTTCTAAATATCAGTGTATGGTGAAGCCAATTAATGTTAATTGTACAATGTAGTGTTTTGATTCGGTAAAAGTTAGAAATGAATCTGGTGAGATTGTCCATTTACTACATATATAGCTTTTTTTCTCCCAGAAATGACCATTAAACCTATTTTTCAGATGGAGATAAAAATAAAAATGGGCTACATATATGGGCAAAAAAAAAATTGGCTGCCTTAGTTTCTAAAAAATTGGCAACTTCTCTGGAAATACCACCATGGGTGTCGACCTCTAATTTGTTGCATGTTTTTTGCGTTTCCATGAGGAATAGTACCAAATTAACCATCCCCAACCGTTCCATTCCTTGACACCCTTCCTTTGGAGTGCCAGAGCAAAATAATGCAGTACAGCCCATGTTTCTATCATGGTACAGTTCGGTTTGATACAGTACGGTATGTTTGGGACAGTAAAGCCGACTGAGAACAGTACCTGCCGTGCCTGATGGCAACGTCAGCGAGATAAGTGGCGTGACGTACCATTGCGCCGACAACTAACATTGGAAGTGATGATTTGTGGGATTTTGTCTCAAAAACACACCAAACTTTGTATGAGAATAGAACACGGGCATCGAAGAAACACCGGTCGCAAGGGAGTGACACTTTTCTGTCACTCAAGCTGACTATAGTGGGTCTAGCTCCACCCGTACTAAATGGAATGGTTGGGGCAGTGTATTTTGGTACTATTCCTTATGGAAACGCAAAAGAATACGTACTGTACCGAACCCAACTGTAGGTACGGAACTAGACCAGCTTCAACCACGACAACTTTACTCCCTTGCAATCGGTGTAAATATGCCATGGAAGTCGAGGCAAACCTCATAATTATCGTACAAATATTGTTTTGTTAAGACAAACGACCACAAACCAAGCAGGTGAGAATGCCCTCCAATGTCGTTGTATCGGTAGGACGTCACACCACCCGGTCATTGGGCACCACCCACACCCCGCCTAGATCCAGGCCCTTACCATTCCAAACCGTATGGTACTCCACCAAACCAAACTGCACACACTCCTGACACTATTTTTTACGAACACAGTGGGAAAGAAAACAACTGTAAACATATGCTCTGGAGACTGAGAGTAAATCATGCAGAGCTTCACTGTGGCTGAAGGATTGATTTATCTTCTGCTGCCGTTTCTGAAGAGCTCAGGCAGAAAAGAACACAAGACAACATTACAACTGGACGCCATCCGTCACAAATAACAAGCCGAGTCTTGGAGTGAAAGTGAAGGGGGAAAATACGTCCTAATCCCCGTCATGATGCGCGCAACAATTACCGTTATCAGAGGACACGGTGGATACATTTGTTTTGTTTCCGCTCGCGTTAAACGACGCATCAATCTCTCTCGCAAAGCTGTGGTTCATCTTTATAGTGATGCCAACTCCACTAAAACAACACCACACTCAGCCTCAGCGACACTGTGACAGAATCAAGTGCAAGGTAAGATTGTGTCGTGCACCCAGCAAACACAGTGACACAGGGAATTAAGACTGTGATGGGCTGTCACAGTCGAGGTAATTGGTGGGAAACGCTGTACATCTTTAATATTGTTGGTGGTATAAACACATTTCACGCAACATGTCAGATGTTAGGAGAATGTGCCAAAGCACTTTTACCCTTTTCTCCCTCGATAATGATCAAAAAGAAAAGAGCAAACAGTCGTCTTCCAGAGGCACAGTTAATAAATGAATATAGGAGACAGTTTATCAACTAGAGGGACATTTGATTGTCACGTTGACACAAACGGAGATTGAGCTTTTTCTATTAAGAGCCCTAAGATCTGGAATGCTCTGCCAAAACTCAGTCACACTATGGCCCAATTCCAAATCTATTTTTTACCCCTTCCCCGCCTACTACTTCGAAAATAGTTACAAGGGGGTTGTGGTTTAAAATCTACTCATGTGAAATGGGACACTCCTTCAAGAAGGTTACACATCTACAAGATCTGTTCGAGGAAAAGAAAATATACTGAAAAGCCACAAGGGGGCGACTCAGCTGACGTCTGTGAAATTACGGTTGCAAAACGTCAACAAAAGCCTCTTTCTGCTGTTGATACAGGAACTTCAGATATATTTTTAATGTAGAATTATTACCTTGTTCTTATAAATAGTAAGGATAGGAATATCTTTGGTTAATTTGATTGGTTTGAGTGTTTTTAACATTTAAAATTTTCTGACTATAAGTATAACTAGGTTAAGTTGCAGCCAAAGTTGGCATGTTTGAGAAACACGGTTTAAAATGGTTGTAAAAATGTCCTACTGACAGATTAACTGGTCTACCTTTACTACAAATGACTTCCAACCGTAAAAAATATGATCCAAAGTCAGCCATGGGAGGAGAACAAGGACAAATTTAGCGATGAAAGCACTAAGTATTCAGTTTGATAGATAGCAGCTTGGCCTGGAGTAAGCAGGCCTGTTGTCTTCATCACGTCTCCAGTGACAGCAGTCCTGCTGGGGCCAGTGTGTCCAGGCTGAGTCAGTTCACAGCAGGTCGGATGGAGAGCAGAGGGAGAGATGACACGTCACCTTTTCCATCCTGCCAAGCACACATCACCACCGCCACCAGTGGAGAGCGCATTACCCACGCAGCCGTTTCTCAGTCACGGCTTCAGGGAATGTGGACGACTGCACATTTCAGGAGTCGTAGTCCAAAAAAGAATCAAAATTGTAGGACGGTAAACGTTCGTCCAAATTTCAGCACATTGTAAATAATGGTAACTTTTTACACAGATACAGTGCTTGTGCTTTGATTTGTAATATATACTGTATTTATTATTTTAAGTCTGGCGCCAGTTCACGTTCATTGTATTATAGATTGAAAAAGTGATTGATGTATGTGTTATCACGGCTTGAATTGTTAATTTTCATAATTGTCTAATCAGTTTGAGTGATTGAGTTTCAGGTTTCTTTGCTCCATAAAACATTAAAACTGAATCATTTCTGATGTTTGGGAAACACGGAGCGACATCTTAACATTTTCTGGAATTTTACGGACCGCACGATATTATTGGCATGATATCGGCCGACATTAGCTTTAAAATGTATTACTGGATATTATAAAAATGTACAGTTCCCCCGATATGACTAATGATAGCGCCGTCTCCAAATATAATGCATCTGTTGCAACATGAATATGCAAAATATTGTGCCAATTTTAATTCAGAAGAGATTATCTCAAGCAAGGAAAACCGTGCCCAAGCACTCCCATAATATTGGCATATCGGATACTGGCAAAAAGTTGTGCATCCTGACAGAAAACAGTCCAGAGATGAATCGATTATAAAAATAATCATAAGTTGCAGCCCTACTTCTACACAACATGTGTACAGAATGTGTATTAGGGCTGAATAATGTGGAGGAAATAGCTAATTGACAGTTTTTGTGTTTGTTTCCATCAAACAATCAACAGCCCTGGTAAATAATGGCGTTGTAGTGGTTAGCGCTCTTGCCTTTGCAGCAAGAAGACCCGGGTTCGAGCCCCCGGTCGGAACAAAGGCCTTTCTGCATGGAGTTGGCATGTTCTCCCCGTGTCTTTGTGGGTTTTCTCCGGGTTCTCCGGCTTGTCAAAACATGCAAATATGGGGAGTAGGTCAATTGGACACTGAATGTGAGAGTGAATGGTTGTTTGTCTTTATATATGTGGCCCTGTGATGGACTGGCGAGCTGTCCAGGGTGTGACCGCACCTATCGCCCTATGTCAGCTGAGACTGGCACAGCACCGTGACCCTCCTGTTGAGGATAAAGCGGGAGAAAGTGGATGGATGGTACAGGACCAGTCATTTTAAGATGAATCAAATGCTTGAGAGAAAGCAGCAGGAGTCGGAACATTGCTGCTGCAGCTGACTAAGTGACATGAGTTATGTAACTGGCAGAAGGTCCAAACGCGCCAAGTGCTTGTGTGCTGTATGTTAAACAGGGAGCGCTTTAATACAAACTACATCTCGAACACAAACTTTTTTTGTTTGATGTGACCTTTCAGAAACTGTTTGGGAGCCACATCCATCCATCCTGCCGCCGCCATCATTTTTAATGCTCAGGCCTTTTAGTCCTTACAGAGACGTGAGCTGAGAAATCAACGAGGCTTCCTCACTTTTCAAACGACTGGGTGGTAAGGGATGAAAAGTTGATGGATTCTTTTTTGGCTCAAAAATAATTTTATTTTCGCTACAGCGTTTGATTTCAGAGTCACTAGAATGAAAAGCAAAAAGCTGTCAAGGTCATTTCACTGCAGCCTCTGTTGTGAACTTAACATTGGCTCTCGTTAAGCTTCACACTTTCTGAACGACCAAAACATAACTTTATTTACAAAGCATTTATTCAAGCTTAAACACAATGTGCTTCCCAGATAAACTCATAACACAAGAGGCAAATCAGAAAGTCTTGCCTGTGGCAGGCTGCACAAAATAGATTTTGTTTTGTGATTCCTATTAATCTTCATTTGAAAGATCCACAAAAATTCTTACATTTATCTTTTATCATATTCCACTTCTTGTATCCGCTGCACAAATCTTGTGAATACAATAGTCTCACGTGACCGTGAATCGTGATTGTCCACTCAGGAGGACAAAAGAAAAACATCACTGTTGTCTTCCTCCTAGAGTTTGAACTCTACTGGGTATTTAGAGGTTCATGTTTGAACTACAATGTGTGACTGTACTGAAGAGTTGCACTGTTTTCTTTAAAAAAAAAAAAAAGCTTTAGGGTTTATTTTTTAATGGAGACTTTGATATTTTGATTTCAGATTATCGAGATCCAAATTTTACACATTTGGGAGCACAAACTGAATCAAATCAGATATGGAATTGGATTTTAGGGGTTAACATTTGGAAAATTCATTAATATTTGTTATGTATGGTAAGAAGAAGTGAACGTTAATGATGGCAATCATAAGAAAAACTGGAATAAGCCATTGATACACCATGTTTTTATCTTTCTGTGTCTCAGGGACACAGGAGAATGATTTTTTAAGGGACCGCCAAGGGTTAAGGAAATCAGTGGTAATACCAAACCCTAGTCATACCCAAAATTTAAAATCTGAGAGTCCATACTTAAAGACATGTCATTTGTTTTTCTGCTAATATCTACGCAAAAAAATAACATGGAAAATGTAGTAGAGGAATAGTAAAAATTCAAAATAACTCTAAAGGTTTATATGAAACCCAGGTAAATTGTACAGTATTTGTGCGGTTTTATGTGTAGGCCATCTTATACTAGTGCATCTTAGAAGTACTTTAAAAGCTGCTGCAGCTCAGCTTTTAGAGGAATCTGGAATAATAATAATAATAAGTATGGAAATAACACTCACCGCAGAGAATAGTGATCAGCTATCAATCTGTAAATCAGCCACATCAGGCTGCTGAAGCTCAACACATCACCACATAAGAGATGCTGCAGACAGTGAGTGATAATAAAAAAAGCTGAAATGACACTGAAGCTCTCGCCCTGTTGACATTAAACAAACACATCTGATCCGGTATGGATGTCAGGTAGGCTTTAATAATGTGTATTGAATAATGCCTCAGTGATTATCAGCGTTTGCGTGTGCATATGTAGTGTTCGTCTGTTTTGATACAGAAGGGGCACAGAGACCTCTGAAGCACCAATCCAATTAAAACGGCTTCCAAGAAGCTCTCAGAAGTGTTGGCGTGTGTGTGTGCGCGTGTACATGTGTGTAGTAGGTGGTGAGGACAAGTTTTCATTTGCATGAATATGGCCTCAACAATTAATCAATTATTAATGGATTACTAAATTAAGTATTCATTATTTTGATAATAGATTTAAGTAACAAAAAGTACAATTTGCTCTCAGGGTCCTCCTACATTTTTGGCACCGCCCTGAAACCAGGTGAAGCAGCCCACTCAGGATTTGACATCAGAGTGGAACGGTTCGCTTCGGTTCGGTACAGTATGGTACGTATTCATTTCTGTTTCCACTAGAAGTTACCAAATATAAAAGGTTCCAACTTTGGTACCCTTCCTTTGGGGTACCAGAGTAAAATGGTACAGTACAGTCAAGCTCCACCCACAACAGCCAGTTGATTAGACAACAGAAAAACATCGCTTTTGAACTGCCCAATCGGCTGACTGTTGTGAGTGTAGCTCGACCCGTATCATTACTCTGGTACTCCAAGGGAAGGGTACCAGAAAAATGGAACAGTCGGGGCATTTCATTTTGGTACCATTCCTAATGGAAATCCAAAAATTACATACTGCACCGAACCAAACCGTTCGACTTGATGGAAACACGACATACGGTCAGGTACGCTACGGAGCTAGGCAAAACAAACTCGGTGTAAATATCCCATGGATGTCGAGGCAAACGCCTGCAGTCTATTCTCATACAAAGAGCCACAAACAAGCTGCTAGATGTCGTCTATCGTTGTCCGTTGTCTCGCACTGGTACGACTTCACTTCACGCTACGTGGCCATCGGGCACGGCCCACACTCCGCCTAGCAAGTAAAGTACAGTTCTCAGTGGAAACTTAAGCCTGACCCCAGGTTTTACTAAACCCAAACGTACAGTATCATGATGGAAACACAGCAATAAGTGACATTCAGCCGGTTATAAGTTGACATACCATCTAAATAATCTTGGAGAAATAATTTGAAGGTCAAAATCCTTCATTTGTGTTGCTTTATTTAATTTGAGAACATCATCATAGAGATTTGGGAAACACCACAACAACTCATCGATTCATCGAGAAAATAACCAACAGGTGAATCATTTATGAGAACACTCGTTAGCTGCAGCCCCGAGCATGAATAAACCCAGAGCCTTAGATGTGTAATCTGTCCTGAAGTGCTTGTGGATACAATGAAAGCATCAGTAAGTCACAGCAGTGACCTGTGGTCTGACAGATGCCTCCGAGCAGCGTCTCCCATCCAGAGCAGTCGGCTGCCTATTACAGCAACTCTCCTCCGCTCTAATCAACTGCTGGCCTCATTTCCAGCCACCTGCAGGGAGACACCGGTCGGTGATTGAGGAGTGATTGGGGCGGGCAAGATTGCCACAAACCATTAGCCTGCAGACTGCGCTTGGGGAGCGCTGCTGCTGTCTCAAACGCCGTGTGATGTCGTTACTGTGAGCCTTTGTGTCTCAACTTTCAGTCAAATTTGAGTCTTATGAAACCTTTTCATTATCACGTACAGTTCACATGTCAGACGGTGGCCTGTGTTTGGAGTATGTAATTAAGTCGCATCCCCCTCAGGAGCTCGGGTAGTCACTCATTAAAAAGTCGAGAGCATGGGTGGATTGTCACACAGTTGCTATAAAAAAAGTATGACTTATTTGTTTTAATGGCTCAGTGATCATTTGTCTTGTGACGCTGGATGTTTGCTCAGAGCTACTGTGATCCTACCAGAAATGACTGCAGCGGGAAGTCGCGTAAGAAGTTATTAGTATTGATTAGCAGCCCAAACAAACCCACACAGACACATTACCGTCATTTGTGGGAAGCTAAAGAATCCGGATAAATGCCCCTGAAACAACCATAGCAAAGAAACCTTTGCCAACCTTCTTCCAGTGCAGCATCTGACTTTTCATGGTTGTGTCGGCTCTAACTGCACTAACGCTGCGTTCCATTTGGAACAAGAACTGATTTCTAATTTGGAAACAAACTTGGAAACTTCTGTGGTTTGGTACAGTATGGTACAAATTATTATATACCACATAATAATAGGGCCACACGGTGGTGTAGTGGTTAGCACTCTCGCCTTGCAGCGAGAAGACCCGGGTTCGAGCCCTGGTTGGAACAAGGGCCTTTCTGCATGGAGTTTGCATGTTCTCCCCGTGTGTGCGTGGGTTCTCTCCGGGTTCTCCGGCTTCCTCCCACAGTCCAAAAACATGCAATGTGGGGAATAGGTAAATTGGACACTCTAAATTGACCATAGGAGTGAGTGTGAGAGTGAATGGTTGTGTGTGGCCCTGCGATGGACTGGCGAACTGTCCAGGGTGTACCCCGCCTATCGCCCGATGTAGCGGAGATTGGCACAGCACCCCCCGCGACCCTCTGGTGGAGGATAAAGCGGTAGATGATGACTGACCATATAATAATACCAAGATAACCAGCCCCCAATTGTTCCATTCTTTGGAACCCTTCCCTTTGGGCACCAGGGTAAAATGGTATGGGGTCAGGGTGGCTACACCCAGGACAGTCAGCTGATGGGGCGACAAAAACCCTTGCCCTTGGTAGAGCCCACACTGGATCTACCGAGTAAAGGTACTATTCTGAACACACACACAACAGAGACATTTATTCTCCCAAGAGGGTTGCGAGAAAAGAATGATGATTATTTTCTTGCAGGCCATTCCAGACCATGCCATACCATTGTGTCTGAGCAACCTCCCATACCCCACATGAAGATTCCGAGATGGCTGCCCTCATACAATAATGGACATGTGGGTCTGAAGGTTATTTTTACATTAGTGTATAATCATTTCTTCTTTTTCTTAATTCTGGACTTATAAAGGACAGAAAGACAATCTAAAGAGTCCCTAAGATCTTTGTAAATGAGCCGAAACCCATTTTTTCTCAACAACCTCCATTAAATCAAAAGAATTAAATCAGTAAATGAATTAATTATCAAAATATTTGTTGGTTAAAACTCCAGATACTGGATTATTTCAAGTCTCGACAACAAAAATAGCTGTGGAGAGAAGAGGAAGGTTAAATTTAGAATCCAGAGTGGTGGTACGATGCGTACAGTGACACACAAATAGCTCGGATGAGCCGTAATCAATCACTTTTCTTCAGAAATAGCTGGTAATCCAGTACATGACACCAGGAGTGGACCACATACATATTCATGTTATTTGAGAAACACACAGGATGTCTGCTCCAGCGGAGCATCTTCTAAATCCCAGTGGGGGTTTTGTGAGTGACCCCAACACACACACAAACACACACACACAACTACACACACATATTCATTCATGTAAAGTGAACACACAAAACTGCAAGAGAGCAACAACACACACCACACAGTCTTACTTTCCCTCTCTCCCTTCATTTCCAAGTCTTCATCGACTGCATTACAGTTTCCTATAATAACTCTGCAGGAGTGGCTCCACAGACATATTTAGAACTGAATCGATGCATCTGCATGTACTGTACACACGAGCTGGATATGACATAGTGTGTGTCGATATTAGAGCGTGGACAACCCACCGAGGGCACAAGTTCTTTAAATAGTGTGGATTTAAATGCCATTTTATTGACTGCTTGATTGAAAATATGTGGTAAACATTTGAAAAAAATGGATGAAAACTTGTAAAAGTTGTAATAAGTCGAAAGTGATAAATGAGTGACCTAGTTTTTCTGTTTTAAACTGGGGTTTATGATTTACAACAGGACACAGGCTAATGAAGTCCTCCACGGTGGATGTTGTTCTTTTCCTCCACAACAACTCAAAATAAACCACGATGGTTGGATTATGTAAATAGTTATCAGTGGTGACAGTTCAACAAGAGCTAATTAAGAAGAACTGATTGTTGTTAGTCTGGAATTTGAATATCTGTGTGTGTGTGTGTAACAATAACTTCTGCCTTAACAATAAATTATAAGTGTATATATGATGTATATATATGTATATATAAAGGCCATCAACCACTAAGAGTACTCAGCGTATTTTAATAAGCAGGGTTGCCACACCTTGGTTGACATCAAATTCAAGGACTTTCCAGGTCCAATTCCCTCAAATTCAAGGAGCGGATGTCTTAAGGTTAAGATGGGAGGACGACTCGTAAGAGACGCTTTGTCCAAGGCGTCCACTTTTAATGATTTGAATATCTGGACAAGTGATTGTTCTTTGGGATCTTCATTTTCATTTCCCAGGCATCACGTCGTCATTTGCTCTCTCTCTCTCTCTCTCTCTCTTACTTCACGTTACTCACTAGAGCTGAAAACAATTACTTGATTAATCGATGAATAAATGAATCATCAACTATTTTGATATTCATTGGTTTGAAGCTTTTTTTCATGATTAAAACAAGATTAAAAACAAGAGGATTAAAACAAGATTTCTTCTTAAATGTGAATACTTTCTGGGTTCTTTGCTCCATAAAGAAATCATTGAAAACTGAATCATTTTGGTTTGTGGACAAAAACACAACGTTCGAGAACATCGTCATTTCCAAGTTTGACATTTTTTTAATGTTTTCTGACATTTTATGGACCAAACGATTACTCGATTAAACGTGAAAATAATCGACAGGTCACATCGATTATGAAAATAGTCGTTAGTTTCGGCTCTACATGGCAGTCCACAACACCGCTAGTAATTACGACTCGATGTTTGTTGCGAGCCTCATCTCCAAAGTAAACAATGCAGGGCATCCTGACCAGAATTTTTTCACAGCATATGGGAGGACTTAGTGCGGCGAGTTGTGGGGGGGTCCGGTATGGGGCCAAAACTGCGCTGGCGAGAACTCTGGCGTCGTATCCGATAAAGGAGACATTTACCTAAATATCACTTCTTTCTTACACAAAATTCAAGCACTTCAAGCAATTCTATTTAGGGGGCCCTGAAAATGTTCACAAATGTTCAAGGATTTCAAGGACCTGTGGGAACCCTGTCTGTGTGTCAGTATAACCCTGTTGTGCAACCTAAATTCTCACAATTTCAATAATCTGCTCTTGTTTATTCACATCTATATTTGATGTATTTAACATTCAGTGCAGATATAAAATGTACGTTTGAGAGACGGATCATTAGTGTTGTTCAATAACTGGTTATTGAAGTTGAAGCGATGTTTTTGTTCGTCATTAAAAACGGTTAGATTTTATCAAATGGAGGGAAAAAAAAGAAAGAAAACCCAACACAAAAATCAACAATAGAAAAACCAATATGAGTCGACCTCTATACTGTATGTGTTTTATTATACATGTGCCTCGGTGCATGTGCGTGCCGTCTCCTCATTAGAGCTCACACTCACAGTCAATAGTTCGCAATCACCATGACCTGAGGGAACACACGACCTGAGCAGCAGCAGCCACTGAGTTGTTTTTCCTTGTGTGTTTATTTGCCTCCATCCATAATCAATATGAAAATATTCCTTCCATTGGAATAAATCAGAGACTCCATTAAGAGGCTTCCATGTTTCTTGATTAATCGATGAGTCGCTTGATCCATAAAGGGGCCGGAAATGTCGATGGGTGTTTCCCAAATGTCAAAATGAAGACGTTCTCAAATGTCCAAAGTGATTCACTTTGAATGTTATCTGGAGCAAAGAAACCACAACATTTAAATTAGCATTGAAGAGGCTGAAAAAACAGCGAAACATAGCGTTAATCGACGATCAAAATAGTGAAGGACTCATTAAGTTGTCAATTAATAATCAATGCATCCAATAACGTTGCAGCCCAGCTTATATGATAATAAAAAAGTACACACGCCTGTATTTATGTTATATCTATAGCGTGGCATGATAACTTTTCCTGGTTGTAAAGGTGGTTGCATTGATAATCATATTGATATTATTATGTATATGTACATATATATATACATGTATGTATTGATGTAAGGATAGATGGATGGATAGATAGATACACATATATTTTAAATGCATGAAATTGAGAAAACTATATACACTTCTTTAATTATAACGAAATATTTGTGTTCTATCAGAATTTGACCATATTTATAGTCAATATTTATCATTTCTAATTTTAACCTTGGCTCATAGAGGCAAAGTAAGATAGCGGTAACCTTGGTAACCTTGAACATTTGGCTCATGTGATCCGTAAGTGTGATATCAGGCATAAATTAAGAATTCAATGAGGTGGTTTAACGGAACACATCTAATTGTGGTGCCCTCCAGTTATCTCCATGGCTAACATCATGAGTGTGTGTGTGTGTGTAGGTGTGTGTGTGTTTGTGTTTTTGTGTGCGTGTGCAGTTGTGATTCAAGCCCTCAGGCAGCAGAACTCATTGTGCATGCATGGAAAGTGTGTGTGTGTGTGTGTGTGTGTGTGTGTACAAACTCTTAAAAACTACACACCTCCACCCTCCTTCCCCCGGGTCTTAGAGCTCTGGGAAACGGACATTGGAGAGCGCTTTCTGCCCTCCTGCCTCATTCCAGGAAATCTCGGGGAAAACATTTGTCACTAAAAATAACTCCCCCGCCATCATTATCAAGGCTAATAGCTCTTTTGGATGTGCCCGTGTTGTGTTTAAACAATGAATAAGAGGAGCATCTCTCTCTCTCTCTCCATGGAAAGGAGTAATGGCTGCACAAGAGGCCTCATTCATATCGCATTAAACGTAATGACATTGAGCGAGAAGCTGAAGATGGCTTTATTAGATTGGCGCAAGGAGGAGGAGGGGAGGGGGGGGCGGGGGCAGCCCTAAAAGCATTCACAGGAAACTGTTGACATCACTCAGGACAACTTGTTCACCTTCCCACATTTGAAGGGCGGTTAAGCAGCACTTTACATGAAATCTGGTTAGATGTAAGTCAAGGTTTCAGGTGAAGGTTTCTCCTCGGCATTCCATTTGTAGTCGGAAATCAAAATTCCCAAGGTCACGCGACTCAGATTTCCACAATACAGACGCTGCTTCTTTTACCGTTAATCGCAATCATGTCGTACTTATTTCACAGTAAATCAGTCGTACACTTATGTCCCGCTTACTTCTGAATCCTTTGACGTGTTGCTACGCTGTTTATGTGAACAAAACACCACATTAAAGTTGTTATTATTATTTTACTACTTATGTTATTATTATTTGATTTTTGATGTAAATGAAACGCAGCATGTCTGTGGGTTTTTTTGGAGTTAGTAAGAACTAATGGCAAAAGTTATATTTGAAGGCAGCTTGATGAATGAGCACGTTATTGTGTTAATTTAAACAGAGACGTGAAGATGAATGGCTGAAAGCCGTCACAACTGGTGTATCACTGACAAAATTACATCTGAATATTCAAACAATATCATCAAATATTCAAATAGCATTATAATAGTGTCCATCTAACCGAAGAGGACCACATGTGGAAATTATGTTGGAAACAAAATTAAATAAATACAATAAAAAGCCATTAAAGTCACAATTCTGACTTTAAACTCAAAGTTAGTCATTATTTTGAGATTAAGTTTGAGTTTAAAGCCAGAATTCTGACTCTGATGTGAACATTTTTTGATTTTAAACTCAGATTTCAAACTTTTGTCTCAGAGTTCCAGGTTTTTTATCCATTTCCTCTGTGCCATCCATAACAGTACAGTTCAGAGAGAAGTAAAAAAAAAAATAATTATATTTGTCAAGAAGAAATAGTCGGACAAACACAGGTTTGACCACTAACAGTATTCCCCTCAGGTTTAATAAAGCCAGGGTTATATTTTTCAAAGGTTTGGGTACGTGACATTTAATAACTAACACTTTAACCTGAGGAAGCTGTAGCTGTTATTTGAAAACTGCATACAAACTGTATTTCACGTACCTTCTGGAGGTTTTTCCAAATAAAATAACTGAGAAATAGATATACCGCATAAAACAACTGGACTTTTGCACAATCTTTACTGTACTTCCCATAATAACTGTGCAGACCTGCGTGTTGAGCTCACCAAAGGACCACAAATTAGACCACAGGGAGCCGCCACTCACACACGCACTCCACTAAATTAGTCCCGATAACATGTGACAACAGTTTCCACTGCTTTGCATTAGCTGCTTTTTCTATTACCCATGAGGTGAACGCCAGTGTGAAGACTTTAATTTGCAAGTGAAGGTTCGGCAAAAGCTGGTTCCTCGCCAACAAACAAACAAACGGAGCCTTTGATGCTTTCGAAAGCGTTTGGAGAAACGATCTTTAGAGGACATGCACTCACATCTTTTGCTTTTGTATTCTTTCACCATGAAAGGTGGAAAAGTCATCTTTCGTGTGATTAAGAAAGGTCTGAACAAAGGGTCGCCGCAGGGCATCTCCTTGAGACGGCGACAGATTAAGAGTCGTGCCGAGCTCCATCATTATCATGGGCAGTGTAGACGATGAATTCCCCCCCACAAAGGCACACAAACGTGAGCCTGAACCGTGACCTCTGACCTACCAGTGAAAGCCAAAATATGGTTCCTCCACGTAGATCGATACAGGGTCACATGACACCAAGGACACTCAGGGTCAGAGGACCTTCTTTTTTGTTGCTGGCTTTGATTTTGTGCTGATTCAACACATTTCCAAGCATCAGAGAGTGAACGTTTAAGGCATAAAGCTGCTGCTTTTAGAGAGATTGATACGTTAACCTTAGATTTTTGACCAGTGGGAATTAGGAATGGCTTAATACGACTTTTTTGTGTCCAATACCAATATCACGAAATGGAGAATCCTCCGATACCAATATCAGCCCGACTACTTTAACTTTAAGTTAATTAAAGCTGTTTGATCTTTTTAAAAGATAACAATCCGATAGTTTAACATTTATAGTCCTTCCAAAGACGAAAGGTGAAAATGTTGCAACTGCTTTCTAATATGATTTCTGTCAAGTCTGTGCCTTGTGATATGTTAATTGAATATTTCAGGTTTTAATTTTTTTACATTTTCTCCATCCAGTATCCTTCCCAGCTCTGGAAAATGGTGTTAATCACCTTTTTGTTTTAGCACATTTACCTGGCTTCACAAATCCTACTAATTTGAGCGTGATCGGGGCTTTACACTTGAGTCAGAAGGTCGAAAACTCAAGTTCCCGTACAACATTGAGGACGACTTCCTGCGAGCGGCTCCTCGCAGGAAGTCACGTGACAAAGTCCCTCGCACAGCTGGGAGAAAAAGACGGCACGAAAAAAAACAAGACCCGGTGCCAAACATGAGCGTGTCAGGGATGTTCACCCCCGCTCGCTAAACGCTCCAGATCAATTTCCTAATGTGGCCGGCGCGTTCCCAAAGGTGCGACGGCTTAATATAGAGATAAGCTGCACTTGTGTTGACAGCCAGGGCCACGATCTGTCTTCATTAAGTCTGCCGCACGTGTGGATTGACTGTGACGAATTGTTTCCCTCTTTACCGCTTTTATCTTCTTATCCAACTCGTACCTCTACTTTGTTTTACTCACATTTCATGCGTGCAGGCCATTTATAGACCAAGTACATGACCATTTTACTGATGTGTGTATAAATATTCACTATATATTGTGCTAACCGTGGTTTATGTTCACAAATGATCATCATTTACACCGAGATTTAATATGCAAGTATGTTTTTATTAGTGTATAATTGCTTTAAATTATAAATCACTTGATTTTGGTAGCTTTAGATTTTGAGGTAGATCAATTAATGTGTTGGGTTGATTATGTTATGTGCCATGTTTTTAAATAATTGTCATTATGCACATTATCATAATCACAGTGATTACAGATTAAGAAGCTTCCAGCGCGAACAAAGAACGACATCCTTTCTGGTATGAGGAGGCCACCGTAGTTCTCCTAACTTTACTCGAGAAAGAAGGAAGAGTAAATTTCATGACTTCTGTGAGACAGACGTTGTGATGGACTTGAAGATGCATTCATGGAATCTTGTAAATTTCATCACTTGCAAATACACACGCCACCTTGAGATAACCAGTGAGATTTGTTTTCATATCATCTCAGTTTCAGTATATTAAAAACTCGAGTATCTACCGATACCGATATTATTCCAATACAGTCATTTTATGACCATTTATAAGCTGTTAAAATTGCAATGATTCTTATTTACATTTTTACAGATACAGACCGATACCGATTCCCATCCCTAATTACGAATAGTCACAGTAACTGATTGACTTTTTGATTTTTCTAGTGAATCTTTTGCTTGGGTTATGGTGACAAAGGCCTGATGATGGCGCTACACAGAAACTACTCTGAAACCCTGGCTAAAGTGACCTTGAAAATGTCATGGTCCATTTGTTTGTTTTTTGACAAACAGGATTTGCACAGGTCACAGCCAGGTGGTTTGGCATGAGTTGGGACCAGACTGCTCACAGAATTGTAAGAAGGAAATATTCTCAAATATGTATTCCGACAGTCTGACCTAAGCCATATAAGAATATGTGACTGTGCTCAGTGCTGCCTGTAAGACTGCCATGGTTATTGCAGTTTCACCGTCTCTCACAGACACCACACAGTCAAACTCATGATTGCATCACTGTCAAAAAAATAAATAAAATAAAATAATTCAAAAGTGCTTTCAAAGTAGATGATGGCAGTCGGCTGCTGGCACAGTGGTTCCCCACAGTAAACGGCAGTTCTTTCAAGCATTTTCTGGCTTTTTACAGCGCATCATTCGTGATAATAATCCTTATAAAGTTCATAAAGACGGTGTTTTGTTTTTCTTTCTTTGCTGTTGGGGGATGAGTTGGTTTGCTGGTGTCACTGCAAAAGTGTAAAGGTCAGATAAGCAGGTGAAGCCAAGACAGAAGATGTTTCTTTGCACTGAAGTCTCTGAAGACTCTTAACGATCAAAGGTCAATGCCACAGGGGGGCTTTGTTGGGAATAGAATTACTTTATTGGCTTTGTACAACTCCTATAGACTGTGATATCTTGAAAATTAAAAAACTAAAGGATAAAGTGATAGAAGATGCATAAATGGACAGCAAAGCAAAGAAATAGAACTTTGCACCAATATATACATCATATGTATATATATATATCTATATATGTATATCTATATCTATATATATATATATATATATATATGTATATAGATATACATATATATACATATATATACATATATATATATATATATATATATATATATATACATAGACATATAATGTATATGTATATGTATTTTCCTGAAATCCCACAACCAAGTCTAGTTTGCGCCTGTGGCTGGCCTCATCTCCATGACAACATCAGCTGAGGTTCACGAGTAGCAGTAGTCTGAGCTCAATGATGGACAAAGCATGATTTCTCTGAGACAAAATTGCCAGTGACATATTCCTATAGGATTGTTACATGATCCATGAAAGACGCACATACCTGCATTAAGTCTGAAGATATGGGATGTAACTGAAAGGGCAAAGCAACACAGGGGAATACAAATAAACAACAACAGCCCCTCACATTTTTCAACCCTGGAAATCTAGAAACTCTCAGTCAATAAGTCTGATGACAGAGAAACAGAGACGGAAAACCAAGCCTTGGACTCGTTTGTACCTGTTGTAAGAATGGCTGTTGTTTGGGTAGGCAGCTCCAAACTTTCTGTTTCTGTAAATGAATTCATCCAAAAAACACTGTGACTGCAAAGTCATTACCAAATGTTATGTTTGGCAAAGATAAATGAAGCTTCAGGATATGGAACCGATCAACAAGGAAATCAAAGATTAAGTACAAATGAAGTTGAAAAGTAGAGAACTGAAAATAGTGGCTGAGAAAACGTGGTAATAATAACAATTGTGGATTCAAAATATGGTTTGCTATTGCACTGGGGTTAGCATAGCTCTATAAATCTCTATAAAAAACCCTTACTGAGCTTTATTAGCAGTGTACCATTAACCTGAGTAACTGCACCTGCTCCAACACTACTGTGTTTGGTTTGCTAGCTAGCTGAGACGTCTTTGTCCGCAAAAATGCATCTCATCTCGATGTGGAAATGAGGTTGTTGTGAGGCTGCAGTACCACTGATAGAGAAAGGGGGAGACTGCAGGTATACCAGCTCTAAGTTTGTGTTCAGTACTCTGTTAAACTGACGAAATTAGTGAAAACGTTTTCATAAAGCGTTGACATGTCTTTTCTGTACAAACACTGCAGCGACATCTAAAGCGAGAAGGTCCAAAGCAGATAAACACCACTTTTGTTGAACAGGAGGTTTGATAGCAGTGCATTCACAATAATATTCTAGTCCTACACAGATAAACAGCAATGCCTCTGGACTTTGGTCCCCACTAAAGTGCCCCTCCAGTGGACACACACCATGCGTCTCAGAGCAGAAGATGCTGCTGAATTTACTCTGATTTGAAACCCATATTTAACAACAATCTCAAGGAGTCCTTTCTTCTTTTACACTTGTCCTTTGACACGTATGTATGTCTTTACAGGGTGTTTTAGTGTAATCTGAAGGGGAAAAATATGTGGTACAGTGATGACAAAGGAAGGGAAGATGGGATAAAATAGGAGACGGGGAAGAGGAGGGAGATGAGACCGAGGAAAGCACAGCGAGTAAGAGAAGAGAAGGGAGGGGAAAGTGAAATAGTGGAGTGCAGAGATGGATAATGATCAATTGACCACAGCCTTTGGCAAAATGCAAACCCCTCTAATACTGAAAAGACTCTCCTCACCTTTTAATGAGGCTGAGGGACAAAGTCGAGAGAAACCCTGACAATGAACTAGCTCTGTGGGTTTTTAAAAGGATTTTTCCTGACTCTCTAATGTTAGGACACATGTTTTGAACAGGATGTGAGGCACTGGGTGTTCACGATGGGTTTATTTCTACATAATTTGCAACGGGTTAACAGAAAAGGAATAACTGAATGCTGGAGGATGAAGGCTGTGCATGATTATTAGTATTGTTACGTTATTACAAATAGAAAATTATTTATATCATGAATATTCTTTTACCCCGAGTACGTAACCTGGTTGGAACGAGGGCCAAGAGTTTACATGTTCTCCCGCGTGTGCTCAGGTTTGCTCCTCCCAGTCCAAAAACAAGCAGATTTGGGGATTAGGCAAAGTGGACACTGGAAAATCAGTGGTTTCAAACTCACGGGCGCGGGCCACATACAGCCCATTGATCAATTTCATGTGGCCCGTCACTTATTAAATGTTTGTTTTTGACATTTACAGATTAATTTCGCATCACAAAGAATTGTGAATCATATGTTGTTGCGAATGAAAACAAACACCTTTAAATTCAAATATCGTGACAAATGTTACGCGATATCATGAGGTGCGACGGTAGATCAGTGGTAGAGTGAGTCATCTTTCAACTGTAGTGGCAAAACTGTGTGTGGTGTGAAGCAGCTTTGAGTGGTCATCAAGACTAGAAATGCCATTTACCATGATGGAATATTGAGATGTCCTTTTTAAGCTAATGTCGACCACCCTGAGCGAACAGGTGTTTGGGTTTCTTCACGACTTCCCCCGACAGACCAGGCTTGAAGCTCAAGTGGCCTCCAGGTCATTTGACCCCCTACTCCAAATTGATCGTAGGGTGTGAGAGTGGATGGTTGTTTGTCTCTATTGGCTAAATAGTCCAGACTCCTGTGTTAAATGTTTAGATTTTGGACATTTCCTTGGTAGTTGTTGGAGATTAACCCACGTTTTTAGGATTGTTAAGTCTTTTTAACTTAACAGCTTAACCGTGCCGTGCCGAGGCGAGTTGAGCCGGTGGAAACACGCCATATGTGGACACATATGGCGTCACATATAGATCACCAGTCCACATATGGACTGGTGATCTATCCACGGTGTACCCGCCTTTCGCCCTTTGTCAGCTGGGACTGGCACCAGCGATAAAGCGTTAGAAGATGAGTGAGTGAGTGAGAGTGAATATTTCTTTTAAAACGTCTACTATTTTCCCACTCAAAACGTCTTCAATGTGGAATAACTTACTGCAATCGTCTCCTAAAAGTGTGCAGATGAGAGCCATCGTGAAAGTCAGCACATTTCCGTTTTATAAAAAAACAGGATCAACAAACCGTTACGTGCTAGTGCTGCTGCAGAAATAAAACACACACACCCAAACACAAAACGACGTCTGCTTGCTTAGCACTACACAAGCAGAATTGTCATTTAATTCAACATCTAGCAGATGGGCGTTTGATTACCCTCATGGCAGGGGTAATGAAATCTGCCCCGCATCATCTTTGGATGCTCCTAACAAGCAGTGGCCATCTGCCATGGAGAAATGACTGATGTTTTACTTTGAGGGTTGAGTGTGATTACAGTTAAAGACGGACAGCGAGGCAAGAACCGTGTTATAAAAAGCAGCCCATTAAAGGGCCACCGCTGGCCCGGTCGCTGATACGGATATCCCACGCTGCCTGGAGAGGGACACAAACTGTGCGAGGAGAGCGGGCCATTACAGGAGGAGACGGGGGGGAGGGGAGGGGAGGGCGGCGGAGCCATTAGCTGAAGACTGAGGGAGGAGAGCGGGACATTAATGGTACGTACCGACAACCATCCGAGTAATTAGTGCAGATTGAGAGGTGCGGTTCCGCGCGTTCACAAGCAATCACGGCCAACATGAAGGGCGATGGACGCGACAGTGACACGGGGAGACATATTGGCGTGAGGGAACGCTGAGCAACAGCTGACAGAGCAGCTCCGGCTCAGTGTTGTGACATAAGGACGCTCCATTCTTCACTAATGACAGAGGGGACATGAAGACGGATGTCCCAATATGCTGAGCACATAATTGGAAGAACCCACTCTTTAATTGAAGCCATTTTAGAAGGACTTGATCTTATATTAGACTGTGAAACCTCATCTGCTGCTGCTGCTGCTACGAAGAGTCTGCTGCACGTTTGGTGTTGTGACTGCAATTATCCTTTTAAATCTATAAAAACACATCTACACCAAGACCACGAAGAGAGAACACGGTCAGTCGATTCTAGATAAAAGCACCTAATTGTTGTTCTCATCTTCCGTGAACAACAGGTAATAAAAGCTACATTTCTGTATTTACGCCGCGCACTCAGGGAAAAGCGTTTGTGTCACGGTTCCTTGCGCGTCGGTGTAAATGCAGCAAAGGCATTAGTCTGTGCTAGGATGCATTTTTCTTATAAAGGGTGGTTTAATCGTCCACAATAAATAAAAGACACCCACCTCATTTTACTTACTTTAAATTTTAAATGCTAGTCATTTGTTAGGTGACATTCAGGTAAAGAATCACCAACAAAAGAAAAATGGACTCATAAAACAAAGAGAGAAAAAAACCCACTCGTGTTGTTCTGTCGTTGTCAGACGGGAGAGAAAATCTTTACATTTAAATTAAAGGCAGATATTTGCACCTTTGTATTCACCTTCTTATCAGTCAGTGATTACACATTACATTTTTTGTTCTCAGAAAGTTGGTCACTAAACCTTTTTTATGATGCATTTCATACATTTTATACTTCTTTTATACCATAATCTAAACATTATTAAGTGTATAAGTGCCCTGCAGTGAAGACAGACCATAACCGTTAGGTAATTTTGTCATTTATCATGTGTTACTGTTACTTCTACATTTTATCAGCTAGAGGAAAAATATTAGCTAAATTATATCCCTGTCATATATCAGCTTTGGCTCTAGATCAATTAAATTGAATACAATTTATTTGTATTGTGCCAAATCACAACATAGTAAGGCAGAAACCTTTACAACATTATAGAGAGCACAGAAACCCAACAAATCACACAATGGGCAAACACTTGGCATCAGTGGAGAGGAAAAAAACTCCCTTTTACCAGAAAGAAATCTGACAGAACCAGACTCAAAGATGTGCAGCCATCTGCCGAGACAAGGTTGGGGTGAAAGGAAAAATGGGGGAAGAAGGTGGGAAAGAGAAAGGACAACAGGGAGATGAGGTATATCGGTTCAACTTTCCAAAATTTGGTAGAAACAACTGTTTTTCTCTCGAAAATTCCGAAAGTGTAAGTACATTCATACATCATTCAAAACATCATTGTTTTTATTTTAATCTGTTTCCAGCTCACTTATTTACATTTATCTTTTGTCGATACTCCCTCAGGCATAAAATGAAAATGTGCAAACCCATTTTCTGAAAGTTCGGATGATTCTAGGATGTTTTTGTTTGTTTTGCTTCTTATGTGTTTTTACTATTTATGTCTTTTTTTTTTTATTTGATGTCATTCTGTACAGCGCTTTGGTCAACCTCAGTTAAATGTGTTCCATTAATAAATTGGAGTTACGTCGAACATTGGGGGTGTGAATCACAGGGTAACCTCACGATACAATATGCGACACATGGTCCATGATACCAATAATATCATGTGATGATCAACATATTGTGAGACAATCATATAGCGATACATCACGATATCTGTCTAAACTGAGAAAACCACGTCCAGCGAGAACTTCGAGCGCCTTCATTAATCAATTAAAAATATTGACATTAGTGCCGACATATCGATTATCGTATTGCAAGAGAAACGACGAGGCTGTCCTTTCTATATGTATGTATATGTATATATATATATATATATATATATATATATATATATACACACACATACATATATACACATATACATTCATATATACATATACACATATGCATATACATATATATACATATACACATATAGATACACATACATATATGTATATATATATACATACATATATACATATACACATATGCATATACATATATACATATACACATATATATACACATACATATACGTATATATACGTATATATACATATATACATACATATATACATATATACATATATACACATGTATACGCATATATATATACATAGATACATACATATATGTATATATATACATATACACACACATATATAGATATATACATACATATACACATATATATATATATACATATATGTATATATATATATTAATCTATTCTACCTCATCTGTTGACATTTAAAGGGTACAATCCATGCTCCGAGGTGATGTATTCTCGCAGCATGTTTCGGCACTTCATCATAACTAATCCTCCCTAAACCTTAGGCAAAGTCTTTACACCGATACACGTGCCGCTTTATGTAGAGTAGCTCTCGTCACCTCACACTCGCCTTCATCCATATGGAAAAGACTCAGCTCGGTCGTTAATAAGACAGAAAATCACGAGCTGTCAAAGCAGTGCGTTTGTTAGCTCCCAGTTATTAATGGAAACATTTCATCATATATATTTTTTTTTTTATTTAACATACACGTAGGTTTTACCTGGGTGCTGATGCACCACTAGATGACAGCCTTTGCGTAGTCCCTTCCTTTTCTACCGGAAAGTTGTTTCAAAAAGTGCAAGAACAAGAACTATGAGTTATTTAATAAGGCATTCTCCTCAGGACTGGACACGTTTGAGAGACACTGGAACTCAAAAAGGGACAGGAGAAAAGAGCTGTTGAATGTAATATAACAGTTATGGCTGGCTGAGTAGAGCTGTGTTAATAATAAAGGACAGGAACACGTCGGCCACAGGCTGTGGATGATCAGTGTGCAGAGGGAAAAAGCCTGGTGTCGCGCAGCGAAGTGACTCACAAAGACACAAAAATGTCTTCACGGATGGAGGTTTTCTGTCGCCACTCTGCTCCTCCACGGTTCAAATTTCAGAGAGTCTCTGCTGCTGATTGGATCCAGGCCCACTTTGCACCATTGCCCTTCAACACACACACACACACACAGACACACAAGCACACAAACGCGCTCCGCTTCCCACATTCTGCTTAACGAGAGGCTTGCTTGCGATCGGTGTGTGGACACATTTCAAACACGTGGCCCGAGATAAAAATGGATGAACCAAAGGTGGGTGGCGTCTCTTTAATCTCTGTCCGCTGAGTCACATCCTGACCTCCTGTGTTGTCCCATCCTGCTATGGATCCACTACACAAGATTCATGCCAATGCATTCACCGTCACACACACACACACACACACACACACAGTCAGGATGTAACAATAATAGCCACATGGCACAGCTCAGTCACAGGTGAGTCAGCGAGAATTTAAGACACCACTGAACAGGAACTTAACATTCACACACCTGTGCACTTTACTGACATATACAATTACAACTGGAGTAAAAGAATTATGGAGTTAAGTTCCTCTCCATTCTTTTACTCCGGATTCTTTGAGGCTTGTCAACAAAATTGGCTCAATAATGCACTGGAGCCATGGTTATTATAACTTCTCAAATGTTGTGCTTTATCAGCGGTTTACTCTTAGCTACTTCACCTGCTCCTACACTACTGTCTTACTTTGATGCAAAAAAAGCTACAACACTTTATTTAAAATTCCTTGAGATGAGGAAGGAGATGATGGAGAAGAGCATACTCCTGCTGTGAGGCTGCAGTACCACTGATAGAGAAAGGGGGAGACAGAGAGCAGGACAGTAGCTAAACCAGCTCTGTGTTCGTGTACAGCACAGTTTGTCGTTAAACTACAACTTAAATGGTGAGAATGTAGCTTCTCTACATGTTTGTTGAACAGGAAGTTTAATACCGGTGGATTTTTTTTTATAGTCCATACAAACAGCGATGTTGGTCCCCACTGAAGTGTGTTTCAGAGAATGTTACTGAATGTCGCATGATTTGAAACCTAATTTGTAAAACACTTAAGTGGTTAGAAGAGATATTTAATCACTTTACAGGGAAATTTGTCTCTGCTTCATAAGTGTGGGTCATAATAAATAAGGATAAAACAGAATATAGCTGTATCAAAGAAGAAGCCGCGGCTAACTATATTTTTTGAAGGGAATTTTCGATTTCTCTCAAATTTCTGGAGATTACAGTTAATTATGGCTGGAGGATATGGCCAAAAACATGATTAAACATTTTTAAATATTATATAATATATATTATATTATATTCAAAAACTGAACACTGAATATTGTAAAGGCCACTTAATTGTGATTCTCTACGGTCAGGAAGACAACACATGTGTGATCCATATAGATTGAAGAAATACGATATTGATAATGAAGAAAATGAACCTCAATTGAATTCATGGTTGTGACATTTGTCACGTGACCATTTTTCCTACAAAGAGGGGGAAAGAAAAAAGACGGAGAATAAATTCGGATACGGCACAACCATTATCATTTGAACGTTAATTCCTTCCGCACAACAATTTCATGCGGAGCGCCTCGTAACATCTCACTTCCATCAAATTAAATCCACAACAGCTGTTAACGGCACAGTTGTCTGCATTCATCTGTGCCCCGCCCCCCTCTCCTCTTAACAACGTTCTGCATTCTCTCTTTGCTTTTCTCACCAGTGTTTGCTTGGTAAAAGCCTGTGAATCTCCTTCATCTCACTTCATGGAAACACAGCGAGGCATGTTCGTTCATTCGTCTCTATGATTTGCTTAGAGCCGCACTAATCACCGTGTCGGATGAAATCACTGTGTCTAACGTGAGAAAAAGAAAAAAAGACACACTGAAATCACCAAGTCCACAAATATGCCAATTGGTTTTTCTTGCTGAAGAAGACACTGAAGTGTCGAGCAGCTAAAGATAGTGGGATATTTCCCTCAGGAGTTGGTCGAAAATCAAGATAAAATTGGAGTGAACGCAGGGCAAACGTTGGGGAACTGTCCAGAGACGTCCATCAAAATGAATGTCAAATGTCTGATGATGTGTAAAGAGGAATTCTTGGGATTTTTATTGTTTTAGGAACGCTTTATCGAGCGTAGTATTTGTGTTATCGCAGAATTTGACCAGATTTATAGTTTCTTACACACGTAAATATCCTTCATTTAATATTAAAACGCCATAAAAAGAAATAAAGCAGGCATTATCGGGAATTAAACTGTATTTTAAGAAAGTAATACAGATCATAAACAGTAGATGATTAATTTTATAGAGTGTGTTTACAGTGTATTGTCACTCTTGCTCTTTTATGAGTGCAGAGAAATAACCCGTGTGCAGCTTTATAGCCACATATAACTCATTAATTATAAGCCATATTGATGGAAAAAAAGTATATCGTGATAAGATATTATCCCACATTGCCCAGCCTAGTATTGTAAAAAAAAAAAAAAATAATATCCGCCATGATAAAGGTCTATTACGCATTACATAGACGTGTTGTATGAGTTTACCTAACTGACAGATTGCTAATATATAAGACCAACTCTCATTCGCATCAGTCCAATCCAAATGCCAACGATGACAGAATTTGACGGACATAAAACCAACAAAGCTGCTGGCGACAAACATGAGGCACGAGAACCCACTGTCCTCAAACACAGAAGGCCTCAAACCGTGTGGTTCCAAACATTTATTTACCAAAGAACAACAAGGACTGCAAAAAAAAATAATAATTACTAACCATTCAGTAACAACTCAACACCATAAACCACAGTGGAGTTAATCTCCATCTAATCACCAGCGCAAAACTGCCTTGAGGTCTCCAATCTGCCGTTCAGCGAGATGTTTATGAGGTGATCTGTATCCGTGAGAGGACCGATCGATAACCCGTCCCACAGGGAATGGCAGCAGTGAACGGCAGCCTTCCTCATAAGCACGTTGTTTATGGACACACTGGTGGGCTCTTACAGTGGGCTAATGGTTTTCCTCAGCGGCTCCAATTGGACTGAGTGCATAAGACGAAGGGGAGGTCATTAAGGCGGTTCCCACGTCGCGTTATTCACTCTGCAGCTTCCAGGACACGCTGGTGCTCAAGTTAACCCAAATGGGATTCGACTGATTGGGCGGCTGTTGGGAGTCCACAGAGGGGATAAAGTGGTGAGTGGAACCACCAAAGCCACTTAATAGTTTACTTTTTTTTTTATTAATATTAAAAAAACAAGAAACGTATTAAAGCCCACATAGACCGGAAGCTCCAATTAACGCTGTGTTTGTGTGTGTATCTGCGTCATTACCTCGTTTATGAAACCCTAAAGTTTCAGAACAAACAGTTCAGCCACTGCTGAGAAAATAGTGTTGTATTGTTTTCCTGGGCTCTGCAAAGCGGATCGGCACTTCCTTAATTTGATGTCGTCATCAAAAATCCTCACCACCGTAGCGCCTCCTGGTGCGGGCACTAGTCCGGGCACATCCGGTTGCGTACATTCAACCACAGAAGAAGAAGAACTACTCTCGTTGTAGCTGCTGAGATGCAGAGCATCCACCGTGCCAGAGGGGGAGCTGTGTATCTGAGAGCTGGCCTATCTATTACGTCACTTCCAGGTACCTGGCCAATCACAGGACAGTGGGAAAGCTCTCGTTGGCTGGCCAATCACAACACAGTCCACATTCGAGGGGTGTGGTTTTGGTCTGAAACAGCGCGGCTGACGAGAGCATCAGTGAGGAGATATTTTGATCGGCTCGTTTGCAGCGACTAGGAGGTTTTTAACCATGAAAACAAGTTAATATATGTAAGTAGACCTCCATAACTAACATACATGTGTGATACAAGCATTCTATGTCACCTTTAAGTCATAAAATGACCATGGTACATTATCAGAGATGGAGGAGACATTAAATTAGCTAAATTCAACGTCTGGCTTCACTGATAACGATGGAAGAGCGAGTATGATTAGAATTTTTTTTTCAATCTATGTTTAAATGTGTGTGTTTCGGACTGTTGTGCCACTTATCACACACCCAATCCAGCAACGGGTCGGAAATACCCAAAATTACCAGATATGATTTTTTTTTTTAATAAAATAGATGGTGGGACATTTATGTATGTGTATGCGTTACTTTTTCTAAAAAAATATGTATGTACAAATATTATGTGACACAGTATAAATGGAAGATATTCAGATTACCATCCCCCACCCCCAACAGCTGAAAATTGGGATATGGTACCTGTTTTGAGCAGTTATGGTTGCAGTTTTATAGATTTGACAGATAGTCCTTTTTATGTTTATAATGACTGCGTGCGTCACTCCCTCCTCTGGTCAGTATTAATTGCTTTGTCAGCAGCACAAACACTTGCACACAACATGTGAGCAAACCACATTTTCCTGACAGCGGCCACACACAAGTTATCGTCACATGATTTTGGGTCCTTGCTGCAAAGTCAGCTAAAAATACCACATATTACAATATTTACATTTCCTAAAAATCAACAAAGAAAAGCGTGTTCCCTCGAGTACTGCTCGTTCCTTGTTGTCAGGGAGTCACGGGGGCAACTTCACAAAATCACAGACACAGGATACGTCAAGTCACATGGGTGTGCCACGAATGGAAATTCCCCCTGGCAATTGAGGATGTTCATCATCTCTTAAAGAATGTAAAATAAGCTCATTCTTTGCCAGGAAATAAAGAAACACATTCCACTGCTCATCTTTGTCCCTCCCTGTCATGTTCCATCAATGTGTCTTTTTTATAAAAACCTAGGCTAAAAAACTGCCAATCAAAGCGGCAGGAAAAATATCATCCCCAAAACGAACCGGACTTTCCAAGACAACGAACTAGGATTCAAATAAGGAGCTGGTGTGAATGTAGCTTTGTTTTTTTTTCCTTCTTTTTTTTGACGACTAAAAGACAGGGGATTACACATTTAACGCCCGACGAGGGATCACAGATTAAATTATTTATCAAACCAACTGAAGCCAACTGAACACATCACACTCTTGTGCAAACACTCACGAGAGAGAGCGACGGCGATTGACTGCCACTGATGTCAGGTCTTTAACACTCACACACTTGCCCATTTGAGACTTTGCCCCTCACACACTCTCAGATTTCACTGTCAACTAGCCATGCTGACTGGAGCATACTGTGAATTGTGGGTAAAATCGGGCGAAAAATAAATTTTGTAGTGTGTACCAGGCTCAAGTCTACTAAATCAACAGAATAGCCAGAGGGTACAGCCCACACACTCTCAGTCGAAACATAAGCCTAACCCAGGGCTTTATCATTCCAAATCATACCATACTGGACCAGACTGGACTGTACCAGACTGGATTGTACCAAAACAAAGCACAAGTGTAACAGGAATAGTTAACCTCGCACCAGTTCCTGACTGGTCAGAGTCATAATTTAAAGTTCAAGTTAGTTTTATTAATCCCCTTAGGGAAATTATTCCTCTGCATTTTGACCCATCCTAGAATTAGGAGCAGTGGGCTGCCACACTGATTGGCGCCCGGGGAGCATTGGGGGGTTGGGTAACTTGCTCAGGGGTACCCCAGCCCTTTTTGGCCGGGTGGGGATTTGAACCGGCGACCTTCTGGTTACAAGTCAAGTTCCCTTTCCACTTGGCCACGGGCTGCCTATAATACCATTAATTGGGCAACTGTCCCTCCGATCACGCTTCTATCGATTCTTTTGACATTAGGACTTCTGTCTCTGCTGTGCAGTTCAGCGTTTCCAGGGCGGCTCAGAGGAAAAACCACATAACAAATTACCAGCAAATTGTTTGAGCTGCAGCTGACTGCTAAATTATGCAGAGACAAGTTAGCGGACTGGACAGCAGGGGGTCACAGTCTGCAGCTGGGAAGCAGAGGAGGCCATGGGGAGCGATGGTGACACCACACAGACAGACAGATAAAACCAGATATGCTGCGGTGAGTCTGAAATGGCCTTGAAAGTGGCCGTTTGGCATGAGAGTAAAACACATGTTGCTTTTCATCCCAGAATCTACCACACATCCAGAATCCAGAGCGTGCAGGAGGATACAGAGGGAAAGAGACAGCGGCGGGTCGTGCAGAAACTGAAGGAGAACAAGCGAGACTTGAAAGAGAATTTCAGAGCAGAGGAAGTCAGAAAACTCAAAGAGAGATGGGAAGCAACGCAAGGTCTCACAACAACCTGTGGCTTCTCGAAGCCTCTGCGTGAAACGCATCAAAAACCAATCCATTCAATAAGAGCAGACAGCAGAACAAAGGCCGAGGAATACAGGGTGCAACTATAATTATTATAGAATTGTTTCCTTTACAGAGTTCCAAATGATCGTTTGTCATCCCGTAAAGTACACAAAAATGAAACCGCACGCATGAAATCACCAGAGCTTTCGCTAACCATTAAATTTAGCTGACAGTTAATTGCCACAAAAATAACTGTGATTAACGATTTAATTGTCTTGTGTTCATTTCACACCATAATTACACCACAAGCCTAATAAAGGTTAATAACACAAAGGCATATTATAAAGAAGGAAAGAAATGAACTGGCATTTTTGCAATAAAGTCAACAAAGAAACTCCTACAAGTTACGGTTTCATGTAAAAACCGAGTGACGCAGTTCAGGAACTTGGTGGAAACGGGACATTTGCTCTTTGGTTTAAAGACAACTGGGCTTGAAACTGACTCACTGGGGCTAAAGCTTAGCCTGAGTGAAACCAGAGAAATCTGTCACTGGACGACAAAGCAGTCATAAATCCCTGGTGCGCCAACAGATTGAACAGAGATGTGACGTCAAGCACAACTTGTATTTACCCAACAAAGTGGCTACCGAAGAGCATCTCTCTTTCTATTTGGTTATAGCTTCTATTACGCCGTTACGAGATAGCCATCGCTCCCAGAAAATCTCCTGCTGCACGGGATACGTCATTGGTCTGATTTCCAATTGCATACAGAAGCATTTTGGTTTACGTCCGTTGGTCACGCCTCTTGAAAGTGGGCGGTGACTACATCCTTTCCCAGACCGGCACCCAATCTCCAATGAGATTAAGATGCAGTCTGGGGTTAGCCAGGCTAGCTGAGGCTCTAACTCTACGATAAAATACAACAATAGCACAGGAAGAGCCAGGTGATGCTATGGCGCTTTTCCATTATACAGTTCTAGCACTACTCTACTCGGTTCGGTATCAGTCGCGTGGTTTTCCATTACTTCATAGCTCCTCCTCTACGTGGGCAGGGTCGTCATGGCAGGGCTGCATGAAACTGCCATGACGTTGTTTTATACACGACACAAAAACACAAACTAGTGCCTTGTAAAGCAGTTGTTTTCAGTGTAACTGTATCATTACAACAAATGTTGTTCACAGAATCGTTGAGTACTTTCTGCACGACCAGAGCTGAAATACGATTCAACGGGTTGTGATTCGGCTCACGATCGCCGGATGTCCGCAGTGCTGTCGCTAAAAACAACAGACTCTGTTAAATATTGAGGTTGTAGACATTTCCTTTGCTAAATGTTGTAGACTAATAGATGTTTACAGGATTTTTAAGCATTTTTTAACTGATCTACAGTTTGGACGTTGTGCTCATGACTCTTCCAGGGACAACACTCTCTGATCCATCAGTGGTTGGCAGTCTGTCGACATCACATTTTAGTATCGGCTCAGTTTGCTTGGAACCTCGTCAGAGCAGGTAATATCACTGATGGTAAAGCAGCGCCAGACAAAAAACAACAACAAAAAAAAAACTGTTTCCATGAAGTTTCTGAAAACAACAAGTGCACTCAAGAAGAAATAACTGCACTCGGATGATTATTTAATAGTTGTGACAGGCCTTGGACGTGGCCATTTCTAATATTGAAAACTCTGCCAATTATCAGTTATAAATGAAACACTGAGTGTGTCCTGCTGCAATTAGGAGGACATGCAAGAAAACAAATCACTACTTGAGGTAGAAAAGGTTCCGCGAGGAGGAAGATTAATAACGGAGTTCATAGTTTGGGAAGGAGGAAAAATGTGTGAGTGCGAGAGGCGGCACAAGGTTGTGATCGGGCAGCATCACAAATGGGTGAGAGAGTACGAGGTCGTTAGCCACTGTACAGCCAACAGCACTGGGTACACATCAGATCTCCTACCATCACTTGCTAAGACTTGATACTATATCAATATAATATTGAATCAATAATAGGAAGCGGCCTGTGACTCATCAGGTTTTTTTTCCACGCAGTTTGACGACTAACCCTTAATATTTGAAACACACAGAGAGCCCTGTTTCGACTGATGTTCAGTTCATCACGAATCACTGCAGAGGGAAAAAAAATCCCTTTGATGTAGAGTGGAAAATGATGATGACGAAAGGTCAGCGAGAGATGTTTAATAAAATAACGAGTGAGTGGACTGATAGGTGAAGTGAGTGGGCAGCAGCAGAAGACAGTGTTTGCCCTCCTCGGTGTATTGTCTGACCATTAGTGTCAACGAAAGAGCAACAGAAGCAAACGGAGAAGCGAGCTTGGTCTGGAACCTCGACTCGACTTTCATGACCACGCCTCGTACACATCAACGCCGGGCGGTGGGGAAACGTGGCTCGAAACGTGCTCGTAAGTCAATCTCGCCTGATCTAGAACGACATTATTACAAAGATGGTGACAGAGCAGGTGAAGAGCTGCAGTGTTATTGACTGATTTGTTAACGGTTTATGTAAGGTGTGTTGGCGAAACACTGCGGACACGCGGCGCCGCAGAAAAAGGAAAGTCAAAAAGGAACAGCTTTCTCAGCCTCCCACTCCTCCTCGTGAACTCCTACCACCATTTTCTGCCGACCTCTTGAGGTCAGTCGAGCCCGAGCCTACATTCCCTCAGCTGTCTCTTCGCTCTCTCTCTTCCTCCAACTCCACTCCACTCTTTCAAGTGCTGCTACTTCTATGGCGTCTCACCAAAAACAGCCACACATTGTTATTTTTTATTCATCTTTCCTCCTCAGTGATTCATGGTTTTTGGTGGAGAAAGAAAGACCTGAAACAGCTCCCACTGAACAAGGCGATGCTGAGGCAAACACTAAAGTTAACCAAAAATATTTCTCTCTTTTTTTTTAAGATTCACGATGTTTGTTCGCCATTTGTGCAAGAACGGAGAGCGGAGGCACATTAGAATTCTGCTGCGAAACTCAAAAAGTCAGACATTTGAAAGGCAGAGAAAACAAAATAGCAAAAATAAGCAAGGCAGCCGTGATCCGGCTGGAGATTCAACACATTTTCAACTATTTCTTTTTCAGTTTTTCAGCCTAGTTCCACCAAAAAAAATAGCTTCTACAGCTTTCCCTCAGAGACCATGTTCAGACAGAGAGCTGAAATCTGCTTTCACATATCTAATACCAAACAGACCTTCTCACACAAAAGTCTCAGAAGAAAAAAGGGGACCTGATCGAATCCAGTCCTCTAAAAAACATCATTTGCAGGTGGTTTGAAATGAAGTTCCAATTCATTATGTGCTTACGCAGCTCTGCTCAATCCTTCAGATCACATTTCCACTGCTTGCTTATTTTATTTGTTTGCCCTTTTCCCCCCTGCAGGACATGATGACGTCTGACGGAGCAGGAGGTTCAGAGGAAAAACACTGGACTCACATGTGGGTCCAGTGTTTGTACTGGAGTTCAAATAAAACAGTCTTTTAAGCAAATGCTTAGTTACAGTTGCCATAGCAGCCACAAGATTTAATCTTACATCAGAAGGCATTATGACAACAATGTATTCAGTATTAAATATATTAGTAACTTTTAACTTTAACTTTTTATAGTGCAAGAGAATTAGGGCCACTAAAAAAACATTAAAAAAACAACAACAAAAACAGCAGACTTTTTCCTCAGAATATTGACTGTAATTTAAGAATTCTGAATTTTTCTGAATTTAAGAATTTTTTCTTTAATCTCGGAATTCTGACTTTAATCTCAGAATTCATGTAGTTTTAGTTTTATTTTTTTGAATACTCTTCCGTAATTGTTAATTTCTATATTGTACTTTCACATATGTGTAAATGCATGTTTAATATTCATTATTATCTTTATCTTTACTGTCTTTGCTGCTGTGACAATGTGCATTTTTCCCACTGCTAATAACTACTGCTAATAAAGGATCTTATCTTCTCCTTTCTTACCTTAGTAGTGATGGCTCGATGCCAACTGATTAGACGTCGACCAATAATGTTTTTTCTACGGCCACAATGGCAATTTTTTCTAAGAAATGAGCCCAGCCAATGCCAATTTTCTTTTGTTCCTCCCTCTGATAAATGACAACATTTAAATCAATAACAAATAATACAAAAAAGTCTGTTTCTCCAATCTATGTTTTAGTGATTTAGTGACAACATTTATCAAGCTTATGAGAACAATTTGTAATTTGCAGATTAAGTAATAAAAATTGGGCCAATACAGATACGGCAAACATGGGTCAAACCAATAAATCATTTTACGATGCATGTGTCAGTCCTCTACTGTGGTTTACATTCTTTACACAATTGTGTTGATGTAGTTCCCACTTATCCATAAGCAGATACTCTTCTCCATTAAAGGAGAAATAAGCAGCCAAATAAGCTTGTGCTTAAATTACTTCAATTTTCTTTTTTTCCTTAATTTATCTTAAAATAAGTCGACACATTGTGGGCAAATGACGTCAACGGTACAAGTTGACGTCTCCGACATCTATGATCGGTGAAGCACTTGTGTGATATCGAGGGGTTTTGGATCATATTGAACATTTTATGCTTTTCTTTTCCGTTAACTTTCACTCCAGGCTCGGGTATAGTGGTCAGGGTGTGTTTGTTTACAGCGGCTGACATCTGTAATCTTGTTAGTGTCATTTTCTTCTTCTCCTGTCTTTTCCAGACGCCACTCACTCTGTGAGAACAGTGAGCAACGTCATCAATAATGGAAGCAATTCTCTGAAACATTAACCTTCTGGGAAAAGAGCAGGGGGGCACGGCTCTCTAAAGAAAATGCCACGTTTAATGAGGGCGACTCCTTGTCACTCAGTGTAATGCCAGAAAAACGTATCATGAGATGAGATGAGATTAAGCTTCAGAATCTGGCTCAAAAAAATATTCTCACTCTGTTTGAGCAACAAAATCTCACAAATTCTCTCTTGCTCCGGGAAGGTGTTTAGAAGAAAATAAATGTGGGTTTTATTGACCAATTCATTTATGTATTGGTGTATTTGCATAGCATGCAGCCAGAGCACATAAAAGTGCGTCTGTGTATGTGCATCCATCTGTTCTAGGAGCTGAACTGAGGGGAAATTAAAAAAATAAAGTCAAAATATTCTTCTTCTTTTTTTTTTTTATACGTTTGGCCGAGATTCAAGAGTCAGTATGTGGATAAAAGCCAAAGATAAAAGCAGCTGCTGTTGATAATATTAATCATATGAATTATCACGCACTGCGTATGAAATCACATAAACGGCTGAATTTACACGAGCACGTGAAAATACATCTGTGAAGAAAACTATGAATCACCGCTGTGACTCGAGGTGGGTGTTTGTTGGCACGGAGATTTAAAGAGATTACACAACAAGATATTCAAAAGAAATCCATTCAAACAACGCGTGACTTTCCACACTCGTCAAAACGCTTTAACACATAATTTGCCAGTTGTCGCATCTGGACAACCGTGTTTGTCACTTCTTTTTTTTTTTTTTTACAAATCGGAAGCCAACAAAGTGTCCACGAGGGGAGAAATAACACAACTGGAGACAAAAAAGCAACAGTTGGATTGGGTCAGACAGTTGAGACACTGTGCCAAAATCTATAAAAACAATTTCCACAACATGGATTATAAAAAGGGACTACAGTTCATAGGCTATAGAGAGAATATAGTGTGTCAGTTTTACTGTCTGTTTAGCGCACAACTGTCCCATGTTCTGCTCGACAGGCTTCAAACTTGGCAGGTAACTTACGGAGAGCACCGGTGAGTGCAGTGCTGACTTTGACGCTGTTTGGATAAGAAATACAAGAGATGATGGTAGAAAGGCAACAGGAGATGCCCCAGTCAATTGAAGAAGTTGCTCTGGTATAGGTTTTAGTTGGCCCACCATAACGTTACACACTTGAGAACACGGTTGGTTTTGGCTCCGACAGCTGCCAACCAGCCGTACCTGTTCTTCACCAATGAACTTCCTCCTGGTTTGAGCCAAACCTCCAACCTGATACTGAGCTACACGGTGCAAAAAAACAGCTCCAAACAGACTCTTCTGCACTAAGACTGGTTCTCTGGAAAGAACCTGATATTGTAATTTGAAACGTGTGTGAGGCGTGCAAACAAACGAGACACTGTTGAGAGACACGTGACGATGAAAAGGATAAAAATATCAAGTTTTTCGAATGAAACCAGCGTCTTTTGAAACTTGTACCCAAACAAAAGTGGGTCAAACTAAGGTTTGTCAACTTTGAGGAAACATCTGAACCTTATTATTCGATTACTAAATCGTCAACGACTTTGAGAGTCGATTTTTTTTTTTGTTTTCTGATATTTCATCTTCTTAAATGTGAATCTTTTCTGGTTTCTTTGTAAACACTGATCAACATTTTCTGGATTAATCGAAAATAATCATTAGTTGCAGCCCCAATACTAGACTTCTGCTGGGAGGCCCTCTTCATCCCAATGGCTTAAAGAAGTTGGTGTAACCCTTTACAACTCATTTTAATTTGTACCTGTGATTTCGGGTTGTTTTTAACCCAAATATCGGGCAGTCATTGAAATAGTTGGAAATTCAAAATTCAAAAATGTGATACATTAAAATATTAAAATATTACATTTTCATGTCAAAAATCAAGATCAATGAAGTTACCATATATGGTTCCTTGCCCATCTAGGCTAAAACATTTTCCAAAATATGTACAGTATAAAAAAAGGATGTGTTATGGTTAGAGAACCTTTATAGCGATTTTTATTATAGCATAGCGATTTTAGATATCCTAAGAAGTTACCGTTTAAAGTCTTGCCTGATAAAGGGTTAAGCCTGTGTTTCCTTCTTTTTCCCTTGACTCCAGATCTGTATCAGGGCTTTGAGAACTTTCTTCACATTACACCATTAAACACATTTCTACAAACTGCAATGCTCACAGCCCCATTGAACGCCTTAATGGATGCCAAATCAATCAGTGATAATACGATATGCCCACGCTCGAGTCTTAAAGGACCCATGACTCTTGAGTACTTTACTGGCAGCACTTCATCCCAGCGTACATGTTGTGTAAACCGCAGCGTTTCTGAGTGTTTTTGTGGTCACGCACGGACATTCTAAGAACATGTGAGCGGGGAAAAACTGGTTCATATGAACGCACTCACCCTGGGTTGCCAGGTTTCGTATTGCTTCTGAAGGTTGGCCCCGATGGTCTCCAGAGCTTTCTGTGGACTCATGGACAGAGGATCTGGTGAGCAAACACAAACCAGTGTAAAACACACACACACGCACGCCTGAGAAGTACAACTCACTCAATACAGAGGTGACAAATTGGCTGTAATTATTCAGTGTTGAGGTTTTTGAGCCGACACTGTTCTGTGTAACAAAGCAAACACGATGTATTATTCAGGAGAGAGAAACTATGATCACAAAGACAAGTTTGTCCTTTAAGCATCAAAGTGAATTTTCTTATCAAATCAAAAGCAGGGTTTTTGGGGGGAAAAAAACAAAAGCGCCTCAGAGTGAAATATTGATGAGAGCGCATCAATATGGCATAAAGAGAAGAAGAATATAGATTGAGGACAGATCAAATCGTGCTCAGCGGGCAGAGGAGAATGTACTCACAAGTTGGTAAGACAATGATAGTTCAAACGCTGCTCTTACGATCAATGAGGCCTCCTTGTTATTCTCGTTATTATCACAACTAAATGACTGCATTTTCTGGATCACATTATCATAACTTCCGTCTCGCTGACAGGAAATTTTCGAGGAAATATATGTAAATTTAAAATAATAAGCAAGGGTTTTTCTTATCTGTAATCTCAACATGGAGCAGATTCTTTCTCAGGGTTTCACCAGTGCTGGGCCAAAAATGTATATAAATATTTAACACTTTCACAGTGTACAATGGGTTTTTTTTGTTTTCATGTAGTGTAAAAGTGAGTGGTGAAGAGAGGGAAAGTGGTGCAGTAGTTTCGTCTAATGCTGTGTTTACATCGCGGTACAGTTGGGTTTGGTACAGCTAAAGAAGGGAGCGGTTGGGAATGGTTATTTTGGTTCTATTCCTCATGGAAATGCAAAGTAAACTGTTCCACTTGGTGGAAACATGGCTTGTGTGTGTCTGTATGTAACATTCTTGGTAATCCAACACGTCTTCTCTGCTGAGGTGGTGGAGCTCGTGTTGCAACTTTAGCCTGACGACATTTGCAGTAAATCATTGTTGACGTGGACCAAACAACAGACACTTTCTCCCATTCTACCATATCAGTTTTGGAACCTTCAAGGTCCAATCTACCCAATTTTGCCAATCGACACCTGCTGTTACCACCACAGTTACTTCTTCAGCCCAGCACTATGGCCCACCAAACTAGGGTCGGACTCTCTCTACGCCTACTCTCTCTACTAAACCCCCAAAATATTGACCCACAGCTTTGGGTGACAATCACTCTATGAGAAGTCTAAAATGTCTTAGTTGTAAATGCATCTCGATGTGGATGTTTCTGCATCGACGAAGTGACAGAAAATAATAATAATCGCAATAACAGAAAATAATTACAAAAATAATAGCCTACATAAAACGCGGGATATCTAATACAGAGAAGACGGTCGGCGAAATCTGGAGTTCACCAACAGTTCGTATAATATATACCTACATCTTTAGCAGTTTCATATTTTTAATAGAGTTAATTGATAATTGTTAAACTCACTCGTCACTTCCGAGTTCACCAAGTTCCATTTGAGAGGTCGGAAACACAAATTTGTTAGCAATACCAGTCAATAACAACGCTCTTCATGGTATTTTGCAAAGGTGCTATTTAGGGTTGAAACAATGATCGTTTATTAATCAATTACTCGGTTAGAGGGTTTTTTTATGATTAAAACAAGATTATTGATCATTTTAGCTTCTTAAATGTGAATATTTTCTGGTTTAATTGTTCCATATAACAAAGAAATCATTAAAACTGAATAATTCTCATTCGTGGACAAAACAAGACACTTGAGAACATCATCAATTTCAACACTGATCAATATTTTTTCTACATGTTCTGACATTTTATGGACCATTGAACGATTACTCGATTAATGGACAGATTAATCGATTATGAATATAACACTAGCAGCAGCTCTAGTGCTATTAACGTAAAAACTAGCTGTGTTTGTGTGGTTGCAGCCATCTTGGAATCCTGAACTCCGGGTATGTGAGGTTGCTCTAAATTTCCCAGGTAAAAATCTGAAGCTTAACCTAAGGCAACGACCTTGGAAATTCCGAGTTCTGACTATAAATGGCACCAAAGGTCTGCCTTGCCTTGAATTATGTTTATGATGTGTGTGGTATTTTGTGTTTGCCACCCTCTGCACAGCAAAAACACACACACCACCAGATTTCTCTTACAACTTGCATTAGCTAGAGCAGTAACAAAAAAGTGAAAAATTGTGAATGTGATCGAAGAATCATTTAAATCAGTGACAGGTGAATCGAAATCGAATCAGAGGTTCATGAAGTCTATGTGCGGACGAAAGAAAAGAAGGAATGTTGAGTAAAAGGTGCAAAAAAAAAAACAGTGACTTTTAATTAAAAAAAAAATGGTGAAAGTTGTATAGCAATACTGCAGTTTTTACCTTAACAATTATTAAATTATTTCCCCCTCACACCATGGCCACTGCAAAGCAGACGTATATGTTTAAGTCCTTCTGTTAACATTCAGGTGTAGGAGATATTACACCACCTCTGCCTTCACCTCTTCATGTTCTCACAAACAGCCAGGATGATGCTCGGAAAGTTAAGAAAACTTTAAGAAGTGCGTTTACTCTTTAAAGTGCTTCCCCTCCCCCCCTCACACCTGAGAATGAACGAGCGTCTGGGGAGATAAACAATGGTTTTGAGGTTTCAATTCAGTGGAGAGACTGTGTCTTTGTTTGTTTGTTTTTTTTCCGTTCCGTGTGATGTCACGCGGTTCCAGCGAGGGCGAGCCTCGCTTCATCCTTTGCTGACAGAGCACTTATGAACTGAGCTCCCAGAGGAGCGAGCGAGAACACCCTTAAATGCTGCAAAGTAAAAAGCTAAACTTCCGCTTTCAAGGCTCTGTCATGAATTCTTTGGGTTTTTTTTATCAGGATATTGTGAAGATCTGACAAACAACAACAGTGTGAGTGTCAGTCCTGGAAGAGCTCAGTTGAGGAAAAAAAACTTAAGTTAGTTTTCCCTGTTACGGAGTCACTCACCGATCCAACACTCGAGTCTGGCACAGGGGGACGTCTTCACCACATCAGGAGGGTCCACTCCGACGTTGAGACACAGCACCAGCGCGACGCTTACGGTCTTCATCTGAGAGAGAAGAACAAGGGGAACAACGTTACCTTCACGTCGCTCAGCAGTGACAGGGAATTCATTGTTAGTTTGAGCTGCAACTCATCGATAATCGATCATAATATGTTGGAAACACTAAATGATGATGGTCTTAAACCGAAATGATTCAGTTTTGATCGTTTCTGTGATACAGAGCAAAGAAACCAGCAAATATTTACATGTAAGAAACTAAAAAAAACAAATACTTTATTTTAACAATAAATAAAGAAACAAACCCTAAATTACCAATCGTTTACTCAATCAATCAAAGCAGCGCTATTGTTAATGTTTGTTCAAACTAGGGTTGAAACAATTACTCGATTAAATGATTACTAAATGAATCGTCAACTATTTTGATAATCGATTAATCGCTCCGGGTGTTTTAGGAATTAAAGCAAGTTTTCTGCTTTTTCAGCTTCTTAAACAGGAATATTTTCTGGTTTCTTTGCTCCATATAACAAAGAAATCATTTAAACCAGGGGTGTCAAACATAAGGCCCGGGGGCCAGAACCGGCCCGCCAGAGGCTCCAATCCGACCCACAGGATGAATTTGTAAAAATTTCACACTAATCTAAGCGTAATGTCAAATGCTCCAGATACCCGTGACTAAATGTTTGTGCCTTTATAGATCCAGTGTGCTGTGTAAATAGTAAATTTAGGCATGATATTGTTGAAATTGCACTTATATTTCTCAAGAAATTTCATGTTTTGTAAAATTATCCTTCATTAAATGTAAAACAAAGGAGAAAAAACAAAGGAGTTCTTGTTGCTCATAGGTTATTATTCTATTATTTTGCTATTTATACTGGTCCGGCCCCCTTGAGATCAAATTGTGCTGTATGTGGCCCCTGAACAAAAATGAGTTTGACACCCCTGATTTAAACTGAATCATGTTTGGTTGTTGGACGAGACAACAAGACGAGACACTTGAGAACATCATCATTTCCAGGTTTGAGAAACACTGATCTGCCTTTTTCTGACATTTTGTGGACCAAACCATTACTTGATGAATCGAGAAAATAATTGACAGATTAATAGATGAAAATAATCATTAGTTGCAGCTCTAGGTCAAACACACGTAGAGCTGCAACGACTACTTTGAATGTGTTTTTTACCACTGTGAGTAAGTACAGCTCAACAGAGCTGGCAGTTTGTTAGCACCCTGCCAGGAGTAAACGGACGTGTTACCAAGCCCTTCAGGTGGTAGAGGAGGAGACGATGAGGAGGTCAGGTGGAAATGAAGGAGTGCGTGTTTGTGTGCAGATGCTGAAAGTGAAGTGTTGTCCTGCTGTGTCCCACTAGCACACTGACCTTTCACTGTGCTGCTGGGAAGGCAGAAGGTTTTCTAATTATCCCTCACCACCACTACAACAACAACCACCATGCACATGCTCTATAGGTTTACATTACACACACACCATCTACGAATACCTGGAAAAGGTCACTTGGCATTGTTGCGCTGACTTAAATGGAAGCATTGCACATGTATAAGCGATCAATATATCTAAGTAAGTAAACAGGAGGAAGACTTGAGTTGATTGCCGTCACCCCAAAATACACTGGTTGCAGAATGGATGCGCCGCTTTACTCTGCTTGCGTCTCGTGTCCACCCGCTTCTGCAAGACTCCATGCAATCACAACATCACGCCTGGGCTACTGCAAGAAAATGATCATCTCCTCCTCTGCTACAAGTCTCTCCATTCACTCACATTACACATTATCTTTCCGGAGAGAACCCGGAGAACATGCAAACTCCACACAGAAAGGCCCTCAGGGTCACGAACCCCGGTCTTTCTGCTGATTGTAGTTCATCTTAATGGAAACGCGAATGTCTGCGAACAATGTCGTCGTAATCCAGCCAGCAGCTCTCAATCAGGTTAATTCAAAACCTGCAAAGTCGCCAAAGTAATTTGGCTTCATTCTCTGCGGATTACAGATGAAGGACTATTACCCTGCAAGTGTTGAGATATTCCGGACTAAAACAAAGTGGCAGACGAGCAGAAAATCCGCCACAGAAAATAAACAAAGAGGGTTTTAATTAGGAAGAAAACGCAGACTCCACGTCTGTACATGACATCCAAGAATGTCCACTAAAAAAACATGAACAGACCATCAATTAATTGGACATCTGTCAAAACTGTATGGACGTTATTAACCTATTGATAAACTACATCAATGAAAGCTAAAGGAGATTGGAGTCCAGGAACCTCGGGTCCAGTCAACGAAAACAGAGATTAGAGGCGCGGGTTTCAGATGAAATGTTTAAAGAAGCATGTGTTGATGTGAACCATGCATTAAAAAAAAAAAAAGGAGACCACAGAAGATATACGACTGTTGATTTGCATAAAGCTGGAAAGAGTTGCACAGTCATCTCCAAGAGATATTCATTAGTCCTCAGTCAGACAGATTTCCTATAAAGTGATGATTTAGTTTGGCGGCAACTTAATCTGAGAGTTCAGTGAGCGCCAAGCTAAGATGAATCCGCGCGCACGCTGCAGAATACTCAATGATGTTTTAAAAAAAAATAATAAATAAATAACAATAATAATACAAAGTAAAGCAACTGTGAAAGACTTTAAAGAATCATTGGAGCTGATTAACGCCTCCCTAAATCAACCATAAACAAATAATTGTGTTTATCTGCATGAAGAATGGTGTCCATTAGGGACGCTGTGATAAAGGATGCTGCTGATGGCAGTGACCCAATCCATGATAACTGATCTGGATCTGGTCGTATGAATTTAATGACTTCTCCTCCTTCTTCTTCTCCTCTGCTCTTGACAGTTATTTGCACCTGGATGTTTTGGTACTGCTGTTTTTTCACTTCCCTTTTTAATCTCTTCACTCTCATATGTGCCGAGTAAACAGGTTTGTAACGTAACCAAGTACAAATACAAAATTCATACATCTACGTTTTCTCCACTACATTTCCTCCATCTTTGTTTGTTTACTACCAAATTAAATCAGAAGAAGAGTTGGCATTATGGTCTGTAGTTATATAGAGCTTTTCTAGTCTTGATGAGCTGCTTTACACTACAGTTTTCACCCACTCACATGCTTCAAAATCGGGTTAAGTGGAATTGAACCCACAACCTTCTAGTTGAAAGACAACTCGCCCTCCCACTGAGACCCCTTGGCTCAATCCTAACTCCTCACTTTTACTTTAATAAAATGTATTTAAACTTAAATACATATTATATCAGAAAGGTGCAGTACACGTCATATATTTTAAGACTTTTACGAAAGTCATTTTTTGGTAACATACTTGCACTTTTACTCAAGTATTACTTTGAGGTACTTCATACAAGACTCCATTATCCCGCCGTTAACTGCCTCTTCTTCAGCCAGATAACTTCCACATAACTTTCCCTCAATCCACTGGGCAGCGCCACCATGAGGAGACATGAAGTAGTGACACCCGGTGAATGACTTCAGAGCGCATTCATTCAAATATCGATATTTGACGTGGCGCATCGATTATGGTATTGCATGAGGCAAAACGACGATACATCGACAGAATCGGTATTCGGTGGGTACGGGAACCGCACCAGTCAGTTAATGGAGTCTAATGGAGTTGTTGATGGGACAGAGGATTGGTGGTGGTGACGGCGTCCACCGTCCAAGAACCACACATCTATCCCTCAGTGAAATGGTTCTTGCTGCAACTGAAGATGATCTGCTCACATGCCTTCACTTCACGCCTGAGCAGAGGATTCTTCCCTGCAGCAGTTTCCTGCATTCGCACTAAATTCAACACCTTGCAACCAAACTTTGCGCCTACATTAGGCACCGTGAAACAGACACACCCATGCAGTATAGATCTTTAAATCTGGCCCTGTGTCTAAGATGAATCACAACTTGGCGGAAGAACAGTCCAAAGTTCTTTCTGAATGTCTGATCAGCTGCGACTCGAAGCGTTTGTTTAAGCTTATCGCTGTTAAAGCAGGTTCAACCAGTTATTGAATCCGAGGGCTCACTTACTGTTCCCAGAAGTGCCGAGAATAGCTCTTGGCTACGTTCAATGATAATGTTTTTTACTGGCTCCAGAAAGTGTTCAAAGCCTGTGACTTTTTAAAAAAATGTATCACTGTATACTAATAATTCTGAGATAGTAATTCCACAAGTTCCAGAAGAGAAGATAACCTAAATGTGTCTATTCCCAGCTTTTGGCTCCATAATCCAAAACATTGACTCTTATAATAGCTCAAGAGTTGTTTCATGAACACCGGAAACTGGCTGCAAGTCTGAGATGATCTCCCCAGCCACCAGATCTGAACCTCTGTGAGGTTTCAGGGGACAGACTGTAAAGATTTCCACTTCCTTTAACCTTCAAAGAACAGGAGGCTTTCTGTCAGAGACGATCCAGTGTCCCCCGACACACAGCCTCAACTCAAATGACGGAAAAGTCAATGAAGATTCAAGCTGTTTGGAAACTAGAAGGTGGTCCTTCTGCTTATTAAGCACTTTTTAACTGACGTTCTTTGAGTTTGCACAACAAGGTATTTCCCTTCCGTATCTTGTGCAAACCTTTGCTTTTTCTGCCTTTCAGCTCGAGTCTAAGACAGTTAGTTAGACAGAAACGAACACCTCACTGACAGTTTTATTCCAAAATGAGGTCTCTTCAAGCAATTTGAATAAAAATATAATGTGCACAAATTCAAAAATTGAAAGAGACTGAGTTCAACCCCCCGAAGAAGACGATTCAGCTGCAAATATGCATTTAAATGTGCCCTGTTCTTTATCATCTCTGCAAAATATCTACGCCAATAACCAAGGAAAAGACATTAACCATGAGATCCCAAGACTCTGAGACCACTTTCCCGTTCATTACAACGGGAACATACCCAGTGTGTCTAACGCTGCATTTATTGACGCAAATACCAATACCAATATTGTGCCGATATCATTGTGCAGCCCTACATCTGTCTAAATGACCTTAAGATGGGTTAGGACCAGGACCAACAGGCATCTCGTGTGACCCTTATCAACCTGCAATAAGCGAGAAAGAGCTGAAGACATTTTCTCCCACAACGACATCTGAATCCATGTGCTTTTCTTTTCCTGCTAACACCTTCATGGATCATCATGTCAATTATGCCACATGGGAGGGAAAAAAAGCACCTGAATTGGGTCACATGCACTGCGCAACACAGAAAAGTACATTACAAAGACACAGGCTCGACTGAAAGAAGAACCAGGACATGTTTGCCCTTTAAAATACAGCAGCTGTAGTGACAGCACACTTTTAATGTAGAGTCCAGAGAGAGAGGGGGGGAAAGATGTACCTGCCACGGCAGATAAAATGTCGAGGAGCCCTCGCGACTCTCCGAGGACAAATGGTAATCTTTCATTTCGTTTTGTTTTAAACCTCGGCGCCGACCGAACAAGAAAACACACACACACAAGATACAGAGGACTGATTCACACTGGAGTTAATCTGGTTATGATTAAGCGACTCAACCTGCTCAGACAATCTCACATTCTTCAAATTGCCACCACTGGCGAAATTGTGAAGTTTCAGTCCAGCATCCGACGCAGGTAATTTACGCTACATTAGATCTTAATTTGCATGACAATAACGGAGATGAATGAAGGATGAGGACGTGGCATTTGAGCGTGACGCCGCCCCAGGTGAGGTCCACTTTGTTCTCGCTGATTCGTCGTCGCGTGCATTTCAAACATTACAGCGAAAACACAAACAGACGGCTCGTTCATCGGCACAGACTGTAAATTCATTTACTGATTAATTGCTTTCAAATCCTTTGGGCAAGAATTTTGACAATATGGCTTATGCAAATATTACACAGGAAAAGAAGAAGAAGTGGTATTGAATTGACACAGCTCCCCCATTGGTGAATAATATGCTACAAAGCAAATGATAGCGCGATTGATATTTATCTAAAGTTATTTTTTACTGCACTGTAGGCCTCATCCACACGGAACAGAACTTTCCCTCCAAGAGAGTTTTCTTTTTCTTTCTTAAAAAGGTTTTCTGCAAACACGGCATTGTTTTAACCCTTAAAACACAGAGCATTGAGGCTGCTTTTTTCCCATTACTATGTTAAAACGTATATACAGAGGCTATATAGAGCATCTAATATCCTTTTTTTTTTCAGCACAACTTATAGGCAATCTGATGACATGATTTTTGTTTCCATTTTCACCAACTATATAAACACACCTGAGCAAAAAGTACTCACATTTTTAAAAATCGGAAATACTGCCATCACCTGAGGATGTGACCTATAAACACACACCTCTAGGATGTCAATATAAGAGATATATGATACTATATATATATATATATATATATATATATATATATATATATATATATATATATATATATATATATATATATATATATATATATATATATATATATATATATATATATATATATATATATATATATATATATATATATATATACATATATATATATATATATATATATATACACATATATACATATGATATATAGATCTGTGCCACGTGAGCACTAAGGGTGAAATGTCTTAGTAGACCAAAACACTCTCCAAAGACAAGAAAACAACTAAGACAGCAACAGTGAATGCAAGAGCAAGAGAGGGGCGCCGCCATGACCTTATCATTTTCCCAAAGTTGTGTATTGATTATATACATGAAAACGCATGGGAATCTTTTCACGCTCGGGCTAAAATAGTATTTTAGAGCTCCCAAAATGCCAGTTCTGAGTGAATAAAAAGACAGAACCTTATAAACTTTTCACAGATTCTCCTAAACTTGCTCTCATGTTTACACGGCTCCTTTGAATGGTTGGGAATCAGAAAATGCTAGCAAAGATCGCTGACCACTGCCAGCGTCAAATAATTAAGCATGCTGCGTTGTTCACTCCTGCCATGGATGGATGGATGATACCAAACTCTAATGATGGAGTTCCAAACTATGAGACCTTAACATTAATAAGGTTAATTGTTTCTATGCTGACTGACAAATCACACTGGACCAACTTGTTGGTCTCTCCACCCCCACAAAAAAAAGTATCTTCACCGACACAGGCCCAGCTTTAAATAACTTTTAATAATTAACAAGAGGGAAGAGTTTCATCAGTGAATAATGGAAACAAAAGACCATTCCAGCTTTAAAAAGAAAACAAAGAGAAACAGCAGGTCTGTAATTCAAAGTGCAAAAGAGTGAAAGCTGATGGAGAGCAGACGGGGAGCAGACACTCGAGGGGATTGGCACCTTTTGACTCATAACTGGATAAAGAAGATCCTGATCAAACAGGAGGCTCCAGCCTCTTAATTTGACCATTAGTATTAACCGGAGAGGAGAAGCCGAAACTAAATGAGATTTTAATACAGGTATGCTCTGATCCTCATGGATTTCCAATAATCTCATTAAGTGAGGTGATGGGGCGGAGTCAAGAGAACAAGGATCAGAAGACAGAAAAACGGAGAGGAAGCAGAAGATATAGCCTGTACGTAATATCATTATAGCTCTTCCTTGTCTCAAATTAAAGATTATGGTCACTTTGGTCACCTTTTCTGCCATAAACACTGACCATATCAGGACCATGGAGACCAAAACCTGGTTCCTAATGAGGCAGAACCTCATTTTCGGTTCAGTTTAAGGCTCAGAGTTGAATTGTGGTTAGGGTTAGATTTGGGTTAAGGTGAGGTTTTGGTTAAAGTTTAAGCATTTAATTGTGATGGTTAAGGTTACGGTAAGGGGGCTAGGGAACGCTTTATGTCTATGAGTGTCCTCGGTAAGAATGCTGCACGAGAATGTGCGTGTGTGTTGCACATAATTGGTTTCCGTCCTCTGCACATTAATAAGTGCGCAGGACTCACAGGGACTTCCCAGGCTTTTCCCTCGGGGATCTATAAAGACTCCAGTTCAGACCCCCAGCTCTGCTAACTGTGCAGATCGATGGCACAAATTTATTTCATTAGTTAGGGCTGCGATAAACAAAGGGCCCATTGGGAACTTCAAACGAAAAGATCTATAAAAATATAAATTTTTTTAAAAAAGGTTTGAGTAGGTTTAAAAAAGACGAGGCTGGGATGATTTATGCTTTTGTCACAACTGAATTATATCATCATAGTTGGAGATGAATTGCACTGAAATACAATAGTATTTAAGTTTACGATTCATTTATAGATTGGAAACAATTATTCTTTTAAACAAAGAATTTACCCAAAATAAAAAACTAATATTTCAATGTTTTTTTCAATCATCTTCTCTTGCAAATAAGAATGTAACAAGATGAAACCAAGTAGGCACTGCAGGGCATTATTATTCTGCAATAAAAAATAGCTTTAAGTGGTAATCTTCGTTTTGAATTTATTTAACATAATAATAGTCTCTAAAGTAAAATCAAAATTTGATTCCAGTCTATATATCAAGATATGACATATTTAAATTGGCAAGGAATGTTGTCGGAGAAGAAGAAGAACTCGGCTTAAGTCAGCGTTACCTCGGCCCGTCCTATTAAAATGATCCGCTGGCTCGGAAGAACTTGAAATGAAACTCTTTCGGTGTCATGGAGCGCAGTTTTAAGATCACATGAGGCGAGAAATTAGTCATTTATATATCGATATATCTCCCCAAGCCCAAAAAAAAATAGGAGTTTTTTTTCCTGGAAAACCTTATTTCATGTTACAACAGTGCAAGTACAGATCCAGAAGTTCAAAAGTCAGGCCACCACCAGTGGTTCTCAAACGTTTCTAGTACCGTCTGAGAAAACAACACCGCTATCACCAATGTCAAAATACAGTAGTGTAAATAGGCCAAAGCAAAGTCGGCTACAGACTTTTCCCAACAAGATAATTTGCTCCTCCTCTTCCTCCTCCTCTACAGTAGAACAGTATTTCTGATTTTTCCTCCAAGTACCACCATAAGGAAGCTCACGTACCAATGGTGGTGCACGTACCATAGTGTGAGAACCGTGGCTTTACAAAAATCTACAAAAGCTCATTCATCCTCATTCCAGACACCAAACATCGGCATTATTATCCTGCCACTAATTACAAAGACACAGAGAGGAAATTAAAGACATAAACAGGGACGGAGACAAATGTAATCATTACGACTAATGAGCTTTTTTTGTTTGAGGATGCAACAAATTTTGTGCAAGTGCCACAATTAGGGATTGTTACCAAAAACCTGGTATTAAAAAAAGAGCCGAGCGCCCAATGAGTCGCATTAGAGAAAGTTAAACCTTCACAAGTCTGGTTATACTTCAACAGAACTGCTGCAGATAATCGTCGTCGCCTCAGGTTTAAGAAGAGTTTTTGCTTGTTAAAGAGTTCACAATAACCATTAGTCATTTAAAAAGATGAGCCGTCTGTTCATGAATGATTCAATATAACGGCTAGAGCTGAAATAATTAATCAAGTAATCGATTATTCAATCAATTACTAAATTAATCGATAACTATTTTGATAATCGATTAATCGGTTTAAAGCTTTGTATCATGATTAAAACAAGATTTCTGATTGTTTAAGCTTCTTAAATGTGAATATATTCTTAATTTATTTGCTCTGGATAACAAAGAAATCATTAAAAGTTAATAATTTTGGTTTGTGGACAAAACAAGACATTTGAGAACGTCATCATTTCCAGGTTCGATGGACCAACCAATTCATCGATTAGAGAAAATAATGGACAGATTAATCGATTATGAAAATAATCCTTAGTTGCAGCTATCCAGAAAATAGATAAATATGGCATTTATTCATTCACTGACGTAGTGCGAGCATAGCCCCCCTTTGCATAAAGACATTTGTCACAAATAAAATGAATGAATAAAATTAATTCAAATTTGCAGCTCCAGCGAATAATCTTACACTTCCCTTTCTACTGGTCCAAACTAAGGATGACAAGTTCAAAGTTTTGAGTCTTTATTTACATTGTTTAATTTTTGTCTCCAATAAAAAAGGTAAGAAAACAAAATGAGAAATAAAAAATTCTGACTGATTTCTTTAAGAATCAAGTGATTAAAGACAAAAAAAAAAATCAGATAAACAGATGAGGTGGAAAAAAGAGAAATTACAAATTCAACAAAGGCAACAAACATACAGAAGAGGTTTAGGGCCCATGTGAGATCTAAATATGTTTTTCTCTGAATTTTGACTTTAATCTCAAAATGTGGTCTTTTTTCTCCAAATCTGACTTTAATCTCAGATTTCTGTATATTTTTCTCCAAATTCTGATTTTAATATCAATCAATCAATCAATCAATCAATAGGAGAACCATTAAAGTACCAGTACTGTCAATATCTTCACAATCTTCTCATCCCTACCTACAAGAGTGAAAGAATCAATGATTGTGAACTTGACGCCATAATACAACAAAGGAATAACATCACTAAAATTGATTTGTATATATATATATATATATATATATATATATATATATATATATATATATATATATATATATATACATATATATATTATATATATATATATATATATACATATACACATATATACATATACACACATATATATATATATATATACATATATAAAACAATATATTTAGTACTGTACTTTGCAAACATGTTTTCTTTTGCTGCAGCCATGACTCTGGGGCCTGTGTGCTGCTTAATGAGCTGTATACATTGATTGAAAACAACTAATGATGCAGAAGATAAAGCAGCACAGACCACCTGTCTCATTTCCACATTATTACAATGAGCTTGGCTATTGATGACTTATTGATTTCATTAATCTTCAGTCAAAACACACAGCAGGCAGTGCATGTGTGAGGGCCAACAGGGAAGAATGTGAGGGACATTTCAAAGGAGGTGTGTACATACGTGTGTGTCCGTGTACTCATTTTAGTTCCCTCTTTGGGAGCTTTTCTGGCAAAAACACTGACTTTAGACCTCGTGGAGAGCAAAACCTAGTTTATTGATTAATCATTAATAGTTGTTTGGTTCATATAATGTTGATTTTGGTTGCCCAAACCTCAAAATGATGTTCTCAAAATTATTCAGTATTATTGATTTCTTTATGAAGACGGAGTAAAGAAACCAGAAAATATTTACATTTAAGAAGTTGAAAAAGCAAAGAGCTTGTTTCAATGATTTCAATTTAAAAAAAAAACCTAAACTCAGACTATCGTAGTCAGGTCTTGCATGATTTCGATGGTCTTGCAAGACTTCTACAGAGGACACATGAAATGGCACACTTTATCAAAAGATACTCCGCTTGCCCTGCGACGGACTGGCGACCTTTCCTAAAGTGTACAATTACCCGGTTGTATGAACTGTTTTTATATCTACAGTCTAGAGTTAGCCTGGTCAGCTCTACAGACACAGTCAAATTTGGACCATAAAGGACAAACTAAACATCTTTTGAGGTTTGATGTGCCATATGTTCTACATAGGTTCTCCAACACACTTGGAAGGTCAGGGTGGGCTGAGGGACATTTAGCTGCAACATGAAACTTAACTAACAGATGTAGAGCTGCAACTAATGATTAATTTGGTCCATAAAATGTCAGCGATCAGTGTTAATATTCACATTTAAGAAGCTTAAACAATCAGAAATCTTGTTTTAATAATGAGAAAAAGCTTTAATTTAGTCTCGATTAATAGTTTCAGCCCTAAATAGATGTTGCTATATTTTTCACGCACTGTACCTTTAAGCTCATTGCTCATAAATAAGACTGACTTTCCGTCACACAATTCAAACCCAAATACCAAAGATAACAGAATTTAACAGGCATAGAAACAACAAAGCTCGGGTTGCCCTCAGACTTTTGCACAGTTCTGTAAGCGTCAGAAAAAAACTTCCAGTCCAAACTAGAGCGCTGTGATTTCCCTCAGTCATCTCAGCACAAATCACATTGTACATCTTGTCAACTTGCACATTACAAGGGCCGCACATATTCCTGCCCATTTATTATTGACAGGTAAATCAATGCTGATCCACCTTCACTCGACAAACTGCACACACACACAGTCCAAAAATAAGCCTTTAGCAGCACCACGTCTTTGTCTGACAGGATGTCAAACCGGGACAAATGGGCATCGGAGGGAGACGGGACGCTGGCAGGGTTTGTAAACAGACAACAGGGCTGGACATAAACCATCAGGTTTGCGTCAAAGAAACTCTGACGTCACACCGCTCACAGCTCCACAGGGAACTGTGAAGCATCATAACAGGAGACAGAAAGATTTCTCTGCATGCAAGGTAGGTAGGTCACTTCACATCCAGCTGGAAAAACAGGTCGTTCAGAACAACGTTTAAAGCCCCGGTTCTGTCAGGGGCTTTTGGATAAAAGACAAAATGGAAGAAATGTATAACGTCAAAAAACTAACAAGCCTCCATGACGTTTAAGATTAGTTATCTAATCCTGTACTTAAATGTTAACGTAGCGGACACACTGATATAAAAACAGATGCAGACACTTAATCGCACACACCTTGATTGATCTGGTTTAACTTTTATTCAAGTCTATAAATATAAGGGGATTTTTGCTGTTGTCATTCTCCTTCTGTTTGGGCTTTTTGGCAGACAAAAGAGACAGGTGCTTGAGAGAGAAAAGACACCAATGTACACGTGTAAAGATTTAAAAACAAACAAAAAATCCAAGCCCTACCCAGCTCTGGCGTGGGGCCCACCAACCGGGGGAGTAAAACCACGACCAGAGCACCCCAAAGAATAGGCAGGCCGAGGCTTTCACAACTCCCCTGGACAAATGCCCCAGGGACTACCAAGAAGACAGAAGATAGTAGGCTCCCAACTCAAGATGAGACAAGTCCCCTTGAGGCCCAGGGAACTGCCTGGAATCGAAAGCACCCAAGCTCGAGGTCAGAGGTTATCTCAAAGATTTCCCAAAATTTTGCAACAGATTCAACAATGAGCGACGCATTAGCAAGCTAGCTCGGTGATGAGTAAGCAGCATTAGCCTTGAGCAGGAAGCAAGCACTTGGGATTCTGCAAAGTCTGGACCACAAATCGTTTTTGAATCAAAAATCGAGTGATAATCAAATTGTGACCTTAGAATCAAACCCAATCTTGAGATTCTGAAAGATTCACATTCAGGTGAGGACCCTACAGCAGCCACTGCCAAGGGACAGACGGGCGGACCGCAATCCCACCCCTTCTGGCCAACCACCAGTTAAAGCGGAACTTTGAAATCTGGTCACTTTTCCCCCCATTTCTTCGTGGGAGCACCCCCTACAGTTTCGGCACCATAACCATCCCTTCACCCTCCCTCTTGGCCATGTGCGTTTGTTTTCAACAAAGAGACAGCAAACAAGCCGCGGAGTCATGTCCATGCCTGTCGGCATCCGTATTGCATGCTTCTATCTTTCTCAATTTTCGCCCTTCAAAAAAGGTCAGATGTTGACTCGTGTGTGGCACCTCTCAGTTATAAAGTAGTTTCCTCTTCCCCGCATTCTCGCAAAAATAACGCTACCACTGCCTTGATCGTATAGCTTATGGCGAGGTACTGTGAAGCAATTTATGCGTCTCGCAAGGCCTCCTGATTCTGAGGACTCCAGCTCGTTGGCCCCCAATCTCAACACAAGATGACATTCAATCATGACAATGACTCCAAAGCTGTTAAATTAGGGTAAAGATATCCTGCATTTCTACTTTAAGGTGAGGCAGACCAGCATTGCCTGAACCCACCTGTTTTCACAGGCTAATTTGTGCAGCTTACACAGGAGAAAAGCTGCCGCAGCAGTTCGAGCAAAGTTATGGATGTAATCCAAGTTCTCTCAGCCCATACTGACACACTGAAATATGCCTGGAGTGGCCCTAAAAAAAACGATCCTCCATCTCTGAGAAACACTTTCTGAAAGCATACCTTCTTTTTCACTGAACACATTTCACATGTCACTGAAGAATGAAACACAGGAATGAAAGAGGCCAAATTCTATTTAGCTGCGTCAAGCTCAAGGTCCTGTTATTGGCTGCTAATCGACACACCACTGTGGCTGACTGTTTATCAGCTATTCATGCACTTCTCTTACTGTGACGGGTCAAAATGTCCACTGTGGAAATAGTGTGACCTTGCCCATTCTGGCAATTCTCCAATGAAGGTCTACTGAAGTTAATCGGTTTCTCACATCAGCCGATCGCTGACAAGTAATGTCAAAAAAAAATTTGGCCCATGTATTAAGCTCATTTCCTTTTTTTCTTCCATTGGATAAAATTAAATAATTGAAAAATTATGAGCTACTTTTATGGTAAACGGCAAAAATTGATTGAGAAAACGGTGCATCAACCCGTCTGCCTCTACCACAGAGAGCTGCTCTGCACTTAGCAGAAACCTTGGACTCTTCTATACAACATAAAGAGGCACGTATACATTTTATCTGGAAAAAAACTGTTATCGTGGTTGTACTGAGCAGATGGAGCAACCACACACACACACAATATAGCCGTCACTGGGCCAACAGGGTAATAAATACACCATTCTGACCAATGAGCCTTGTAACTGTACAGCCTCCCTCTCCCTCCTGTCTTTATCTGGGGTGTTTGTGTGTGTGTTTGTGTGCACTTGTATGTGTTACCTTCTTTATGACCTTGTCAGGACCAGTAGTCCTTATGGAGACAAAAACCTGGTGCTAATTGAGGTCATATCTAATTTCTGAGGAACTGGTGTTAAGTTTAGGGCTAAAATCTTAATTGTGGTGCAGTTTAGATTACGGTGTGCGTGTGTTCCAGGTATTTCTCATGTTATGGGGACCTTAATCTGTTTAAACAGTCACATTATGGGGATTTGCCTTCCTTAGAGACAAAAAGTCTTACATTTCAAAAGGTGAAGACATGTTGTACAGTTAGGGTTAGGCCCGCAGTAGTTATGGTTAAGGTTCAACAGTTTGGTTAAGTACAGTACAGTACGCATTTTATTGCACTTCCTTTAGGAATAGTTTCAAAATAACCAGCCTTAACCATTCCATTTTTGGCACCTTGGGGTACCAAGGAGCAAAATGGTACGGTATGGTCATAACAGTCACATTTGAATGTTGTCATGACGTATGACGTCACGCTACGTATCTCACTGGTGAGACCATCAGGCGCAGTGCACCAAGTAAAAGTACCGTTCACAGTTTAACTGCAAGCCAGGGCTTTACTAAGGCTGTAACTAACGATTATTTTCATATATTTATTAATCTGACGATTATTTTCTCGATTAAAATGTTGAAAAATATTGATCATTGTGTTTGTCAAACCGGGAAATGTCTTGTTTCTTGTTTCAAAAAGATGCCGTTTTAATGATTTCTTAGTTATATGGAGCAGAGAAACCAGAAAATATTCACATTTAAGAAGCTGAAAAAAATCACAGAAACTGGTTTTAATCAAAATAGTTGACGATTAATTGAGTAATCGTTTCAGCCTTAGGCTTTACCCTTCAAAACTGTACCATTATGGAAACACGACATAAGTCATAGTCAGGAAATTAATGTAAGTCAATGTAAAGTCCTCTGAAGTGAGCGAAACCAGACTGTGTGTGTGTCCTCTGATTTCCCACAGTACAGAGCATCATTTACAGGCCGCTCTCTGAGCCTCGTGCTGCGTGCTTCTCTCACCAGGCTTAAGGCTTCACACACACCGACTCGCTCAATATCTTCACTGCTGCAGATACCGTCCATCAGCTGAAATCAGCAAACACAACTGCAAGGCAAGCGTTCTACGAGATCACCCATGAGCAAGTGAAAATGCACAGCGCTGCGGTACAACAACAACAAAAAAAAACTTAATTTTTCCAATCTCTACCATCTTAAAATGATCTTAAACTCTTACTGCATGAAAAACACAAAGCTCTCTTTAACAGCCGCTTCCCAGACTCAGAAATGTGAAAGCACACATTCTTCTTCTGTGCGTACAGATGAGGGGTCTACAACCTGAAGAATGCTGCGACTCATGAAAAATGAAATGTTACAAAGTCAATTTAGCTCGATTTTCTGACAGGAAAGCCCATTCCGGGCCCGCCCCCCCCCCCCTTCACCGCACTCAATCAATAGCTGCCCCACGCTTAATGATGTTCTCTTATTCAACATTTCCCTGAAGCGCGACACCTCAGCAGTCTCCGTGGCATAATTTCTACTGATGTCCAAACAACGACGAGGTGTTAAATTTTCATTTGGGTGAATTTCTACAAACAGGGCCAGACGTTGTCAGCGTTATGTACGACTCCACGGCACCGGCCATCATCATAGCCACAAGGCAAATAATCACGGTTGGTAGCACAGCGGTGGACGAAACGACAGCTTTACGAGCGCTGAAACACACTGCGGCCGTTCATGAGGGAAAGCTTTGAGGTTCCTCTCGCCAGAGCGGAGCACGGGTAGCCTCCAGCAGAGTGAAATGAACTGGCACTATAATAAAGACGAGGGTAGCCAGTAATTTGCTGCTGTGTCCTGGCTGTTTAAAGACTGATGTCCTCTCAAAGCAAAGTGTGCAGCGCTGGTGGAGCTTTTTGATTTGTCTCTTTTTAAATGGACTGAAATGATGAGAACCGGTGTTACAGGTGGCCGACCGTGAGCACCGCCCATTCCTATAAACCAGCACACGACCTCCGTGAACTCGCCACTGTAGTGCTTTTTGGCCTGAATCAGCGAAACCAGAACTCTGTCTCGTGTCTGCGCTGGAAATATGAAGCTACAGCCAGTAACAACATAACTTAGCTTAGCGTAAAGGCTGTAAAACAAAGGGAATCGCTGCTAATTTCCTAAAATCCATTTGATTCAGATTCACAAGCTCACAATTCAATTCCATATTTAGTCATTTATTGACATTTCAGCCTCCATACCAATTTTGCTTTATTTTAAAAGTAGATTTTTAGAAACAAAAGTGGCAAACTGTATAAAATTTAAAATTCTCTAACCTGGTGCATCATTAAAAATAATGTTAACATAATTACTTGACCCCAAAGTGATTACATTATTGCACTTTTAATATGATATGACCACACAGTCAAACACCAACATTTAAAACCTGTTCAAGTTTAAAATATCCATCTAAACTTGACATCACACATTTTACAGTCGTTAACGTTGTTCAGCAGAGGGCGCTGTGAGCACAGCATGCCCTCATCAGAAGAAAACATTGATTTTACTTCAATCACGACACAAAAACATTTGAAAAGCGACGTGTGGACGTATTTCCGGTCCTGCGTCACAGAAGGCAGCATAACGAACAAATCTGCACACTCAGCTGTTAGCTTAGCTGTTAGCATCACGGGGTCATTTGAGATTAATGTCGTCACGCGAGACTATCACAGTCAAGTCTCATGTGATATCAATAGTCTAGATTTGCACAGAGGATACAGGGAAATGGCTAAGTAAGACCTTTCACACCTGGCATTACAATGCAGCCTGGATGCTTCCCCAGTACTACGTGAGATCAGACCGGGCTTTCCCTGCCCTTTCAAATACACACTGAACAAATGTATGTTTTTAACAAGCCTGAGAAGAACAAATGGGTCACAGCTTGGCTCAGGAAACCTCCTCAACCTCCTGACACACACATAGGCAAAAGTCAACATACCCGGTCCTTCATCCTCCAGCTCTGTGCCAAAGCCTTGGAGCCCTCGATCTTCTCCAAGTGGCGTTTCTTCATGAACGCCAGAGGAAGCTTCCAGTCATTCATGTCGGCCTCCTCCTCCTCAGTGAGGCCCACAGCCGGCGAATGAATCAAATCTGAGTCCATCTTCATCAGGGCCCTGCAGAAGAAACCTCAAGTTAGTAAAAAGAAAAATAAAGATTTGATTCCTGTAACTTCCTGCTGTTTCGATTAGAATGTGTGGTGTTGAAAATAATATTAAATATAGGTAAGAGAGCACAGCTGGGACTGTTTGCAAACACGACAATCTGCTGAAGTTCAAACCAAACTCCAAAACAACAAAGAAAGGTAATAAGGACAAGAACCATACTCGTTTGAAATGATACGGGTTCGATTCCCAGCTTCACTAGTCCGACGTGTCCTTGGGCAAGCCACTTAACCCCACGTTAATTCTGACGGCTGTGCTGGTAGTTTGTGAATGGGTATGAAAGATGTGTGATAGAAATAATTCATGCACCGTATGTATGAATGTATGTATGTGTGAGTGAATGGGTGTAAATAGGTGAATGGCAAAACTGTAGCGTAAAGCAGCTTTTGAATGGTCATCAAGATTAGCTATATAAATACAAAACATTTACCATAAGAGAATTAACAACATTTTCAACCATGAAGCAGAGGACGATCATTTCTAGCAATAATATTCTAAATCATACCACATGAGAGCCAGTGAAAGTAATGCTGCGTGTGTTGAGCTAACGAGAGCAGGTAACAAGATGCATTCAAAGACCCTGGTAAATGTCATCCCTTCTGCAGGATCTACTACAGCATAGAAACCTCTTAGACTGAAAACTGCAAACAAACATGAAGTCAATCGATTAAATGGTTGCTGACGGTGCTATCTTGTGTTAACAGTTGCACCACACATTCCACAGGAGAAAGATTAGGGTTTTCTTAAAATGCAATCATTGACAACAAAAAAAAACATGTGGTACCTCTTGCTCATCTCTACTATACAAACATACTAATACCCTAATATCTTCAGCCAATAACACCTGTTTAGCGTTACACAGGGGACCTTTAAGCAAAAATACATATTATTGGATAAGAATAGAGATGAGAATCTCCTGTTTGAATGAAAACCACCACACACTCTCACCTGGACTCACTGTGAGCTCACAGGCTAACAGAATTCACACAGGTTGTTGTCACTCTGTCCTGAGAGTGACAACAACAACTGCACTTGGCTGATGTCACAACATAAACGCAGCGTGAGGAGATTTAAATATGTACATATACATATATATTATTCCTATATATACACACACATGTAATTTATATGCATCTAAACGCGGTCTGTGTCTGTGTCTGTGTTCGCCTTAACTTCAGCCTCGGCACCGGCTAGCAGCTAGCTCACTGTTAGCCGAGCTAGTGCGGCTAAAGTGACAGCTCTGTGTAAAGTGAGCGGGAAAGCAGCAGCGTGTAAACACTGACCGCTCTTTAATACTGTGTCCGTGTGTGGACACAACCCGAGCGGAGGGACCAGGGTGAGTGAGACGGGGCAGACGTGCCGAAATGGCGGTAGTAGCAGAGACAGACCTCGGTGCTGTGGGATTCTCTACACGGGCTGGGGAACCTCTCCGCCTCCGGACGATGACAGACACGGTCGCGCAGACGATCCTGGTCAGGAAGTTGTAGGGCAGCGTCCAGAGCCTGTACAAGATGTCAAAGCCGTCAAATCCGAGCTGGACGGGCGCGTGTTTGCAGGGGAATCTGCGGCTCCTCTCCCCACGGCTCTTCGCTATGGGAAGGGGCTGGAGACGAGGCCCATCTTCACACGGACAGTCTGCCACAGCCGCGCGAAGCACCGGCCGCAAATGTCGGTTAGTGGGCTCGCGTGGTGTCCTCCCGCAGACCGGTGTCCCTCGGAGCGGATTCGGTGGCACAGAAGTGGCGGAAACTCCACACGATCGCGAGGATGTCTCCGGAGAGGCACTTCTTCAGCACTTCGGCAAGGGCGCAGCCATCTTCGGTTGTACCCAGAATGCACTGTTGTTGCGGCGAGGCTGCCGTGCTACGTCACCGCCGCTGTTCCTGTCACACAGGTCAGACCCATCCATGGTCAGACCCCCCCTGATTATAACACACACAATAAAAAATAAAAGAGGACTGAAATATTCTACTCAAGGAAAGTAAATAAAACTATTTAAGTAATGCAAGTTAAAGTACTGGTGTAAAAATGTACTCAGGTAAAGTAAAAAAAAAAGTTACTTAATACGCAAAAGGGACAAGGGGACACATCTCACATGAATTGTTTTTAATTAAAGGCAAACCTTTACAAATTAAAGTGCTGACAAGATAAAATATGTAATCACATAAAATACTTTAACTTTCTCACTCACTCAGTGACCTTAATTAACACCAATTCACCTGTCCTCAACATTCATTCACCTGTCTGTCCTCATCATTCATTCAGCTGTCCTCATCATTCACATGTCCTCATATTTCATTCACCTGTCCTCCACATTCACCTGTCCTCGTCATTCATTCATCTGTCCTCATCATTCACCTATCCTCCACATTCACCTGTCCTCATCTTTCACCTGTCCTCATCATTCATACACTTGTCCTCATCGTTCACCTGTCCTCATCATTCACCTATCCACATCATTCACCTGTCCTCATCATTCATTCACCTGTCCTCCTCATTCATTCACCTGTCCTCATCATTCATTCACCTGTCCTCATCATTCATTCACCTGTCCTCATTCACCTGTCCTCATCATTCACTGCCATGAATGTGGTTAAAGGTTTAGACCACATGGCAGAGTAGTGGCTAACAGTGTTGCCTCACAGCCAGAAGGTCATCATTCACCTGTCCTCCACATTCACCTGTCCTCATCTTTCACCTGTCCTCATCATTCATTTACTTGTCCTCACACCTGTCCTCATCATTCACCTATCCACATCCTTCACCTGTTCCCCTCATTCACCTGTCCTCATCAATCATTCACCTCTCCTCCTCATTCACATGTCCTCATCCATGTCCTCAACATTCATTAACCTCTCCTCCTCATTCACCTGTCCTCAACATTCATTCACCTGTCCTCATCATTCACTGCCATGAATGTGGTTAAGAACTTTAACCACCTTTAACCACAGTGGCTAACAGTGTTGCCACTGTGGCAACACTGTTGGACAATCTAAACTGTCAGTAGGTGCCTATGTTGACCCTGAGATGGACCTGTCCAAAGCTTCAGAGGCTTCAAATATTGAAATATTCAATTACTGAAAGGGCACTGCACTAGTATAAAACATTTATACATTTTGTTCTGTTCTGTTTCCCATGAAAAGTAAAAAAGTCATGTTTTTTCTGGTAGACAGTTCTCTCAAGGAGAACACTTTCTTTCCATATTATTGTTCTATTCTCTTTTAAACAGGTCACAATGATCCTTAATACATCTGAGTGATGCAGTTACTCAGATGGCGAGGTGTACACGGCCCTGATTTCCTCAGCACCTGCACGAGTCAAATGAACAAAGTGTTTTTGCACATGATTTGTCCCAAACATCCTTTGCTGTCAAGCTTCACACTCATTTCTCAAACAGCAGGAGCTTAAGGTTTGGCTTGTTTTTTTCCTTTTTTAAAGGAGCACGGACAGAAAAAAAAAAATGAAAAAGCTGTCCCATCTGTCCCCAAGTCAAGAAAAAAACAGACCACCAGTCTGCACGCACATACCCACTGAGGCAGGCACTCGTGACATTACTGAGAGCCCTTTAATTACAGGACTACAATCAACATGTTGACCAGGTTGTTCTTGGTCAACAAAGAGATTTGCACAAAGGCCTTGATGACTTTGATCAAGACCAGCACACAGTGTGTCTTTGGGCTCAAAGGACACTGATGTGCTGGGATGAGTCACAGTCAACTCATCGTCAGAAAACAATGAAAGTGCTTCCGCAGATGGATGGAAAATGAAAACACTCCTCACAGTGCTCCACTTTGCCCGTGCACCACTCATCTGCTCAACAGCACATGAGCAATCCCATGTTTGAGAAACTCAGATTCATCCAACCAAACCTGTTCTTCTCACCTCCCTGTCCCAGTGTCCGCTATGGGCGGGGCGGGGGGGCAAACCAATCTCAGAGGTGTGATAGAGGTTGGGACCCCAAGATAGATCGCCAACAGAGGGGGAAGGAAAGAAAAGATGAGGCCACTTTTCCCTCCCCTCCTCGTCCAAGCTTACAACATATTAAAAACATGGTTTTCTGAGCTGGATCCTGGAAGCTGGAGCCAAATGAGACACATGCAGGAAACGGCGGCTCCCAAGGATTGATTGCAACAAGGCCAGAGAAAGAGAGGGAGAAGACACTGATGGATGGATGGATTCGAGGAAGTGAGTGCTTCATGAGAGGAAGCTGTGTGATCCCCCCCACACACACACACACCACCAGCACCAGCAGACCAGTGGCTGCACTCAAGAAGGAATCTGGAGACACCAGAACTTTAATGGAGCATTAATCTGACTCGCTCGTGTTCTCATGTCTCACAGAGATACATCTTTGACTCTCAGCATGGTATGGTTTTTGAGGTTGATAGGCCTACTGGAATAAATGGACTAAAAGCAGCCTGGTCTTCCAGAAAAACATTTACAGCTATTTTAATTTTCCGCAAAGCATGAGAAACATTATCATAACATTATAACTTTTTGTGCCTAAATCTAACTGCATTTCTTTTATTTTTTTAATCATTTTTTATTATTATTATTATTTTTTTTATTTTTTTTCGAGCTGCATTTATAACCAGAAAAGGGTTATCACCACCCCCTATTTCTGCATTTTAGCCAAAAGTGTGACAAATAGATACTGGTAATAGACAATCCTGTTGACTTACGTAAATAACACCATGTTGGTTCAGAAACATGAGCTCACATTTGACAGTGGTTTGCTAGAACAACTCTCGTCCCCTTTTTACTGATTGCTGTTCAGTAGTCAGGTTTACCGTATATCAATAAAAACCCTAATGTCCCATTGCATTGTGGTGATTGGTATATTTACAGCCTCAGAAGTGGCCGCTCCTTCATATCTCCACCACCTTCATAACTCACACACACACACAAGGTTGACTGAGGATATGACAATAAAAATCCATCAAGTCCCCAAATGAATTTTGACAAGGACTGCAGTAGTGTGTGTCTTAAACAATAATGATGCGAAATAAACAACATTTGTCGTACTGTCAGAAGATACAGAAAGACACCAGGCTGCAGTTTATGTTCAAAAACTGAGTTTGACTTCTGCTGCTGTAGCCCATCTGCTTCAGGATCAACCCAAATTGCAGGCATCTACAAACATCGTGACCATTGAAGGAAGAGGTTATTTTATCGCGCTCGATCCGAAATAGACATGTTGGGTGAATGTTAGACAACTCAACGTAAGTCGCCCCAATTATGGGATGAGAGAGATCGAGGACAGGCCTCATTTTCAATATTTCCGTATTTGAGCACCTGGCAGTCAGTTTGGAATTGGGCACTGCAACTGTAGGGTTAGGGTTAGCTATTGACTATTTCCGGTGGTATTGCTCAATTTCGTCCGCCATCGTCAGCTCCCCTGCTAGGCGCCAATGACGGACTAAATGAACCCAAGTAGTAGGGACGAAAGGCTCGGTCTGTCTCTGTCTTTTATGTAGAGTATAAATGGGCCTTTAGACCTCTAGCACATGAAAGCTCCTGAGTCACTTCAGGCCTGAGTGGAGCAACATGAAATGCGTCACTGCAGGTTTTAAAAAACTGTATCTGACAACGGCTCGCTTACTAAAACACTTTGTCAGTAATTAGCTTTGAGAGATATGTAAATTGCTTCCGTTGCTCATACAGTTCTTCTGTAATTGCCAGCAGCTTCTCCTGACAAGTGAATCGATGGCCATTTACACAGGTACCAATTCATTCAGCGGTGTACAGGCATCGCGGAGCACACATCCTCCAGACATGTCTCCATTTAACCATGATCAATGAGTTCATACGAAACCGGACGACGCCTGCTCAGCTGAATGAATGTGGCTGTCTATATTCTGTGACTTCCGCTCAGGAAAACAAATGTGCACAGTGATCAATGAAAGATCACCTGCCACTGAGTCAGCATGTTGGGAAAGTGATATTCTACCAGGAGAAAATCTGTTTTAACTCATAATCCTATTGACTCGCACACACACACACACACACACACAATGAAGAGAGAGAGAGACAGTGACAGGGAGTGGGAGAGCGAGGAGATGAAGGCTGATTGACCTTGACCTTGGGTTTTGTGATAAAGTGATGTCTTCAGTAATGTTGATTGTACTTGACAGGGGAGACGCGACTGGGATTTGTGACACTTTGTGCTCAGCTGTCAGTTGCAGGAAAAGGCAATTTTCACACAGTCATGCAACACACACACACACACACACACAGTGAGAGGTGTGGGTGGTGTGAAGTACTTGAATCTGAGAGCAAACCGGTTCAGACCACTTCAGCTGAGAGAGATGGTTTTTGTTTCATGAAAGAACAGAGATCTGAATCATCGTCTGAACAGAACAAGTGGACAGCCAGGCAGACAGACAGATGACAAAAATCAAGTTCCTAGGGTTGAGGGGGTTAGGATAAGGTTAGGGGTTAGAGGTTAGGGATAGGTCTCCAGGAAAGGGTTAGGTTTAGGCACTTATGGCGTATTTTCACCGGCTCTACTCGTCTCATCCACTAGTGGATAAAACTACTTAAAAATCCTAAACATGTGGGTTAATCTCCAACAACTACCAGGGAAATCTCTATATTTAACAGAGGAGTCTGGTGTATTTAGGGACAGCACTGCTGTAGTCTGTGGAGCAGGAGTCTGTACTAAAAACGTGGGTTAATCTCCAACAACTACCAGGGAAATCTCTATATTTAACAGAGGAGTCTGGTGTATTTAGGGACAGCACTGCTGTAGTCTGTGGAGCAGGAGTCTGTACTCTGGAGACGTGTGGACAGAAATCAGGCCGAACAGTGCTAAACTGTACATCAGTTAAAACTATTTAACAATCCTAAAAACGTGGGTTAATCTCCAACAACTACAGGAGTCTGTGGTGTAAAGTCACTAGTCACTGATTGTGTGTGTGTATCGCGTATAAAACGAAGTCACCGCAGTTTCACGCCGCCGTGCAGTGATGATAGGAACTTTTTATTTTTTGATAGACTTTAATTTGAGGTCTACTTTTATACTTTTATACTTTTAGAATTATATTTATACTTAAGTGTGTTTCTGTCTCCTACAACTGACTCGTAGAACCCGCACAAGATTTCCAATGTGCCTGGACTGTCTGTTTAAGCACAAATGGCAAATAAAAACCTTGAACCTAAAAACCTTGAACCTTATTGTAGTGGAGATGCGACCTAATCGTGCCGAACCATGCCGAGGCGAGGCGAGTAGAACCGGTGGAAATACGCCCATAGCTGTGGTGGTTAAGGTTCGGGTAAGGGGCTTGGGGACGCGCGATGTCTCTGATGTGTCCTCACTAGAATATAAAAGCCAGTTTGTGCGTCACCTTGACATCACATGTTTTTGGACAAATCAATCCTGAGAACAAAGCATCATCTGGAAATGATTTGTTTCTGTGTTCACAGGTAAACAATCGCTGCTGCTCAGCCAGACAAAACCCACCTGCCTGATTATCTTCCCTGTAACCCTGATTCCATTCCATCTAAGCTCCTTATAGTTTCACGCACGCCGCCGCTGCGTCTGTGTTCCCTCTCCCCGTGTCGCCGTGGTTGTCATCATAGTCCTTGGCACATTCTGGCTAAAGGGGATTGTTGTGAGATATGGCCCCCAGTGGTGTGATTCCCATCAAAAGCAACAGTATCTGGGGATCTCACTTTATTAATATTGAGAATAAACTGACACTCGGTTATTAAACAGAAGCCTTTGTGAGCCCAAACATGCCTATAAATCACACCTGCACTCATCAAGACACTGTATGCCTCTATATTATTCATATGCACCTCACCACTGCTGCTTATCTGATGCATATAAATATACTATACTTTGCTCCAGTGTCATAAATTATGAAGAAAAATGCACAGCAAGCATTATGGTGGCACTGTGTGCTGTAGGTGTGTGACATTGCCAGACTTTGACGTTAAAGCTGGGGGTCAACAAGTCTGGAAACACTAGAAATAGGAAAGAGGAGGCGACACGGCCTCCTGTGTGCCCTCTGCAGCCAAAGAGAGAATCACATCAAAGAGAACACTTAGACGAGGGATTAAAGGGGATGAAACTGAAACCAAAGCTGGGTTTCTTCTATCATTGTGGGGAAATGTTTTCCCCTAGAGGCGAGAAAGAGAATTGTACAGTGCTGTTGGATTATGGTGATGCATGCACCTTCATCTCATCTTTGGAAACTGGTGCTGGTTCACGTCGCACTCATCGCTGTATTTTATATGAATCTGTAGCTTGGTTGTCTCTTAACCAGAGGAGGAAAACACTTTAAGATTAATCTTTATGCTGTTTTTTTATTTTAATTATTTTTTTTACATCTGGGCCAAATAATCTTCCATAGAAACGGAATGAGCTGCAAAACATCATTTCACTACAGACCCTGACGTCTTTAAACACATTCAAAGGCGTAAAGGATTAAGGATCTTGTTGGTCTGGCCTGTAAACTTCTGCACTTTACTCTCTTTTAATTAACTTTTATATTCTGTTGTGAGTTTTATATCAGAAATTGTCTAGTTTTTTTATTTGGTAGTTAACGAGTAACAAAGATAGTGGAGTAAAAGTGAAATTTGCTAGAAATACAAATAACAGTAAGTAAAGTACAGATATGTGAATTGTGTACTTAAGTACAGTAGTAAAGTATTTGTTATTTGTTACCTATATATATTATAAAAGAAGAGCGAGAGGCTGAATTTCCTTCCATGCTCCACTTCTGTTAAATTTGAAACTTTGTAAATTCAGAACTAAATCTTGTTGCCTCACTTGGCTGAACCTTCACATCTGCCTTCATCCTTCGTGCTTATTTTTCAATGATTTCAATGAACAAAAATGGGATAAAAATAGCTTAAAATAAAATGATGCGCCCAGGTTTTAAAGCTCACTTTGAAAAGAATTTAATAAAAAAACACGAACAGGTTCCTCTCCTAGGCTCCTGTGTCATTCACTTGCAAATAGAAAAGCCTGAGAGTGTTGTCTCCCTGTAAACTCAGTTCACTTCAACCTCGCTCCCAAATTGAATCTCCATTTGGGAGGAATAACCCGACACAAAGGAGAACGGCAGCGGAGGAAGTTGTTTTCCTTTTACAAGGAGACACTTTGGTCACTTGATGAAATTTGAGAGCGGATGTGCAGAGAGTTCACTCACTCATTCACTCTCTCACTCCTCCACTCCAGACCCTGTTGCTGCTTTACAGGGTTTCATCTTCACAGCGTTATTGAGTCCTAAAACACACCTGCTCCCACGGAGCCGCGGCCTCGCTCCACCACTAAACACTAAGTGCTTTGGCTTGTCTTTAAGACCGCGAGGCTCGGCGGGAACTGTTGCGCTCTATAATGGCTCTGTGTAAAAGTTTAGATGGCTTAATGCTTATTTCTGTCACGCTCTAATACACACCGGCATGGGGACTATTTAGGGAGGAGTCTGCGGCTTTTTTCCTGAGGCGCAATCTTCACACATGGAGAAAAAAGTGACAAAATATTGAAGAATTAACGTTACAAACATGACATTATTGCCCGAGTGAATAATCACGACCTCCAATTTCCAGGTCTTGATTAAATGAATTCCTTCAAATGAAAAGAAAACATATTTGACATAATTATGATTTTCCTAGATCCTTTTATTTCTTAATTAACCAAACAAACACTCTCTGCCAATGTTAATAATTCAGTGATCATAATAATCATTAAAAAATAAATAAAAAAAGCACCCCCAAAATATAATTAGGCACAATCTCACAAGTATCCACCCAGAGTTTCAACAAATAATAAAGATTCTGATGATGTGAATGAATCAACGCCGCAGTAAATTTTTATATTCATACAAAAATGTTAAATAAAGCCAAAGTCTGTTTTTTTATAGTCTGCTTAAATGAGACACTGACGCTGACAAGGACATGAGGAGACACGTTTTAGCCTCTTTAAACATAACTTTTGGTCATTTTTGTTGATGATGTTTTGCCGTTTTTCAGCTCCTGTTTGGCCTTTGTGAACAGAAATGACTGAGGGAGCGTTTGTGTGTATACAGCAGAAGAGCAGGGGCGGGCGGAGACAAGAAAGAGTTTATTTAGAGTCAAACTGCTGACCGGGTTTCTTTTGAGAAGTGGAATTGTTTGCGGACGCCACGGGAATCTCGCCAGGCAACACAAGATCTAAACTGGTGATTTATTTTGCATCATAAAAAGGTTTTTTATTACGAAGTATAGATCATTCCATATCAAAATAAGCACTTTTACTTTGACATTCTGTAAAATACCGTCATGAACATCTTAATTGGGATGTCATGATGGAATATTGTGTTTTCATTTCGAGTTCTTGCTACTGAATAGTTGTTTTTTTGACGAGATGCTCCTTGGCCCCCAGGTCATTTGAGTTTGACCCCCCTGATCTAAACACCGCTTCACCGAGAGGCACAAAGAGAGTCGTGTGGCGCTGAAAGACGATGGTTTGAATGTAATAAACCTTTGTTTTTTTATATATTTTAAAGTTACATACCACAGTTTTAATTAAAAAAGCTCACCAACTAAAATCTGCACCAGCTCAATTCTACAATATCTAGACAAGATTCTCTAACTGTAAACCGTAGTTTTTAAACCGCTTGCTCTGCTGCACCAAAGTCCACAGAGAAAATCAGTGTTTTTGTCACTTATATAAACCCAAACAAGGGATTTCAAACTCCAAAAGTCAGAAAAATAACACATTTTAACTTAAAAATGGAGGCCGCAGTAGATTTTACAAAGCTGCAAATAACACATTTTCAAGGATTTTTAAGTCTGTTTAACTGATCTATAGTTTGGCATTGTTCGATTCTTTGATTTGATTTGATTCTTGTGTCGGACGTTGCGCTCATGACTCTTCCAGTGACACTTTAGTATCGAGTCGCGCTGGAACTGTACGATGGAAACGCGCCGTAATTAAAATCTTTGCTTTAAAAATCTGTTCTAACGAGAGGGTCCTGGCCGAAAAACCGACAGCAGCACATTTAACGGGAACATTCATAAACTATTCATCCACACGGATGAATAAAACACGGGGTATTATAAAATATTTAAACATAAATCATAAGTTATTAACACGTCAGCAATAAATGCTTTCCAACAAACAAATTGTTGGTGCAGTGTCTTCTTTTATACATTAAATCCAGCTCGTGTGACATGAGCTGGATTTAATGTGGAGGCTTTTGGAGGCTCTGATGGTTCCCGAGATGATAAATAAAACAACAGTCGCAAGAAACTTAATTGATTTTTCATAACTAGTTGTGTATTGTAATCAATTTTAAATGAGTAATTGACAACATTTCCCCACATCTCTGATTAATAATGGTCAAACAGCAGCTCTGTTGGCTCCTTGTTTGTCCGTGGCTCACAGAGGACGCCGTCATTCCTCCTCCTCCTCCCAAGAGCTTAATGCTCAAGAAACAAAAAGGCGTCTCTTCCTCTCCATACATCTCTCACACGGAAGCTGCTGTAAAAACAGAATCATCGTTTCGCTCAGTCAAACCAGACCCACTTTGCCTTTCTGGACACAGTCTGGACCGCAGAGTTGTCGAGTCGAAGGGGCCTAATGTGGGAAATGTTGTTCCTGGAGAGAGTCCAACAAGGCCAACGCGATCAGCGTGATGAACAGCGCTGTCGTGGCAAAGGCGTTAATGTGAAGGTTTAGGAGAATTATGACGAGGTTATTTGAGTGCCTAGTGGAGCGCATAATACGCCAATATTTGTTTATGTCACTTTGGCTTTTAAATGAGGGGGAAATAAATTCCTGAATGCCTCTCTGGTGAAGCTGGACGTCAATAAAACAATGTTTCTGTGTGAGAAAGAAGGCGGAGGTTTGAAGGTTGAGGCTGAATTCTTAGGTTCTGTGACTGATTTGGACACGTTCAGACCTGGATGATCTGGGTGAATCTCCTGAGATAACTTTGTCGTCAGAACTGAGAAGGTTCGAGGTCGTGGGGCCCAGAACTCGGACTTCCAACTTTTCTCAATACGCATACGTCTCTGTACGCGCATGTTCTCGTACGTGGAAATGGCCAGAAACTTGGAGCAACCTCAACAACCTTGACATGGGATTCCAAGATGAGTTCGCGTTTCTGACTTCTCCATTGGAACCCGCGTACGACTGGGCTTTCCCATTCAAACCCATTCACTCACTGCTGGCACAGCCCTCAGGAGCAACATGGGGTGAAGTGTCTTGCCCAAGGAGCCGGGAATCAAGACTACAACCTTTGAGCTAAAAGGCGACTTGCTGCACCACTGAGCTACCACTGAGCTACCATCAAGTCTGTTCACGATGATGAAATGATGTTTTATAGGGACAGAGAGAAGCGAGAAGCTCTACTTAAGCGCTGCTTTAGCATGAAATATGATTTTTAACCATTAGAGAAAAAAAGGGACACACGGTGGTACCTTGTTGTTGTCTCACAACAAGAAGGTTTTATGGGGCACACCTGCTCCCAATCTTCTCATCAGCGCAGCCTTCTTATTCCCTGGGTCTACAGTCCACTCTGCGGTAACATCACGATTCAACGCTCTCTCCTCCTCCAACTCTGTTGTTGGAGTTCTTTGTCAGTTTCACCCACGATCAGTTGCGGATTGCGTCCGTGCTTGTTCAGGAACATGGACACGAGTGTCCTCAGTGTGGGTTCTGTGATCGGATGTGAGGCTGCATCCAGGACCGATTTGGAGCGTTTAGACCTGTGCGTAAACATGACGTTATCGCATCACTCGGGATGGATGTTAATACCAGGTCTGAACCGGGTTGCAGAGGGGGAAATAATGGACCAGGATGATCCAGTGTCCAGTGTGTAATAAGACTGCAGGACTGCACTTTTCCCCACTCCCGGTGGGAATACGAGCACGGCGCAGGCGTCTCCCCCTCCCCTCCTGACTCTCTCTTCATCTTGCTCTCTGTGGGATGCATGAAATGGAGATGTCAGTGCAGTGAAGACAGAGGAGCTTGGCTGCGGCGTTACCTGGCAGCAGCGCTCAGTGGCGGAAGTGTCAGTGTGCAGTGAGAGGAAGTAAAAGCTGAGTTTGTGAAACCTGGACAGAAGAAACTCATTTGCAGGTTCGCTTGAGCTGTGGAAAGAAAAAAGAAAGAAAAACACATTGTGATTGTGATCAAGCAAAAGCAAGAGAATGGGTTTTTCAAATGTTAAACAGAAGTGCACACGGTGGTGGATACGGTTCCTGGAAATATCCCTCAACAGATGCTGTCCATTTTTACCTCTGTATCTTGAGATAGTGGGTAAAATCTAGCGTACAAATTGGGACAACCCTTCGGATCGGAAACATGTAGAAACAGAGTAAAAGAAAAACACCAAGGCGTGGTCATGTTAAGGGTTCTGCAGAACACATATTTATATGACACCAATTTATCTGTTGTCCACCCACTTAATCCACACTGTTGTAAAAACTCACCGCTCCTCTCCTTTGTTTGTTTTCTGTGGAGCCGGCGAACACAAATCCTTGGAGCCATGTCCACGTTGGCTCTTGTTTATATCATAACCTCATGCACTAGTGTTCCCAGGTGATCCAGACTTCATTTTTCTGTCTCAGACAAACACTGAATAATGTCTTTAGTCCAAAACAGCCATGTAACAATGTTTGACGGCATTCTAAAGTGGTAGAGAGAGCAGAGCTGACGATCTTTGCCCGAATCTGACAGGACCCGACTGGCCCAACATTCGCAACAACGCAACATTCCTCTGGTCAGAATTTAACCCGGTGACAATGTCGTCACACTCGGACAGGGATGCCGTACGTGCTGAGATGTTACGATGTTAACAGAGGACTTATTTTATTTCTTTGTTCCAACTTCCACGTGGCCTATGTCAATGTATAAATGACTCATTCTTGATAAAAGAGCTGTGTTACATTTGAAAAACGTCGGGCTGTAAGTGGGTTCATTCAGAGTGTACTTGTCGGACTCGGGGTCGTTCTAATGCTGTGTTCCCACTGGACTTGATTTTTTACTACATTTTGTGACGCAATGGGAGCAATGGACATGGAACGGGGGAATTCCTTTTCACCCTCAACCAAAGTGTTGTGGAAACATCTGCAGAGAAGAAAACCGCCGTCTTGTGCGGTTTCTCGACACCATCCGTGGCCGGACGCAGCTTTCACCGGCAAGTCTCACCGCTTACTTCGGGAGCTCCGACAAATGCTTCCACGTGACGAGCAGACGCTCCACAGCGAAACGGTTTCTTCTCTGCAGAGTCGAGATAGCAACTTGTGTCGTGGCGCTCCGAGTGACGCCATGTCAACGCAGCATAAAAGCCGAACTGTGACTGAACTGTGACCTTTATGGGATATACGTTATATAGTTCTTCCACTTCATGCTACCTTATCTCCCTCAACAAGAATCGGGGCGGTACAGCGAGAGGTGAAATGGGATTGAGCCAAATATGCAATATCAATATCTGCTGGTCGCCGCCTTCGTACGGTGTGTGAATAAACGTCTCCGCTCCCCTCTTACCCCTCACTACAACTACAACACCCCTGTTGTTTTTTTCAGTATTGTTTGTGCTACACTGTCACATTCCACAGTCACCCCCACTTCTTTCCTCTCCCGCCCTAACACTGCAGACGCAGGATAAATAAGCAGGCAGTTTTGCTGCCAGCGTGTGAAATGGTTCTTATCTGTCTCTGCCATTAGAGAGTGGGTTCTATTATAAAGCTTTGCATTATTCAGTGAGCCTGAGAGACTGATCATTATGGATTTCAGGGCCCCCCCAACCCCCCACTTTTTCTTTTTTTTCTTTCCACGCAGCCTCTGGGGTCCGGCCTCGGCCCGGAGGCTGATGCATGCACAGATCTGACCTCTGAGCTGGAACTGCTGCTGTGGAATTGTGGGACGCGGCGAGTACAGTATGTGTGAGGTTACGTTCACGCGACATGTTTACGTTTGAAGATTTTCAGATAATAGGGACCTGCATTTGTGTATTCTTAGCGTTGTGGTTTGAAATGTGAACGTGGAGAGTTTGAATGGAAGTCTGAGGGGAATTTGGACCAACTTCTCACTTGATATATAATCTCTAATAAAAAACAGCAAACAACGGCCTGAGGGTTAATGCTCTAAATCAAGATTTTCGGGTCGTCTTCAATATGACATCATTCAGTTTTATACATTATGTTCCCATGCAGAGGAAAAATTACAGAAGCCGAGAATAGAATTGGTCACTACTGCATTGGGTCATCTCAAGACATCACAGAATAACCACGTGTTATCTTGTGAAAACAGGGCTTTTTGTTTTATTTGCGATAATGCGATAAATAAACAACGTGAATAATGAGGAGCCGCAACAGTTCTTCTTCTCAAATGATCTGATCTGAATGTTAACAGAAAGATGCGAGGTATGTCCCAGTCCACAGGCTGGATCCTCAGAAGGATGCAGTCCACAAAGGCAGAGGACACGGAAGTGTACAAGATGAGTGCACACTCCGGAGGATCCAGCCTGTGGATTGGACACAGACACAGTACAATGTCTCCTTGTGTTGAACAACCTGATGTCCTGATCAGTAGATTCTCCATTTTCTGACATTTTCACAGACAGTTGGTGTCAGAGTCTTCATGCCGCTGTTAACTCACTCATCTCTGATCAAAATGATTTGTAAAGAAGGAAGAACCTTTTATTTTTTTAGGTTAATCTGTGATCTCGAGATAAAAGAATGAAAGGGGGGACTCCAAAGCTCTGGAACCCCACACACACTGCCTGCTTTTAAATCAAACCTCAAAACACAATTTTATTCCGTGGCTTTTGGCAGTTGCCTATTTTAATCCATCTTTCCTTTCTTATTGGTCATAACGCTTTTATTGTTCTAAAAACCGCCTTCGCTCAAACGGGCGACTACAATAGACACACCTAGAAAACTTTATATTACAGATCCGCTCGGGTACAGTCAGGTACTCGTGTCAGTGTAAACAAGCTGATTATCTCAAGTTTCAGAAAGTGCTAACAAGAGACAACAAAGGTGAGACTTTCTGTGATGAGACTGACAGCGAGGTGAGAATAAGACTGAAAGTAAGTGTTAACTCAGCTTCTTTGTTTTGTTCTCAAATAATAGTCAAGTTGTGGCTGATGATCACAACTAAGGAATTGTTTCCAGAGACTATCAGCCTGTTTTTCTTAGTCCTAAAACACAAGTGTAGTGTGTTGAGCTCTATTCGGATGAGATTAGTTTTACATGGTGGTGGTGCAGGGTTCCCACGGTTCCTTGAAATCCTTGAAAGTTTGCGAAGGGTTTTGAAAATCACCCTAAATAGACATGGATCATTGAAAGTGCTTAAATTTTGTGTAAGAATGAAGGTAAATGTCTCCCTTGTTTGTTACGACGCCACCTACTGGTTTGTGCCCTGCGTCGCTTGATGTACGTAGACTACGCTTACGCAGGATAAGGGCAAAGTCGTAAGTACTAGTGGTGTTGTGGACACTGTCCACTGTCTCTCTCCGCCGCTGACGTGAGAGTCTGTGCCGAACAATGAGCGAGTAAAGTTAAGACGAGAGAGAGAAAATGACGACGATGTCTGAGAAATGAGAAAATGAGAAATTTGATATATGGGATATATGACAGGTCGCCAAGGATCCACCCGGTGTGTCCTTCTTGGCTATCCACAAATCGAAATGAAACTCCCTGGCTTCATATTTTAGGCGTTTTAAGCGATCCACAGGCTGGATCCTCAGAAGGATGTACGTAGACTACGCTTATGCAGGATAAGGGCAAAGTCGTAAGTACTAGCGGTGTTGTGGACACTGTCCAGTGTCTCTCTCTCCGCCGCTGAGAAAATGAGAAATTCCAAGATCACGGTCTCACCAGAGACAAATTACAAAGAATGACTTTGTCCAAGATCCCGAGGACAATCACGTGTCCAGATGCAGAGCGTGATGCACATCAATAAAAGTGGACGCCATCATGGACGAAGACAAGCTTACTCCCATCTTAAGCTGTGTCAGCACATTCTGTCCTTGAATTTGAGGGAATTGGTCCTAAAAATGTCCTTAAAATGTCCTTGAATTTGACGTAAACCAAGGTGTGGGAACCCTGGAGGTGGTGACAAAGTAATTATTATCAGAGCTTCTCATTGATCAAATGTGCCATGTCAGTAAAGAATACAGTGACTTTAACCTAGAATAAAACCACAGGTCATACTAGTCCCGTGTAAATATGTCCGTAGATATTCCATCATATTCTGGAAGTAGAGTAGTTTTCTGCAATTTTTCAAGCACGGAGGAGCTCAAAGAAGCATTCAGTTTCACACGAGGCAGTCGGACAAGTCTGCAAACTTCGGGTGTTTTATGACAAACACCATTCCCGGACCAAAAAATCTCTTCCCAAATGGTGTGTTTATGCGCCACGGGCTCAAACTCAAACACATGTTTTCTCCAAACCGAAATGAAACTCCCAGGTTTTCGCGTTTTAGGCGTTTTAGCGATCCACAGGCTGGATCCTCAGAAGGATGCGGTCGACGAAGGCAGAGACTGAGAGTTCTTTCGGAGGACCCTCTGAAATGAGATGTGTAGCTGACAGAGAATTCTTCCACTGGTATGCAAAGAATTCTGGGATATATGACAGGTCGCCAAGGATCCACCCGGTGTGTCCTTCTTGGCTATCCACAAATCGAAATGAAACTCCCAGGCTTTCGCGTTTTAGGCGTTTTAGCGATCGACAGGCTGGATCCTCAAAAGGATGCAGTCGACAAAGGCAGAGATGGACAGTTCTTTCGGAGGACACTGTTATGTTATGTCACCAACTCTTCCATTGGCATGCAAAGAATTCTGGGATATATGACATGAAATGAAATGCCTGTGATATCGGGAAGTAACGTAGCGCGTGCATGACATGACAGGAGACGACGGGTGACTCTGGTCGCTTTGCTGAGATTTCATGTCCCATTAATGCAACAGATGTCCAAATGTGTCCAAATAGTGCTAAAGGCAGGCATATCCACAGCAGGGTTTATCTTATCAAGCACAGATTTGCTTTGTATAAATAAAGTCCACCTCTCATGACCCATACGCCTGCACGCCTGCCACAGTTTCCAAAGTTTCTGGTGGAAAAAAAAAGAAGAAGAAAAAACATTAATTAGCAACACTCTCTGCTGGAAAGCTCAGTAAAAAGATTGACATGTAATGTGATTTTTTTTTCCGACACATGGTGGGAACGAGAGAAAACATGGCGGGAACATATGGCGCTGCGGCCCCTTTTCTAAAAGGCGTGGGAAAGCGGAGACGAATAATGAATAGATGTTCTGTTAAGAAGCAAAGCTGCTCATTCTTCAGTGTGACCGGACTGTAGCACAGGTGAGCTGTCAGTCCCCGGAGAGCAAACTATTCACTCTCATTGTCAGTGTTTAATTCTGCAAAATCAAAGCGGTGAAATCTGCGAGTGAAGCGTTGCCTGTTGATCCGTTCAGCCGCTCACGCTCTAATGTGCTGAGCTCAGGGGGAATTGGCTCCGTGTCCTGTCCTGCGCTCCGGCAATTACACTCTGCCATTAACCATTTGTTACACCTGCCGTTTTCCCGCCTGCAGCCTGGCACCTTCGCTGATTACACCGCGCCGGATCAATAGTGTGATTAAACAAATTAAATCGGACTGCCCGGTCAATTTTCATCCCGTACTATAGCCGGCAGCTGCCATGACGACCACGTCACGAATGAGTCGAAGACAAACGCCCTCTTGAACAGGGAGAGAGAAGAAAGGTCATTTATTTCCAGAGCGGCTGTTTCTATCGATGGTGCATTCCAGTTGTAGTTGAAGTCGGAATTTCCGAGTTAAGGGGGCGAGATTTCCAACTCCAGAAATTCGGAACACCCTCACAAACACCGACATATGGTGAATGGTTTGTATGTATTTAGCACTTGATGACCGTCCAAAGCTGCTCTACACTACCATTCACACATTCACACACATTCACTCACAATTTCATACAGTGCATCTATGTGTATTTTCTATTTCTATTTTCTATCATCATCATCATCTTCATACCCATTTTCATGCTGCCCGGCACGGCTGTCATGAGCAAGAATCGAATCTACAACCTTCATGTTGAGCTACCGCCGCCCCATGGTGGCCTCTGTTTCACGTTAAGTTACTCGTACTCGACTAGCAGAGCTGGGAATTGAACCTACAACCTACAGCAAGTCAGTCATGCACATCACATTTTATCCACGAGTGTTGCTACGTTGTTTTTTGTCTGTCAGCTGTTATTAACTGGTCTTGCTAACAATGGCTAGCCCGTTTGTATCCATTTTTTTTGTTGTTGTTGTTGCGATTTCTCAATTGGAACGCAATTCATTTGGAGGCGGAGTCACGACCAGTTCCGATTTCCAACCACCGATGTAAATGTAACGCACGTAAAAAGTACAAATATGTTACCAAGACATTACTTTGGTAGAAGTTGAAGTTACTTTTTTTAATAATATTACTTAAACTAAAAGTCTTAACGTTTATGACATTTACTGTACTTACTGTACATATTTATATATGTATATATATATATATATATATTTATTATAATACCAACTCTTCTTCTTCTGATTGTATTTGGTAGTACAATGTAACAAGTAACAAAGAGAGTTAGTAGTGGAGTAAAAGTAAAAAGTTTCTAGAAATGCAAATCACAAAGTAAATTTTTGTATTACAGTATGTTTTGTAAGTATATAATTGCTTTATATTAAAAAAGAATTTGCTTTTCAAAGCCTCGGAATGAGCCTTGTTCATGTCCTTAAGGCAAGGGCCTTGCTTGTTTCTACAGGAGCCTGAATGGACTTACAGTTTTTATTCCATTTTGAGGCAGGAGCAAACTCCGTTAAACAAAATTAAAGGTGAAAGGCTGCAACATAATGAGAAGAAGACGAGTCTTTTTGTTTCAGACTTAGGAGATAAAGACATTTATTTACATTTTGGGATCGTGACAGTCTGTCCATGTGCTTCAACCTGCACATGAAACTCAAATATCACCTATTTTTCCCAGCTTAAAACAGAATAAACAGGTTGTTTTTGTCAGTTTAGGTCGAGCTGTTTCTCCACAGTAGTAACTTGTTATCCCATCATGATCCATGTCAGTGAGTGATGTATCTGTGTGTTTTTACTTATTAACGTCAGAGCTTCAGGGCCTGCTTACGTAAACTGTCTGTTTAATTATTTGGAAAGGTTTCACTTCACATTTATTGCCTCTGTCTCGTCAGTGGTGGAATCAGCACACGAGAGGAGCCCGATCATCATGTTCTTTATATAGTCAAATCATTTTTATAGCAGTTCTTTCTCGTCTATATCTTGTTGATATACTGCTTATATTTTCCGGTCTATATACTATTTACTACCTTTATAGCAACTTTCAAGTCTATATTTCTCATTTATATACTATTTATATATACTACTTTCATAGAACTTTTCCAGTCTATATACTACTTATAATGTACTACTTTTATAGAACTTTTGTAGTTTTCTGTAATCTAAATGTATATATTCTATATATTGCTTATTTTGCTTTTTTTTCTTATTTAAAGCTGCTTTATGAAACACTCTCTCACTCATTCACTCACACGTTCATACACACGTCTCTGCACACGAATCGCGCTCAGTTTGGGGTCAAAGGTCAAAGGTCTCCCGCTAAATGACACATTGAGCTGTAGCCAGGGGATCAAACCCACAGCCTCCCCGGCTTTACCGCTGGTCGTCAGGATCAACACGGGAGACAATGTTTCGTCATATAAAATACAAACAGGCTTTAATCCACAACAAGACAACAGCTCAGCTGGTTGTACGAGAGGCTCAGGGATGAGCAGCCTGACCCTCTGTCAGCCATGTTTTCAGCGGGAGGAAGTGTGATCGGGGTGAGAGAGAGGGAGGGGAGAGAGAGAGTGGGTGGAAATGAGAGGTGGTGCTGGGAACTCCACCAGTGGGACTCACTCATCTGAAGGAGCAGGAGCCGCTTTCATTTAAGGTGGACCAACATCGTCTCATTTAAGGCGTCCACAAGGCCAACTGCTCTACCGTGTAGGAACATATTAAAGGTCCAGTGTGTACAATTAGTGATGGGCAAATTAACCCTCAAAGAACCGCGAGAATATACTTGTCACTTTGGCAAAAATTAGGGCCTAAATGCAGGTGTTTTGAGGCAAAAATGACTCAAATAATGTGAATAAAAGTGAAACTACACTAATGAGGAGAGCAGTGCTGTCGCTAAATACACCCGATTTTTAAGGTCTTTTTTAACTGATCTACAGTTGGACGTTGTTGGCTTTGATTCTTGTCAGATGTCGCGCTCATGACTCTTCCAGTGACGACACTCTCGGTACTAACACTAATGGAAAAGCCAAAAAGACGAGTCGTGCTGGAACCGTGTAGTGGAAAAAGCAGAGAGCAGAGCTGAATCAGCACTGCAGTGGATCAGCGTCAACTGGCACTACATAGAAACACCATTTCCCAGTTTGGAAATCCAACTTGAGGGGGGCGTTCCCTACGACTACAACTGGAACGCACCATCACAGATTTTTAGTTTGGCGCTGCTGCTGCTGATGATGATGATGATGATGATGAGGTGGTGGTGGTGGTGATTCCACAGCAAATCTGACAGCCCCGTGTTTCTCTAAAGAGTCCACACACAGTAGTGATTCTCATGACGAGCGCGACCTTAAAAAGGGGGCGTGGCCGTGACGCTCTCTCTCTCTCTCTCTGTGTCTCTCTCTCTGATGCGGTGAATCTGCCGCGTCTCTATAAAAACTGCAATGAGCGACCAGAGCGCACAGCTTCTGTGGACAGTTCCGTGGTGCTGAAATCTCCCGCACACACACACACACAAACAGAGTTCCACTTCGCCACTCTCGCTCTGTCTCGCGCTTGCAGCATGACAGGGAGCATGGACGGGACCCCGTGGAAACTTTTTCTACTTTCTTGCCTGCTTCTCGTGGGAACCTGCTGCGCGCAGGACTTCGGACAGACGCAGTTTATTTGCACGTCGGTGCCCAAGGATATGGACCTGTGCACGATGCAGAACAGCGGGCCCGCGGAGGACCTGAAGACCACGGTCATGCAGCTGCGCGAGACCGTGCTGCAGCAGAAGGAGACCATCATGAACCAGAAGGAGACGATCAGGGAGTTAACGTCCAAGCTGAGCCGCTGCGAGAGTCAGAGCTTCCCCGCAGCGGCGGCGGGGGGAGCCGGCGGGAGGCGGCCGGGGGCGAAGAACACGATGGGGGATGTATCCCGGGGAACCATGGACACTCTGGCACAGCTGGGACAGACTTTACAGACGCTCAAACAGAGACTGGAGAATCTGGAGGTAGGCAGAGTGCAGGAGAAAAGTTCTGGTTTGGTGCTGCAGTAACTGGAGACACATGTTTCTGTAGTCCATGACTTTTTATACACATATAATCCTTCATTCAACCAGACTGAGTGTCAATGAGATTAAAATCTCTTTTAAAACTGAAAATAAACAGAATATTTGTTAAAATGATACAAACTCAATTTTGTGTCAATTAAGTTAAATATGAGTTCAAATCCTGGACTCAACGTGGGTGGAGTCTGGTTTGTTGAGTGAGGTCAACCTGGAAGTAAAAGTGTACTGAATAGCCACTAGAGGGCGACTCCACCAGTTGCACATTATACTCAGTTTTAGTGTAGTGGGGAAAATGAGCTTCTAAACTTCAGTGGACATTTTTCCTTGAGCAGTTAATGATCTCAGTCACTAGTTTCAGGGCTTCTCCAATAAAACACGATGTTGATTTTTGTAAATTATTAGAGGAAAATAGACGATAAAGTGTGGCAAATATGAGTGGACTCTCGTGAGTGACTCCTGGTCGCAGTTTGTGAATGTTCGGCTGCTGCAAAACCTCAACATGGTGACAGTAAAACTGACAATTTAGAGACTTTAAAAATGGCCATTTAGATTTTTATGGGATGTACAATCTGGTTATAGAACTTGGACAAAAAGGTAAAGTGATTAAAATCTCTTTGAAGACAGAAACCCGGCAGCATAATGTAAGAAATGAGAATTATGATGTAAACAGACACAGTAATATGAAATGTGTGTCTTTTTCAGGGGTTGGGGTTGATTTCAATGTGTAAAGTGTGTTCAATGTGTTATTCTTGCATAAAAAGTGTTACATAGATCAATTCTAATTGATGTATTGGTAATATTTAGGATAATTAGAGGAAAAACATAAGAAAAAACAAATCTACCAAAAACACATGGTGAAAAAAAGTGTAAAAGGTACAAATTCACTTTGTGTTTCAAGCACCAGACTTTAAATGTCCTGCTCTAACACGTGTGTGTGTGTGTGTGTGTGTGTGTTGTGTGCGTGCGCGTGTGCAGCAGTACAGCCGCGGTAACGGCAGCGCGCAGGCGAACAGCCTGAAGGATCTGCTGCAGAACAAGATCGACGACATGGAGAAGCAGGTTCTGTCCCGGGTCAACACGCTAGAGGAGAACAAGCCGGGCACCCGGAACGACACGGACCAGCGGAACCGGGTCGAGTCCACGCTCACGTCCCTGCACCACCGGATTACAGACCTGGAGAAAGGTGCGTCAGTGCGCGCACTGAGAAAAAGCGGGAGAAAAAGCAAACCCCCCAAAAAGAAACAAACAAAACACGGGATTTGGCGCTGAAATGTGCGTCAGTGGAGAATTGTTCATTTAAACTCTAAAAAGAATGTGTTAGAATGCGTAAGAGCGCAGAAATGCCGCATCCATGACGTTGCGCACAGGCAGAGCAGAGAGGAGGAGAGGAGAGGAGGAGAGCTGCATTATTTTGCATATTTCAAGACTCTTTTTTTTATCACTTTTATGAGTGAATTCACGAGCGCGGATGCACCTTTTTTTATTTATTTATTTATTTTTAAATGGGCTGAGATCAGAGGGAGGAGAACGTTTGCAGGTTTTTGCCACGTGCACTGGCGCAAATCATATCAATATATCAAAGACTTGTTCAGCCTGTCAGCACGTGCATGTGCACGTGCGCAAAAAAAGAGTGAGGGAGGGAAGACAGTCTAACCTTAACCATAACTACCACTGGCCTAATCCTAATCTTAATCCTAAATACACAACATGTCTTCACCTTAAAATGTAGTAATTCCCAAAATGTGAAAACAGGTCCCCACAACATGAGGAATACCTGAAACACCTGAAACACACACGTGTTTGCACAGCAGTCCTAGTGAGGACACTCATATACATAATGCATGCTCTGGCTCCGTACCTTAACCCTTAATCTAAATCCAAATCTAATCCTAAAACCGGGTTTTAACCCCGGAAAAAGCCGGTGGTAAAGTGATTAAATGTCCTCACTCCCTCTGGTTTATACGCGTATAAAGATACACTATCATATATATGTTTCAAACACAGTATCTAAGTAACAAAAAACACACATTTAAAATATAAGACTTCCGTTGTTAACACCTAAATAAATGAAGTTCAGTCAAACTAAAATCTGCAGATTATAATAATGAACTTGATTAATTTAGGTGTAAATAAGTATTTAGTCTGTCAACCGCTTTCTGTTTTTCCAGTGGAGAAAATATGATAAAGATGCTAAAATGACTAAATGTTAAAATAACATTTTTGCTCCAGAGGAATTGACTAAAATCCCTTAACTGTGACTGATTTTTTCAGATAAAAGTGTTGCTGTGTTACAAACTGTAAAAACCTGACAGAAACACGCTAATAAAAGAAAAAAACTTAACTCAATTTACTCAGTTTCCCTTTGCGATAACTTAAACTATCTAACGTAAACCAACTATTTTGAGTTAAGACACCTAAAAAGGGTTAAAGGCAGTCGGTTTCCTCACAGTTTGAGATAAATTAACATAAACATATAACATAACATAACCAGTTAAGTTTTACAGTGTAGATTTAAACTATAATGTAATGTAGCATCAAAATAATAACTTTTATAATGTAATGAAAGTGTGTTTATATTTCTTTAAATGGTAAAGAACATAGAACAATAAAAAAAAAACTTGTTTTAAATCATGATTTCGGTGTAAAACTTACTAAAACTGACTGAATCAGTTGTAACTTGACTAACTGTGGTGTTTCTTTTATTCCCAGGTAAAGAAACTCGACCCACAGATAAGTTCCAGCTCACGTTCCCTCTGAGAACAGACTACATGTACGCCAAAGCGAAGCGGAGTCTGCCTGAGATGTACACGTTCAGCGTGTGTCTGTGGATCAAGTCCAACGCGTCCCCCGGCGTGGGGACGCCCTTCTCCTACTCTGTGCCGGGTCAGGCCAACGAGCTGGTGTTAATCGAGTGGAGGAACAACCCCATGGAAATCCTCATCAATGACAAGGTAACCACAGCAAAAACTCATCATCTCATCTTCAGTGAAACATCGTGTCAGGATTACAGGTCTTTAAAGGATTATGCAGGGTTTTTTTTTTTAAAGTAGCAGCTGATGAATCATGCATCTATATATATTTTTCATGGACACATTTTTTAGGGATGGCACGGTTTCACTTTCTTTATGGTCCGATTCTGATTTCAGTCCAATTCATAAAACTATAAAGCTGTTAACAGCACATTTGTGCTGAGTCGTTAAAACATAATTCTCTAACTGTGAAACAAATATTCTTCTCCCATGAAGAAGAAATAAACTGTCCACAATGTGACTCAGCTAAAATGATGCCATTGCTGATTTACATTTAAAACATTTCTACAGTTTGTTTGAGAAGCATGTGATATATATATGCATATATGCATGCCTGACTGATCAATCAGATCAATCGGATCATATTAATGATAAAAGCTTAATATTTCAGCTTTAAAATATCAAAAAATTGTGAGAAAAAAACGAGTTAAATCAAATTAAAACTCTGAAACTTATGAGTGGCCCATCACTTCATTTTAAGTCATATTGTGTTTTTTGTTTCAGATCATAAAATTCAATTTTTGTTGAAAAATATCAACTTTTTGAAATTCTGTGAAACATCGGCATAAATATGGTTATTGCCTATATCGCGATGGAATATTGTAATATGATAAACATCTATTGCTACGGGGCAGTTGAGTTTTTTGGGGTTCTTTTGCCCAAAAATGTGGGATTTTTTTTCACTTGACCCCGCCCCCCTCCTGCCAGACTAGATGCTCATTTGCCCACAGGCCATTTGAGTTTGAGACACTTGAGTTAAAATCAACTGTCGCTAACTGATCTGTAACAGTAACTTGATAATTCATTGATCATTTCTTTCCACACATGTGTAAAATGCGACTACTTCCTGTTTGAAGAGGCTACTTCCTGTCTGAACAATCTTTCGTCATATTTTGCACGTAGTATAGAATAAAAACATATTAGGGTTTCTTCTTTCGTTTTATGGCAGGAAGACAATACAAACGTCGTAAAACAGCGGTGGTAACAGGAAGTAGTGTACGCTTAAAAAATAAAATTGCGTTTCCAGCGTATTTCTGATACGATTGTCAGTATTGACCCGATCCTGCTCAAAATCACTGAATCGAATATCAGACAGTGAAAAAAAAGACGATGCACAGGTGGTAACAATGTAAATAAAAATGACTCGGCACAAAAAATGACGTCATCTGATTTACTGTTTCTGCGATAACGACGAGTTCGCCAGTCTTTTGTTTTCACGTTTTATTTTGCGTTTGCTTCTTCCTGTCATCGTCCAACTGGATTCTTTTGTCACTGATTAAATTAAGAGCCCTCTAGTGGCTGAATTTATGTGGAATCCCCCTTTCGCTTCTGTCTAAATGAGAAAGTTGAAAGTTGAGGTATCGTGTGTGTGTGTGGATGAGTCAGAGTAACCTGACAGTCAACTCCTCTGTGCCAGAAGTGGAAATGGAATAAAAATAGGTGCTAATGTGAAAAACAGAGTGGGATATTGGTGCTGGAAAGACGTGTGACAGAGGGGAAGTGATTCAGCAGGAAGAGAAGAAGAAGAAGAAGGTGTGGAAGTGATGAGGACTGAAAAAAAAAAGATTGTTCACCCATGAGACGTGACATTTTTTCTTCTTCTTCTTCTTCCTTCAGGTGGCAAAGCTGCCGTTCATCATCAACGACGGGAAGTGGCATCACCTCTGCATCACGTGGACGACGCGTGACGGGATGTGGGAGGCTTTTCAGGACGGCGTGTTGAGGGGCAGCGGCGAGAACCTGGCGCCGTATCACCCCATCAAACCAGAGGGAGTTCTGGTCCTGGGACAAGAGCAGGTGAGGATCCGTTTACAAATCTGTCAACTCTGCACTTCTGTTTCAGACAAATATCAATCAAACTGATGAATCAAGTCATGGATTTCAGAAAACAAAGCTTTATATATATGAAGAGACACTTATATTAAACATTTGACCCATTTTATGAATTTAACCCTCTAATGACCATCATGATCATGGATTTATTTTGATTCTATGGCTGTAGAAGTGTCCAAAAATGTTCAGTGAGTGAGCTCTACTCCTTTTTCCAAGATAACTTTCACTTAACTTTCAGTTATTCAACCGTAATATTTAGGAATTACGGTAACTGAGAAGCTGGTGAATCTCATCTGTGATTGGACGGTCGTTCCACTTAAGTCCTAAGGGGGTTCCGTAATGACAAGCATATTAGCGCAAAGCTCTATTCCTCCGCTATCCGACAGTAACAGGAGGGCTAATGGGCATCTAACCCAATTCAAGACCAACTCTTATTAAATGTGTGTCTGTATGTTTTTGGTCACTGTTGCTATTACACAACAAAATCAGTCGCAAAAAATGTAGTTACTTAGTTGTAATATACATCTTCACCTTATTCACAAGGGAATAAATGTTAGTACAGAAGCCTGGAATGGACAATTTTTATGTGTTTTTATTGTACATGAAGGCCACCATAGTTTCTCCATCTGCCTGTTTTTCTACTCAATTTTTATTTGCTTACTTTAATGGATACACAAAGACATTTGCATTTTCTTTAACTCATTTTTGAAAATGTTGTGAACATTTGCAAACTACAGACACTTGGAGGTGGAGAGTGGAGCGAAAAAAAAAAAAAGGAGTTATTGTATTGCAATATGCATCTTTACCTCTAGATGCCACTAAATCCCTCACCCTAATCCTTGAAGGTTCTTCACAAGGAAAATAAATGTATGTACAGAAGCGCAGAAGGATTTTCTTTGTGTTTATGCGTAGCTGATAACATAGTTTCTCCATCTATCTTGTTTTTTTTAACACATTTTTTATTTGTGCATTTAAAAAGACTTGAACGAAACATAAAAAAATTGAATTTTATTATTTTATTATAAAATACCTAGAGGTGGAGAGTAAGTTATTTTGTTGCAATATGTATCTTCACCTGTAGATGCCACTAAATCCCACGCCCTAATCCTTGAAGGTTCTTCACAAGGAAAAATAAATGTACGTTTTTTTCAAACTTTTGTTCGTTTTTGTTCGGCAGGACTCGTTGGGCGGCGGCTTCGACGCGACGCAAGCCTTCGTCGGAGAGCTGGCGAACTTAAATATGTGGAATAGGAAACTTTCCATCAGCGAGATCTACAACCTGGCAACCTGCAACAGCAAAGCACCGGCCGGCAACGTGTTCTCCTGGACGGAGAGCAGCATCGAGATATTCGGTGGAGCGACCAAATGGCCGTTTGAGCCGTGTCGCTCGCTCAACTGAACTTTGTGTCGGCGCTCACAAAAAAAAAAAGAAATAGAAAAAGGCCTCTCTGTATTTCTGAGCTTTTGTCGTTCTTGTCTTCATTTTGACGTTCGTTAGAGACTACACTTGATTTGTTATTGGTAAGCTTAAAAAAGAAAACAAATCTGGGATTTCTTATCATTCTTAAGTATTTACGTGCAAAAAAAACAACGGGCGTTTTCATCACGAGAGGGTTGAGGAGGAAAAAAATCGAAACTTGTCTTTGGAACCTCGGAGAGAAAGTTTCAATATCCGTTTATTTTAATTTGATTCTGATGTTCACTTAAAAGCACACTGAAGCTTTTTTTGTCCTTTTTGGCTTATTCTGCCTCCGACAGGCAGCTGGCAAAACTGCAGCCTTATGTTTGGACGATTCAGAGTCCGAGTGAGGAATCCACACACGCACTGCACTGGAGAGTGGCAGATTACGCTGTCCGTCCAATTCTTGTCCGCGTTTTTTTGGCACATGGAAGTGATATATTGAGGTGGTACATGCTACCTGCGAGCCCCCGATTTCCCCATCCTTTACTTCCCACTTTCCGCCCGACTTTTTTCCGGAACATGCACTGTGACTGATGAGGAGGAGGAGGAGGAGGAGGAGGAGGAGGGAACGTCGTTTGAAGGACACGGCAAAGTCAGACTGTGGTATCATTTGCAATCATCGTTCGCTTCACGTGGTTCTGTACGAATGTCGTTAAACTTGCCAACATTGCTACAAAGCCTGGGTGCCTTGGGCTGGTACAAGTATTCAGCACATTTACTATGTTTTCAGTTGCAAATTCAGAGTGTTTGTTGTTTTGTTTTCTTCTTCTTCTTCTTCTTCTTCTTCTTCTTCCCTGAACTGGTTTGAGTTTCTTGTTTCTCTGGTTAAATGTGATTTGATTCTAGTTTGTTTGTTTGTTTGTTTTTAACCCCGATACGATGTGTTTTGGCAGGTGTTTGTACTACTCTGTATTAGGAATGTTACAGTATCTGTATAGTAACAGCATGAATGACAGAGTGCTGTGACAAAGCATTGTTGAAATCTGCTTTACTATCTTCTCTGGGTCTGGGTTTTTTACTGTATTGTTATAATGCTCCAAGCATGGCAAAAACTGAGAGATGAAGAATTTAATTTTTGTAATAAAATTGTGATACTTAACGTCACCGCGCTCTCCTGGCTTTGTTTACGGCCGTCAAAAGTCGGGACGCGCGATAAGCGACGTACACGATTTCTTTCCTCGCACCAAACCGCAGAGGTCATTTAGTGACATCTTTTTTTCACTTTTTTCATACATTTGGTCGATTGTACAAAATAAGTAAAACTAAAACAATTGTGGCTGTAGAGGGCGCTAGCGTAAAAGGAGGTAGCAGCTTATTCAGCCTACTGTTTGGGGGATTAAACGATAACGACACTGTGCCGATCATATCAAGCAATTCTTTTTTTTTGTTTCATATTTTTCATTGGTGTGTATACAAGAATAACAAAAGCACTTACATCAGGACACAATGGTGTCATTAAACGTTTGTATACACCCTTAGATTTGCATATTTTTAGGTTCACGTGACTAAACCAACCACATAAACATAATAGACAAGATAAATAAATAGCAAAAGAAAGAAAAGAAGTGCAATAAACGGTTGCCACTTATTGTAGAATCTGTTCAACTTTCCTTTCCATTGTGTGCTGGAAGGAGCTAATCAAGCATTTCTGATCTAAAGGTATGTCGTCCAGATTACCAGGCTTTAAGGGACTCAAATCAGGGACTCGGACCAGATTCCCCCAGGACTCGTGGTCATGCAACCTTAATGAGAAGAATCATAGCTGGTAACCATGCTGCTTCTTTACCACTGAGCGCTATCGACCTGCACTGAGCGGCAAAACAAAGGAGGAAGACAATGGAGGCAAGAACTCTTCCTCATGAAGTTGTTCACAAATATGACATTTCCTGCCGTTGTCGACAGCTCCTTTTCCACCAAAGGAACTTCTCTCATTTACCCGGGGATTTTTTTAAACACCTCAAGAATAAAGTACGTACTCTGGCTTTTCAGATTACCAGGAACTCTAGAGGGGCGGGGCTATGTGCTGATTGCTGGAACACATTTTGCAGCTGCAAACCACTGTTAAACAAGAGCTTTTAAAAGAAGATATAGAACGAACAACTTATTCATTTCGCTATCGGCCATTTAAAAAAAAAAGCTGGAGGACTTTGAGTCGGCAAAACGCGAAATGGCCCAGTGTCGTTTTCCAGAACTTTGAGATGCGGTGGAAACACAAAACCACACAGATGAAAAAATGAGTAAATGGTTCAGAAAAGTTCCTGGAAATGTTGGCGGAAAAGGGTTCTCATGGTATCAGGAGATTTTCCTAATGTAAAACTGTAGTCTGTTTGGAGTTTGACTGAAAAAACAAAGAAGTGTCCGCGAAAACAGCTTTGTCAAAAGTTGAAACGCGTATTTGTCTCCGCCCACCTCTGTGCTGCTGCTGTATAGACACAAACGCTCCCTCAGTCAGGTCTGAGAGTTTCATCGACGACAACAAAAAGAAATCACTTAAAGTTACAAACTGGAACCATTCAACTCTTTTACAATTTAGATGCAAACGATTCCTGACAAATGAACGTGAACCTTCAGATCTGATCTGCAATGCATTGGAAATGAAGGAGGAAAAAGGACTGTGTGTGTGTGTGTGTGTGTGTGTGTGTGTGGGCAGGAGACACAGAGTGTGAGTGGGTGCAGGACACAGACTCGCTGATCTCATCGAACATTTCTTCCTCAGTCACTCGGTAACGAGGAGAAGATAAATGTGACATCTGAAGATAGTGAAGGTCACACAGACCAGAATGAGACTTTCTCTGTGTGTGTGTGTGTGTGTGTGTTCTCGTGTCTGTTACTTCTTTAAGACTTTTTTCCGGCATAAACACTCACCATGTCAGGACCAGTAGTCCTCATGGAGACCAAAACCTGGTCCTAATGACGCAGAACCTCATTTCTGAGGAAGAAATAGCTAAATAGCTGTATAGAATAGTGTGTGTGTACTTGTATTCATATCTTTGAGAAGACATTTTGTCTGGTCCTCACTTTAAAGGGCCGTTTCAAACTATTAATGTGTGCCAAACTGTGTATTTGGGGTATTTTCTTTCCTGCAAATAATCATGTAAGTAAGCCAAACGAATCTATGATTACCACAAGCAAAACATACACCACTGCCAAATCCTGGAAATCCACTACCAAACCAAGCCTTAGTGTCCGGCGAGCAGGACTTTCGGATTCTCTAGCGCTTAAAAAATGTTTACTTTATTGTTTTTATTTATTGGTCTTTCTTTTATTATTACTAAGTACTTTTCTCGTCTTGATAAGAGTTCACTATTTGAGCACCAGTAACACTTCAAGATGATCTACAGCAGGGGTGTCAAACATACGGCCCGGGGGGTCCAATCGGCCCACAGGATGAATGCGTTAAAATTTCACACTAATCTAAACGTAATGTCAAATGCTCCAGATACCCGTGACTAAATGTTTGTGCCTTTATAGATCCAGTGTGCTGTGTAAATAGTAAATTTAGTCACGATATTGTTGAAATTGCACTTATATTTCTCAAGAAATTTCATGTTTTGTAAAATTATCCTTCAGTAAATGTAAAACAAAGGAGAAAAAACAAAGGGGTTCTTGTTGTTTGTAGGTTATTATGCTATTATTTTACTATTTTTACTGGTCCGGCCCCCTTGAGATCAAATTGTGATGTATGTGGCCCCTGATCTACAGTATGTTTTAGACCGTGTCAGAAATGCATATTTCATATAATTAAGATGAGCCTTTCAGAAAATGAATAAACATACTAAAAAAGGTTAAGAACTGGTTTTAGGCTTAGGGTTAGGCACTTAATTGTGATGGTTAAGGTAAGGGTAAGAAGTCAGGGAATGCATTATGTCAATGAAGTGTCCCCACTAAGATATAAAAACAGGTTAGTGTGTGAGAAAATCAAGGTGAAGTGAACGAAACGTCCTCTGAAGTGATGGAAACCAGAGTGTGTGTGTGTGTGTGTGTGTGTGTGTGTGTGTGTTTCAGCTGACTGCAGACGATCACTCAGCCGCTGCTTTGTTGTTCCCGCTGTGAGATGCGGCGCCTGCACTAAAGACAGCGAGGCTCTCCTGTGCAGAGGAAAAGTGCCGCGTCACGTCAGCATCTCAGCGGTCTGAAAACACAAACGACAGCACTTCGGGCTCGACCTTGATTAGCGCTCGCCTCAGGTGACCTGTTTGCCGCCGCTGCCGTCGCGCCGAGCGTTAAAATTGAAGCAGCAACACTCGGCTTTGGCTTTGGCGGCGGCTGCATTTTGAATTTGACACGTCGTCTGTTACCCTGGTGTCAAGTAGCGACGGCAATTCATCAGAATATATGATATTTCACTGTTAAGTGCTTCTCGATTGCAAAGGTATGATCTTTACTTTTCTTCATCAACAAACCGTACGTCCTTAAAGTGTAGCTAAATCCCTAAACTACTTTTGGCCAGGTGTAAACCAGTGTGTATGTAGAACCAGGTGTAAATCCTCACAGTTTAGGATTAAGTATTGAAATTATACATAATTGGTGCATCTACTGCCTCTCTGTGGCCAAACATCTGTCTGTTCTGTCGCCCAATCAGAAAAACATTCTTCATTTTATGATCTACAGGAAACAATAACAGTACAGAAAACCCAGAATGCCATTAGCTTGAAGTTGCACGGAGGCCTCCAAACTCTCCTGAAGTGCCCCCATTGCTACACTTTGAAACCCAAACCAACCCCCAAAAAAAGGCTGTACCAAAGGTTTGATTTGGTACAGTCCATTAGTAATAGCGCCAAAATAACCCTCCTCAACTGTTCCATTCTTTGGCACCCTTACCTTGGGGAACCAGGGTGAAATGGTATGATACAGTCAGCTGATGGGGCGGCAGAAAAAACCTCCCTCTTGCCCGCAGTCTATTCTCATACAAATGTCATACACCGGTACGACGTCACACTACACAAGGGGTGTCAAACATACGGCCCGGGGGCCCGCCAGAGGGTCCAATCGGCCCACAGGATGAATTTGTTGAAAATTTCACACTAAACTAAACGTAATGTCAAATGCTCCAGATACCCGTGACTAAATGTTTGTGCCTTTATAGATCCAGTGTGCTGGGTAAATAGTACATTTAGGCACGATATTGTTGAAATTGCACTTATATTTCTCAAGAAATTTCATGTTTTATAAAATTATCCTTCAGTAAATGTAAAACAAAGGAGAAAAAACAAAGGGGTTCTTGTTGTTCATAGGTTATTATGCTATTATTTTACTATTTTTACTGCTCCGGCCCCCTTGAGATGAAATTGTGCTGTATGTGGCCCCTGAACAAAGACTTTGACACTCCTGCACTACACGGACTTCGGAAACCAGCCTACATCCCGCCCACCATGTAAAGCTACTGTCACAACGCAAGCCAGGGCTTTACCATTCCAGACTGTACCAAACCAAACCAAACTGTACAATGATAGAAACAGCATATACCTTAGTCACCTCAGGACATGAACGTTATCCATTTCCTCCATCCAAACCAAAACCTGAAAAGATGCTTCAAACATTCTGATTTCAGCCGCTTTTTGTGCTTCAACTTGAACAACAAAAATATCCGACATTGTGTTTCGGGGAATTATCTGGCCCCTCCTCAGTGTGGCGATAATCTCATGAATGAATTCATCGAGACTTGACGGAGACATTTCTGAGGGGGGAAAGACAAACTTGTAGGTCCTTAGAGGAACCACGGTTTCAATCATTGTTCAATCATCTTTGTCTTAACTGTGACCTTGAAGTGGATTTTTCCTGAACTGAGAGACAGAGACTCTGCATCCGCTTAATCTCCCATGATGCACAGCAGCCGCCAGCTCGTGCAGGTCAAGAGCCTCTTAAAACAATGACAAGGCATTAGCACAAGGAGCACTTTCCTGTCGTAGGACGCACACACACACACACACACACACAGCAGAAAAACAATCTATTCTGTGCCTGAGCCACACTGACAGATGGATCCCCAAAACACTGGTGTTTATCAGCCAATAACATTTTTAGAAAATAGCAGGCAGCTGAAAGATGACTGGTCACTGGCCAGTCATGGCAGCCACTGAACACGACTTTTCCAAACATATTCGGGATTTAAATATGTGGAGAAAAACGCTAGTTGTGTGCTCGAGGACCGTCTGTACTTGTTTGAAGTTGTACGCAGGTTTTCTTGGCGATCAGGGTCAACATGCAAATCTTCAGGTCCTCCTGTGAGGAGTAACGGCACATTTATGCTGAGAGACGGAGACGGGTGGAGCTTTGCGTACGTTCATTTCGTCCGTCATTGTGCGTCACCAGCAGGGGAGCTTGTGATTTGAAGGTCTGTAATGAGTCCTGATGTGTTGTGGTTGGGAATTCCAGAGGCAGTGGCAAAGTCTCGGTCCCCCAAGTTTGGTGCTTGGTTCTGGTGATGGGGTTCAGGAGGTTGGAGTCGGCAGATCGGCGGGTGGTGGAGAAGGTCGGTGAGATTGAGAGGAGGGAAAGTTATTTAGGGCTTTGTAGGTTATGAGGAGGAGTTTGTACTGGATGTGATCTTGGACAGGGTGCCGGTGGAGCTGTAGGAGGACGGGGATAACGTGGTAGACAAAATTTTGGGTCGTATTATGTGCTATTTTACGTCACCTGTGGGACATGTGTTTATGTGGAATGGATGCCCCCAAAGTGGCATTCCATTTGCCTGCTTACAATAATCGTTATCCACGATCCGGAGGAGCAGAGGGGAAGAAGGGAAAAACTCACTCCCAACTTCGACCTCCTTCAACAAAGTCGTCCTTCGACAAAAAAATGGAGAGAGAATTTTTGCATTACAAGATCATCTGTCCTGTCACTGTTCGGCTCATTACAGCAGTTGACACTGTAAACCCTCATGTTTCTTCCACTCTGATTAAGACATTTTTGGGACGGGAGGTGAGGCTTTTCAGGTTTTGTGATGTGCTTGGTTTTCTTTAATTTCTACCGTGACATGTTTTTACTAAGTAAACTAACTTGAAATATTTTTCCTCTACCCATGACTGGCTGAAGTGAATGGGAAACTTTATATTTGTTGAACATTGTGTATTCTATTAGATCAGCCCGACCTCTACTGTTGACCCCATGTGTGGGAGCTTAGTCATAATCACCCGGCCTGTTTCTCACTCTGAATAATGGCGTTAAGCTTCGTTGCGTACAGTTCCACTCGTGCAATTGCATTTGTGCTCCAGCTTTGTGTAGAATTCAAAGCAGATGAGACTAAAATAGATCCGGGACCCATAGAGGACGACCTTACACCTCACATGACATACATGAGACACAAAGACCGAGCCATGTCCCACATGAACTCAGTCTTACCTGATGACATCACATGATGAAGTGCTTGTGGTTACACCTACACTGCCTTGACATAAGCACTTGGGAGGTCACATGACTTGAGGACACGGAGAGCTGCACAAAACTACATCTGAAGGGTGGTTTTTAATTTCCTGCTTGTAAGGTACGAGCTTTTGCTGACAAAACACAGATTCTAGAGCAAAGCAAACACTGGTGGAGTTCAGGAGACATGTCCTGCTTTACTGTACGTCTTTCAAAAACTGAAGACAGAAATGCTGGAAAAATAGTACTGACAGTTTTATCAGTGTTTTCAGGCTGAAAACATTTTAGTTTTTTTACAACTCTGCAGCTTCTCACATAAGTAACAAAATAAGATGCTAATAAGATAATAATACACATATATCTATCTGTAAGCTTAAAGTTAGCTAAAACAAGATCTATCTATCTATATGTTAGCTTAAAGTTAGCTAAAACAAGATCCATCTATCTATCTATCTTTCTAGCTTTATGTTAGCTATAAGAGGACATTATCTTTTAGCTTAAAGTTAGCTAAAACAAGATCTATCTATCTATCTATCTATCTATCTATCTATCTATCTATCTATGTGTTAGCTTAAAGTTAGCTAAAACAAGATCGATCTATCATCTATCTATCTATGTTAGCTTAAAGTTAGCTATAAGAGGACATTAACTTTTAGCTTAAAGTTAGCTATAAGACATTGCTATGTATCTATCTATCTGTTAGCTTAAAGTTAGCTAAAACAAGATATTGCTATCTATCTATCCATCTATCTGTTAGCTTAAAGTTAGCTAAAACAAGATCTATCTATCTATCTATCTGTTAGCTTAAAGTTAAAACAAGATCGATCTATCATCTATCTATCTATCTATCTATCTATCTACCTGTTAGCTTAAAGTTAGCTAAAACAAGATATTGCTATCTATCTATCTATCTATCTATCTATCTATCTATCTATCTATCCCATCTATCTGTTAGCTTAAAGTTGGCTAAACAAGATCTATCTATCTATCCATCTATATGTTAGCTTAAAGTTAGCTAAAACAAGATCCATCTATCCATCTATCTATCTATCTATCTATCTATCTATCTGTTAGCTTAAAGTTAGCTATAAGAGGACATTATCTTTTAGCTTAAAGTTAGCTATAAGACATTGCTATCTATCTATCTATCTATCTATCTATCTATCTATCTATCTGTTAGCTTAAAGTTAGCTAAAACAAGATCTATCTATCTATCTATCCATCTATCTATCTATCTATCTATATATCTATCTGTTAGCTTAAAGTTAGCTATAAGACATTGCTATGTATCTATCTATCTTTAGCTACAACAAGATACTATCTATCTATCTATCTATCTGTCTATCCTGAGTGTTATTACTTCTCGTCTTTGTCTGCGTGATGTCATATTCCAGCTTAATAACAGCAGTAAATCAATATCATTTATGTGTTTAATGTCATAACGCGGAGAAAATCACTTCCACGGAGGCAGAGACTGTCACTGACCTTGGGAGCAACAAAAGCATAAAAACACACACAGTGAACATCAACAGCACAGGCCATTAAGGACTCATGAAGGTGAACCTGAATATAAAAACAGGAGAAGACATGGAGCACTCGCACAAAACACAATCACTCACTTAGCTAAAGTCAGAAATCCAGTCTGAAACTGTGACTAATCACGTTTCTTCACCAAAACAAGTCTAAGATTTATTCCACTTTTATTAACCTCCAAATGTTTACATGTCATAAAAAAAAAAACGGGGCCGCGTGAGTCAAACTACCCGAGACAGACAAGATTCATAGTGCTGCATTATATCAAATCCTCCGTGTAGGTTGATTTTTTATTTTCTATTTGGAGAGATTGAGTGGATAAAGACGTGACATCTCTGCTGACATCTCATTAATTCATAAGCTGTCCCCCAAGGCAAAGGCAAGACAGAAATAATGCTTCATTTCAAAACTGCAGAAAATTCCTCTAGTTAATACCGAGGAGACAAAGCGGTGCCGTGTACTGAGGACTTGTTTTATTTGCTCAACAAATAAAAGTAAAAAAAATGTCTGCTGAAAGAGGAAGTTCTTCTTTGTTCTTGTTTCTATTTGGACTCACATGTCGGAGACGCAGGCGTCAACCTAAACTCTTCTCTCTCAATTTGAACGGAGCGACGACGAGGTTTGCTGAAGTGCATTGTGCGTCTGTTGTTTGGGATAAACACGTCTGTGAGTGTAGTCAACTGTCAACCGCCAAAACTCTTTATGTTTCTACGGTGGCCTTGAAGTGCCAAACACTACAGGGCCACCGCTGGCACAAAAATACACAACAAAAATTAAGAAAACACACAAAAAAAAACAACCAAAACACTAAAAATTGTAAAAACACTTAAACATTAAGAAAACACATTAAAAAACCCAAAACACTAAAAATTGTAAAAACACTAAAACTGTTGTTTGGGATAAACTAAAACTGCTGTTTGGGATAAACACATCTGTGAGTGTAGTCAACTGTCAACCACCAAAACTCTTTATGTTTCTACGGTGGCCTTGAAGTGCCAAACACTACAGGGCCACCGCTGGCACAAAAATACACAACAAAAATTAAGAAAACACACAAAAAAAAACAACCAAAACACTAAAAATTGTAAAAACACTAAAACATTAAGAAAACGCAACATTAAAAAAAAACCCAAAACACAAAAAATTGTCAAAAATACTAAAACATTAAGAAAATACAGCAAAATTATGAACATTACCAAATGTGTTGTATTTGCTAATGTTTTAGTGTTTTCTTAATGTTTTAAGTGTCCTGTTTCATTAAATGTTGTAGAGTTTGGGGCTCCAGGGCCACCGTATGTTTCACACCGTTGCAAAGTGTCTTTGAGCATCATGTTAAAAATGTAGTATTATTAATATTATCAGTCCCACTCACAGCAGTCACAGCAGGGGGCATTGACATTGGATTGAACGGCGTAACCAAGGTAAGTGTGTTTTTTATGGTTTATTGTCATTATCTGTAATTTATCGTTTGGCCAAGTCTTTTCTAACCCTAACCTCACTCCTTCTGTGGGTCCTAATTCTAACTTCACTAACACTTGTGCGTAATTGAGTTAAAATACATGAGGAAATGCTCCTATGGGTCATAATTGGGGATCTGTTGAGTTAGAAGGCAGGTTGTTGTGTTAGCATGGAAGCAGATTATTTCTGATACAGTGGAATTTTCCATCTGAAAACACTATTTTTAAATGAAAACGCAGCGGTACAGCTGTAGGCTTATTACTACTCTCCTCTCCCTCCATGTCCTCTCGTGGCGAGGACGCAGAGACAGCGGGGAGTGAAACCTGTGGCATTTAGACAGATCAGCAGAGGTTTCCAGGAAGACAGCGGGGAGGATAATGAGGCTTCCTGGATCAAGGCGGATGAGGGCTGCACCAGGGGCCTGCTCTGTTGGTCAGGACTGAGCGTGGGACAAAAACTGTCTCTAAATTAAGTCCTGGTTACAGAGACTTTTCACTTACTACTTTGAACAACTCGTCTGTCTGTCTCTCTCTCTCTATATATATATAGCCTGAACACCTCATACTGAACATCTCAGAGGACTTCACAGGCTCACAGCAGACACAGAAAAAAAACCATAACACTGCAAAATAACATTAGCACATGTCAGGAGAGGAGAAACCCCGTGAGAAACCAAACCACAGAGAGGAGAAGAAGAAGACTTCAACAAGTAAGAGAAAATGAACAAAATTACAAACTATAACTTTAAATATCAGTGAGGAATTTCTTAAATGTACATTATGTAATCACTTCCATTATTATATTATAGCTATATATAGCTATTATCGCTTTTTCTTTTTTTTACTGTTTGTGTCGTTTATTTACATCTAAAGACGTCACAAAACCAATCAGAGGTCAGTGGAGGAACTGGGTAAAGAGGGAGTGGTTGAGACAGTGGAGGAGACGGACCCATGTCACTCCACACTAAGTTCCAAACTTGAGAGCCCTGGTTACCGAAAGTAAAAAAGTCTCAGTACCCCGCTCAAAAACATCTCAGACAGAGAAGAAAAACAACTGCCTGCAGCGAAGATGTATTTAAAAACTGTAGACGGCTGAAACAAGAGAGGAATTTGAAATCAGATGCTTGAAGAGTTTAGCTTTAGCCATGAGCTAACCAACTCTGTGTCAAACTATAGATACAGACTTCACCATTGTCATTGTAGTTATACAACAAATCTTTGTGTGGTCCCTCACTGAGCTCAAACATCTAAATATAAACAAGGTAAATGATAATAAATAAGACCAAAGGAATATTAAGAATACATATATATATAGACCATATTGTTTAAAGTACTTAACCGTTCTGTATTATTGGATAGTTAATTCCAGGAGTTAAAATGTGTAAAAACAGGACATGAATCTTTAAGTAAGTATTCCTTCCTGTTCCTTTTGAACATTGTTTTAGTCTTTTTTAATATGATGTTTTGTTCCCCGTGTTACCTACTTTCAAAGTAAATGAATATGTTCATTCATTCATTTGTGTGTTACATACCGCGGCTTTAATTTAAACTACGAGTGACTTATGTATTGAAGGAACTGAAGTCTCTCCTCCTCTCTTTGCATGCGTGTGTGAGCAGATAATTAGCCTCCCTGTCGTCCCATCAGATTTCATTGATCCTCGTCTCTCGTGCTCTCTTATGAAGACGGACACATTGAGAGCGACGTCTGAGAAGCCTCAAGTGGAGGATTGAATGACTGACTCAGTTCCTCGCCTGTTCTCATCACGTCTATTGATTCCCTATAGCACTCTGACATTTAACGTGTGGATGATCTGCTCATCTGTTATATGTTAACATGTCTTATAGATTAATTCACTCGAGACACGAAGATAAACACGGTTATCAGTTCATGAAAATAAATTCCCAAAGGTTTGGTTAAAGCTAAAAACAGCTCCAGGTCCCAGTTCCCTGTGGTTTCACATCATATTATTTGGTTTGTTTGTCCCATTAAAGGCAAATGTAGTCGTAAAACTTGGTTCATTATCATTTTTACCTGCTCCTGTGGAACTGTTTGTAGAACATTAGACTATAATTAATGTATAAACTACTTTATTGTGTTTGTTAGTAATCTACACATGCTTTTTTAGAAATGTGCAAAACATCAACAAGCAAATTTATCTATTCATCTGTTGATTATTTTTGCGTATTCTTTGGTCCATAAAATGTCAGAAAATGTTGGAAATCCTGGAAATGATGTTCTCAAAAAAACTCAAAATGTTTCAATCTTAATGATTTCTTTGTCAAACGGAGCAAAGAAACCAGAAAATATTCACATTTAAGAAGCTGACAAATCAGAAAGCTTGTTTTAATTATTAAAAATAGATTTGATTATCAAAATAGTTGATGACTAAAAATAATCAATTAATCGAATAATCGCTGCAGACCTAAAATCTAGTCCAATAATAGTGTAATATGTAGGGCAATTGAATCTAATCTGAACCAATTCACTTTGATCCACATTGTGAAATCCATCGCAATGTGATGTAATCAAGACCAACCTAATCCAGCCAAAACCATTCCAGTCCAATCCAATCCATCCCAACCTAATCTACGCCAGACCGGACCACTCCGTTCCAATTCAGTCCGGTCGGATTTGATCCATTATAATGTAAACTAATAATCTATTACTGACCAGTCCAATTCGATAAAATCCTAGCCATCCAATATAATCTAATCTAGACAAGACCATTCCAGTCCAATCAAATCGAATCGAATCGAATCCAATCCAGTCCAGTCTGATTTTTTCTAATCTAATGTAAACTAATATATATAAAATAATATAATCTATAGCTGACCAGTCCAGTCAGATTCGATCCAATCCAGTCTAATCAGATTAAATCCAATCTAATCTAATCATTATATGCATAAAATCACACACAAAAAATTACTTTGCCGAACTTTATGGCCTTTGCTGTTTTCTTCTATAGATAAAATATATATGACTGGAGCAGATTAACGTTGTGAAATGTTTTATAATCACTACATCTTAACCTTATAAACCCTAGAATAATACACATAACAAGCAAATTTACCTACTGTGGGATCAACAACTAATGATTATTTTCATAATCGATTAATCTGACGATTATTTTCGTGTGTTCTTTGGTCCATAAAATGTCAGAAAATGCTGAAAAATGTTTATCAGTGTTTATCAACCTTCCATTTATTTGTCAAATGGAGCAAGGAATCCATAAAAAAAGACTTATTTAAGATGAAAAATCAGAGAGTGTCGTTTTAAATATTAAAAAACAGGTTCATCGCTTATCAAAATAGTTGACGAGCAATAATAATCGATTCATCAAATAATCATTGCAGTCTATTAATAGTATAATATGTAAGACAATTGAATCTTATTTGAACCAATGTAATTCAATTTGATTCTAGCCAGCTGAATCCACTGTAATGTAATCAAGACCAATCTAATCTAATCATTGTATGCATAAAATCACATAAAAATTACTTTCCAGACCTTTTTTTCTATAGATGAAATGTGACTGGAGCAGATTAATGTTGTGTTTGAAAAGTGGTTCAATCAAAACCTGATTTTATTTACTTAAAGCAGGTTTTTCCTGCCTCCCCTCGTTAAGAAATCTAACCTCTGACCCTAATCCAAAGTTTCTGAATGAGAAATGAAACCTCCACAGTGTCAGAGAGTGTGAGAGCACGTCCACACGTGAAACACGAGTGGACAGGACTGACAGTGTCTGTCCACTCTCTGCTCGGCACAAGCTTTTTGAAGTGTGCGTTTGATGGGAAACCCTGCGGCAGTGTTGCGCTCTCTCTCCACAGATGGAGGCTCTCGTCTGTGGTTCTCTGAAGCCGCTCAGGTGTTTCCTGCCTCCCTTTGTGACGACGCCGTCCCTGGTGATTCCAGGTTTACCCTCTAACGCTCTGCAGTATGTGCAGATTTCTAAATTCTACATAAAACTGAGAATTATGCCGCCCAGATTCCCACTGCCGTGACAGCGTCAAATCCCACAGAGCCACTTCCGATCGGCCTTGATTTATTTATACGTCTGGCCCTAACCTATTGCCACTTACCCCCCTCTGAATACCCAATGAAATATGGATGTGTGACGCACGACAACAGGAAGTCAAAGACGAAGCCGGGAGGAACAGCGGGCGGGGTGAAGGGGGAGGAGTCGACGTCTTCGGGAGTCCTGATCTCATTTGAAAGGTCGACTCGGTTGAACTCCCCCATGGAAATGAAAACCTGTGAGGCAGATGAATATGACGGCGATTTATCAGCGGAGAAGACACAAACAGGAGAAGTCTACAATGGATTATCAAAATAAAATATGTGGTTTTGTTCATTCCCCGCAGATACTGAGGATATTTAAACAAATGTATGTAGCGGCACAAAGGGAGGAAAATATAGATGAGAATAGAAATGTCAACAGTATAAATCATAAAAGCACATGAATGTAATAAACTGATTCCAGTAACGCTTACATTTAAGCTATGGTAAGATAAGATGGAGTTAGTTATCTCGCTTTCTAAATCCTCTCAGCACCGCTAACTCAACTGCTAACTTAGTTGCTAACTCGTCTACAAACTCGACTGCTTACTCCTCTGCCAACTCCTTTGCTAACCCAGCTGCTAACTCCTCTACTAACTCAGTCAGTTGCTAACTTAGCTGTAAACTCCTCTACTTAGCTATTAGCTAAAAGCAAGCTAACAGATTTGTTCGTGTCTGCCTTCTACGGCATAAAACCAGAAAAACCTACACACGCCGCATTTCTGACTGTTAGCCCATGACGGCGGTTTAGCTTGTGCCAGCAAAACAACACAACATCACTCCTATCTTCTTCTGATGAGCGAAACGAGAACATGGACTCAGGCCAAGTCATGCTCACAGCGCCCTCTGCTGGACAACTTGACAATTACTTGCCACATTCTGATGCACTTCTATGCTGTATATTTTTTGAAAGAATGCGTTTAAGGTTTTTTTTGATTAGTCCATTACTGGTCAATTCTTAGCCCTTTTAGCAGCCCTGACAATGACAGTTATATTTTAAATTTGCAGATAAACAACGCCTTGTGAAATGCCTTGGTTTCCCAACAGAGAAGGGTGCTAGCAAGCAATGCTATCTATGGAACTTGCTAACCGAGATGCTCGTTGAAAATCATAATGAGCATCTGGATTCAGGCTGTTGGAAATATTCAAAAACTGTTTTATTTCACCTTTTAGATCTGTATTTATAACCATGCATATAAGCATGCAGTGCTAACTACGTGCTAGAATCATCACGTAGCACCAAAGTAGCACAGGTTGCCAGACCACCAGCACAAGATCCTACAAAAACAAAGCTCACGATGAATTTTATTACATTTACTTAATTTTCTAATGGGGATTATTGATATCATCACCTTTTATTTACGAAAACCTTTAATGAAATTAAATCCTTGTGTATTTTGTGTATTTTTAAAGGCTTAAACATGGCCCTTGTGCAGTGAGTATTATGGTATATAACTACATTTTGCATAGACTACACCACTAGTTTGGACTGCCTTTGATTCCTTGTTCTTTGAGTCTTCCAGTCTTCATCCATCTCGTCCTCCTTTATGTCTTTTGAACAAAACAACTACAGCTTCTCACAGAGGAGGACGACCATTCCCACAAGAGAGAACAAGAAAATCATGAAGTGGATAAAAATGAGGGGAAAAGAGGAGGGAAAATGAGTCACCTGGAGACACCTGGCAGGTCAAAAGGTTTTGGGGGAAAAAAAGATGGATTTGGTCCAAATATAGGACCTGGATTATCATCCCACCCTCCATGAGGGCTTCAGTGTCGTGTCAGATGACCTGTAGATGGGATGATGTAACGCCCCACAGGAAGTGAAGACACAGGGAGTGATTGATTTTCAAGGTCAGCCGTATGATCGCAGCGCGCCCACCGGCTCCTCCCTCGTGTTTTAGTGGCTTTAATGTTCGAGCTCATGCTGCGACCACAGCCTTTACACAAGAGATGCAGATCCTGGGTCAGCGAGGGCGAGGTAGTAAATACAGGCGAGGTGAAGAGGAAAGTGAGAAGAAGGAAGCAGGCTCATAGTGCATGCTTTAGAATTCTTTAAAATATATTATCTATTTGAATTAGTGTACATTAAAATGGACACAATCACAGAATGAACAGGTTCAGGGCGACAAAGGAAAGAAAATAAAAGTTCATGTACAGCCAAAAGAACAAACAATGCAAGCGCAAGAGAGAGGCGGGACTATGACACAGAATCATTGGCTAATGTTGGGATTTTGAGTTTTTGTAGGAGCCATTTTCAAAAAGATAGCATTTGCCGGTACGGTGAAAAACTCATTTTAATATGTACAGTCCCGAAACAAATATGATATTTATGTTTTTCATGAGACTAAAACTAAAATGAGGTGTCAGTTTTAATGTAATCATGCTGTTAAAATGTCAAAACCACCATCAAAAGCTCTTCTGTTGGGAGTCACGCGCAACGCGAACACACTGACTCTCCAGCTCCCCCCACAGTTGGTAAACGGTATCGTACCAATTATTGTAAAATATGTGTCAGACGTGACAGTTGTATAAAGTACTGTGTAGACGGTGACGTATGCCGTAAAATTCAATGTTCTCGCTCTTTTTTGTGGCACCGACTCAAGGCAGGTGACGCAGACTGAGGTCACTTTCACGCCGTTATGAGTTCACGTAGCATCAAAACAACCTTGGAGACATCATTTGAAGGTTGAAATCAGATATTGTGTCGCTTTATTTCCCCATTTTCTTCATAAAAGGTGCCTCAGAAACACAGTAAGTGTAGAAAAAAGAAAAATACTAATACTGCTACTAATAAAAGATTAGACAGATGCTCGTAAAAACCATTTGAGCTGCAAACAACGATTATTGTCATAATCCATTCATCTGTCGATTATTTTCTCGATTAATCGACTAATCGTTTGGTCCATAAAATGTCAGAAAATGTTACGGAAATTGTGGAAATGATGTTCTCGAATGTTGTGTCCACAAATCAAAATGATTCAGTTTCTTTGTTTACATGGAGCAAAGAAACATAATCAAATTTAAGAAGATAAAACGATCAGAAATCTTGTTTTAACAGTGAAAAATGCTTCAAACCGATCAATCGATTAATCATGGAGTACTGATCTCTTAAGGAATATTTCACCTGACTTTCTCCCACTGACAGAAAAGACATTAAATCACTGAGGTACTTTGGGCTTTTCCACTGCAACAGAACACGCCTGCGGGCTGTGAGCGAAGCAAAAGCCACAGCATCACAGTTTTCCTTTGTGAGATCGGTTGCTAGGGCGAGGAACGCCAAAGACGGCCGTCAACTGGCAAAGTTTCACTGGGATATTAAAGGCTAATTATTAAAATAATGCACATTTTTCACAAATGGATGTGCAGATTAAAAACATGACAGAAAGCAGCAGTGACAGATCCTGTGAGAACCAGGCCTTAACATCTTCCATCTCTAAAGCTGCCTTTCTTCACACTAACTCCCCACTTTGCGCTCTCTCTCCTCCTCCCTCCCTCCCTCCCTTCCTTCCTTCTCTCCCTTTTCTCTCTGCTGCTCTGCAACAGCAGCATGAATAATTGAAGAAGCCTGTTACAGGATTGAGAATGTTTCTGTTGCGGTTGTGTCCGCTGCTGCTGCTGCAGCTGCTGCAGGCGTTCACGACAAACAAAAACAACAACAACAACATGCACACAAACACAATCTGATTATGAGAATGAGGGAACATGTTTGGAAACAGAGAGGCATAGATTACAGCTCGAGGTGAGAGTTTAGGAATACATAATCCCGGTTTTTTGTCGTCTCACTGTGGGGGGGATTTGTGTAGCGGAGAATATTCTGGCTGTGACACACGGACATGAGGAGGTTTCTGTCTCGTGTGACTCTGAGCTGCACGTTTGATATGAAAATCCCTGAACTGTAACGTGGAATAATTTTAAAAAACAATAGAAGTTAGAAATGTACTGCAGTGTATGTAGATGTGTGCAATGCTGCAGTGTGTGTGTGTGTGTGTGTGTGAGAGAGACACGCTGCAGTGTGTGTGTGTGTGTGTGGAGACCAAAACCTGGTCCTAATGAGGCAGAACTGCTTAAGTTTATGTGAATTGTGGTCATGGTTAAGGATTGGGTTAGTCATTCACTGGTTATGGTTAAAGTTGGAGATAATGTTCTGTTAAAACCAGGGGGTCTCAAACTATAGTGACTAAAACTAAAATATAATAAAAACAAGCAAAACTAAACTATATTTTCATAATTATAATCATACATTAGGTTATATTTATAAAAATAAATTCAACATTTAATATATATATATATATATATATATATATATGTATACACACACACACACACATATGTTTATATATATATACACACACATATATACGTACGTACACATATACAGAATATACACACATACATACATACATATACATATTATATACATATATACATATATGTATATGTATATATATATACACATACATATATGTATATATATTTATACATACATACATACATACATACTATATATATATATATATATATATATATATATATATTATAAACGTAGAAAATTTGGGAACATGAAAACTGCTGCTTTTTGTTTAAACTGAATTTATGCTCCGTCGACTTAAAGAATGAGATATTTTGAAGTCACTGGACGAGAGAGCGGAAGATTCTGAATGGTGAGCTGTTCACAAAAACAAAAGTGGACGACGATAGGTTCGAAAGGAAGCACCTGAAACAGGCCGACGACGTCAACAGATAAAGAAACTAAACTAGTGGTGATAAACCAGTGTGTGTGTGTGTGTGTGCTCCAGTTTCAGCTTAATTGGCCCAAATCTGCCACTCAGTGAGAGCAGTTCCTCGCCTCCATGTGGCCCCACAGGGAGGGAGGGAATGTAAGTGACTTTAAACTGCCCCACACACACACACACACACACGCACGCCGCCTGCACGCACGCACACACACACACACACACACCTGCCCACTCACCTTACCTCCGTCTGGGAACGTTGCCAGCGGGTTTTTTCGCAGTAATTGAGTCGCCTCGGTGTCGTTTGATGCACACTCGCAGGTGTAAAGTAAACACACTCGTTTGTGACATTTACGTTTGACCCGAATCCATCTGTAAAACAACAACAACAACAACAACAACAAAAAGGTCAGAGGAGTAAATGACAAATGACTGACGGTGTCGGGATTGTTCACGGTCAAACACGGAGATGTTTGTTTGTCACTTGCGTAAAGATTGTCGCTTCAGAGTCATTCTGACACCAATAATCTCACACACACACACACACTTTATGTTAAAGTCATGAAAATAATCCAACCCACTTTATTTATAGAGTTGCAACAAGTGTCGTACAGCCGAGGTGTCGAAATACTGACTAAACATGAACATGAAATGACGTATATGAGCTTTTCTGGTGTCATTATAGACAGTTGTGCACGTTATTATTTGCTTAACTTGAGATTTATTGATTTATTTTGCATCATGATTGTGAGGTGCACGTCGTTCACTTTCACTTTGAAGATCCTGTGAAATATGATGGAATAAAATGATTGCCCAACCACTACTGAACAGCTGTTTTTTTCACCCCTGCTGTGCAGTAAACATGAAAATAACATAAACCACGCTGGACTTTTCTGCTCTGGAGAAAGAAAAAAACACTCCACTGTATTTTATCTTCATTATTCTGGAGGCACATGGACATGAATACTTTTTTTTTACTCCATTAAAGAGGTTATGGAGACACAATCCTTCATTAGTTGGGAAAGAGTTGGACCCAGAAGCAGCGCACAACTGAAGTGTCTTGCATGTGGCTTTGTATTACTAGCAGTAGTATTATTTAAAAAATTTTTTTTAAAAATTGTGCTTCCCGCCCTCAGTTTTCCACTGAGTTGTAAAAAAAATCAGTTTTTCCCTTTCCAGTTCAAGGTTTGAATCTACAACACCAGTCCTGCACTTTTTAAACTCACTTAAAGGGGAACAAGACTTCATTCCCAGAATGTAAACACGGTATCCGCCATCTTTGCTAACAGGTGCGCTAACCGGCTCTTGCTCTGCAGAGTAAACTGAGAACGACAATGACCGAGTGTAGTTTTCAAACTTTCAGCGAGCGCCGTATTACGTTCACTAATTCCTCACGGGGATTTGTGTGTTTACACAACTAGCACACAACTTACACAACTAGCGCTGTCCTTTTAACCCAGTTTTTTATAGACATTCATCTTTCCAACGGTGAAATATTCCTTTAATAGCGCTGAGAAGACATGGACGGCAGCAACACTCACACACTGCCACAGAAGACTGAGGTAACGTCCGGGATTCAGATGGAGCTGGTGGTGCTGGGCTGACAGCAGGGGGGATGAGGAGCAGGTGTGTTCACAGGTGAGCCGAGTTGCCTGACGAGGTGGGCGTGGCCGGCAGGCTGAGTGAAGCAGAGGTGGAGAGAAAACGCGGAAAAGTACTGAGACGGGAACCACTTGTTCTAAATCAAACCCTTTAGAAAGTCTTATAAATGTACAAATGTAGGAAGTGGACTACAACGCGGGGCATTGTGGGTAAACACAACCAAATATGTGCAAATAAAAAGCCAAGAGTGATAGGATTTGATGCAGCTCCATGTTTTGCTCTTAATGTGGAGGGAACAGTAAAGTTGTCCTGCATTAAAACAACAGACGAGCGAGTTTATAGTGATTCTCGATGCAGCGCCTCCTCAGGCGAGGAGGGGAATACATTATTCAAAAGGTTTGCTTCGTTTCACTATAGTGCAAAAGTGTGAAAGCAAACTTGGGACCGGACTGAAGGTTGCAACCTCCAATTGCACCGAGTCTAGTGGAGACTACGAGGTGTGAAAATTACAGCAGCAAAAACAATGAAGGTAAAAGGTAATATCTGATTAATCAAGAATTTCAAACATATGTAAGATTATAAAAACAGAATAGACTATAGCATATACTTCAAGTAAACAGATTATATACACTATGGCAGGGTTCAACAAAATCTTACGAGATGTTTTGGTTTAAAAAAGTTACTTGTGTCTTAAAACCGCTCTCTGACAAAATAAAGGCTCTGAATTCTGCATGACTGTCGGTTTTGTGACGAAAAAAATAAAAAATCTAAATAAAATCAGGTTTTTCAATAAAATCTACCAGATTATCTGCTGGATATTGATGCTGGAGAGCCAGTTTTGGCCCCCGGGCCGCCAGTTGCTCACCACTGCAGAAAGAAGGAAAGAAAGTGTATGACAACCGTGGGTAGTATTTTATTTATGATTGTACAGCACTTTGAAACTTTTATCTGTGAAAAGTGTTGTATGAATAAACTTTACTTCTAAATCTTATACTTTATTAATCCCCTTAGGGAAATTATTTCTCTGCATTTGACACATCCTAGAATTAGGAGCAGTGGGCTGCCACACTGCCACACACCCCGGGGAGCAATGGGGGGTTGCTCAGGGGTACCCCAGCCCTTCTGACTTTGGTGGGGACTTGAACCAGTGACCCTCCAGTTACAAGCCAAGTTCCCTTTCCACTTGGCCACGGGCTGCCTTACTCAACGAACGAACGAACGAACGAACGGTCGGTCTCCCAGAGTTGAATTGATGCTCCTGTGGTAAACTTAGGTCTGTATGAAAGTCTCCTTGTATCCTGTAGATCATTGTTTGGGCTGATTCCAGAACAACTGAAACATTATGTAACAGAAAATAAGTTGGAATTATATAAGTGAAGAAACAGAGCAACTTTCTCCTGGATGTGAGGCTGGAGACGGACGATGGAGGGAAACCGAGAGAGAAGGAAATCAAAGCCATGATTCAGCAGCAGAGGGAAAACCAAGCAGAGGCCGAGAGCGAGGGAGAGACTCACAATGACGAGGCAGAGAGAGAGAGAGAGAGTGTGTTATCAAAGGAGGAGGAAGAAGGAAAGCAGTTTCACCTCAGATATATGGATTCATGGATTTTATGTTAAAAGACTGCAAGACCATACAGAGCAAACCTTTAGGCTCCACTGTTATAATGAAAGCTGAAATAAGTCGTACTGTGCGTCATCTTTAAATAAACAAGCTTTGGGCTAAAACTTGTCCAGTTAAAGGGAAGCTAAAGCCCCGCGTCTGATGGAGTGTAAGGGCTAAAACTTTCCAGAATCAAATCGTTATCAAGCAAAATCTCAGAGGATAATCTCAGAGTTATTTTTTGGTTTGGGCTTCACAAATAAGGAAATACTCACATTATCACCAACATCAGGGAAATATTGTGAAAGAAACCGAGTCTGTTTGGAAGAAAGACTCAATGAAGAGAAAGCTAATGGCTAAATTTGAATGCAGTAGCTGCTGTTTGACCAGAGAGGGCAGTAGACATAGATTCTGTTAATCACAACATGCATAATTACAGAAGATTTGCACCTGAATCAACAAATAACATTAATAAATACACATAATATACACTTGTTTACACCTTAAAAAATAAATATACACACAATAGCACAACATAAGGTTTCGGAAATGGCTAAATCATAAAAATGGGCAAAAATATCCAGTCAAATTTCTGCTTTAAGGGAAAATCGGAGTGGATTTTCTTATTCTCCGCAGCCGAATTCGACCCCGTGAACTGGAAGCAGCTCCACTTCGGGTGAAGTCCAACTAATTCCCCGTCGCTTTAAACCAGTCCCTCTCGCCAATTACTGCAGCGACGCCCCACGGAAAGACGACTTGAGCTCTATGCACACGACAAAATCCCTGACCTCGCTCTCAGCACACACATCCTCGCAGTCTCATTAAAAACACCCAGGCTCCGGTCTCTCTTTTTGTTTCTTGCATATGTGTGTCTCCCTTTAGAGAATTCTGAGAATCCCTTTCTTGTCTCTTTTCCACTTAAGTGGGCCCCAGACTGACCTTCACAGAGACGAACAAGCAAGAAGTTTCCTGATGAAGGTATTCACCACCTTTTCAGACATACTCCTGTCACGCTCTCTCGTCAGAGAAAATGTACTCTGCGGCTGAATGAACACTGGAACGTGTAGAAACGGTCGGGTCGTGATCCGAAAGAGAGGAAATTTACAAGAGAGGAAACATGTAAACGATGGGGTTATGTACACATTTTAAACAAAAATGTCAAACTTTACAATTTAGACCCCCCCAAAAATTGAGTAAGAGAGGAAGTCAAATCAATTCAACTATTTAATATATATAATGGAAATGAAATCTGACTCTAAATGCGCCAAAACGTAATTTTATGGACATGTTATTTAATAAACCTTGAGTAAAAAGCTGTAAAATGTTAAAAAAAATACCTCACGCGATCAAATTTAGTGGAAATAACTGCTTTAAAGGACACACAGTACACTCCTTCACTACTCAAAGGACAAGGAACTTCAGTTCTTGGCACCTAATGGTGACACTGGTCACGTGCCGCGGAATCCGATATGATTATCATTTCTAGTGACGCTGAACGCACACTGAGTTGTGATCTGCAAGAGAGGAAATTATAAATACATTTATGAGAAACCAGCATATAAACATGTTAACGTCTTGTGTTTACAATTTACAAATTCAGAAAATTGTGATTTACTTGTAAAAATGAAGAGTAAAAGAGAAAAAAAAACTGAGTCAAATCAACTTGTCTATTTAACATTCATAATGGAAGTGAATTCTGACATGAACCGTAGACCGGTAAGTGCAGAAAAGCACCATATACAGACCATTTGCAAGTTTTTTGTTGGATAAATGCATCAAAATGTCGTTTTATGGACGTGTTGTTCAATAAACTTGGAGTAAAAGGCTGGAAAAAATTCAGCAATTTGTTTTGGTGGCGCAAAAAACATCTCCTGCGACCTCATTTTGTGGAAATAACTGCTTTAGAGGACACACAGTACACTCCTTCACTACTCAAAGAACTTTAGCTCTTGGCACCGACTGACACTGGCAAATTACCGCAGAATCCGATATGAATATAATTTCTAGTGATTCTGGGCAGAACAAACACTCCTGTCTTTCCAAAAGAGTCAAGGTGTATCAAAGGGAGATTTTCAAAACTCCCAAAATCTCATTTGTTAATGAACTTTTATGAAAAGATAAAATCGAATTCTGCTTCATCGTCCTTGAAACATCGCTCTGCCAATCACGAATGACACGTGATCGATTCTCCGAGCGGGTCGATCACCAGGAGAGAGAGGACAGACAAACACAAACGCCTTCACGTGGCGCGATCTTCCTCTTCATCGTCACTGCCGCCGTGCGTACAGTGTAACGGCTCCGGACAGGAAGTTAATATTTCACGTCTGCAGAGACTTCCTGCTCACAATGAGCAGGGGAACCACATGAAACACCGTTTGATGGTTAAAGCAAGTGGTGAGGAATCAGCCGGATGAAAGAGTCGAAGAGCACTGTCTCTTGGAAGGCGTTCATCTGAGAGAATTGGAGATGGAAGATTTGGAACCACAGGGAAAAAAAGTGGAATCTGAACTGCAGCACAGGACAAAACAATCAGAGACTTTGTCTTTTTTAATCACAAAACCTGAGTCGGGACGACTTGTAGACTTGACTTTCCTGAGCTTAAAAAAATCAGGCTTCCTGTTCTGATCTGATCAAACCTGACCAACATCTTCTTAAGGGTCCAGCTTCTAAGTTTAGCTTTAGCTTTTAGCTTCTAGTTTCAACTTAAGGGTCTAGCATTTAAAAATGAGTTTATTGGCAGAAATTTAATATACATTTCCTATGAGGTTGTTCTAATCTATCTATAAGTTAGCTTGAAGTTAGCTAAAAGAAGACATTTCTACGTACCTACAAGTTAGCTTAATATTGGCTAAAAGAAGGCTATCTATCTATCTATCTGTCTGTCTGTCTGTCTATCTATCTATCTATCTATCTGTCTATCTATCTATCTATCTGTCTGTCTGTCTGTCTATCTATCTATCTATCTATCTGTCTATCTATCTATCTATCTGCATCTATCTATCTATCTATCTGCATCTATCTATCTATCTATCTATCTATCTATCTATCTATCTATCTGTCTGTCTATCTATCTATCTATCTGTCTGTCTATCTATCTCTCTGTCTATCTATCTATATATCTATCTGTCTGTCTGTCTGTCTATCTATCTATCTATCTATCTATCTATCTATATCTATCTATCCATCTGTCTATCTATCTGTCTATCTATCTATCTATCTCGTCTGTCTGTCTGTCTGTCTGTTCATCTGTCTGTCTGTCTATCTATCTATATATCTATCTATCTGTCTATCTATCTATCTGTCTATCTATCTATCTATCTATCTATCTATCTGTCTGTCTGTCTGTCTGTCTGTCTCTGTCTATCTATCTGTCTATCTATTGTCTATATATCTATCTATCTGTCTATCTATCTATCTGTCTGTCTGTCTGTCTGTCTGTCTGTCTATCTATCTATCTGTCTATCAATCTATATATCTATCTATCTGTCTATCAATCTATATATCTATCTATCTGTCTATCAATCTATCTATCTATCTATCTGTCTATCTATCTATCTGCTCTTGCCAAGTTTTCCTACACTTTGCTGGATCAGTGTGCGGTCGTCCTCTGACCCCTCCTGCTGATCAATACTGCCCCATCTGACCACTTCTATTCCTGGCCTCCCTCCCTGCAGCGTCAGCCCCTCTGCCCCCCCTGCCCTTCATATCCGCTGGCCTCGCTGGGACCAGCCGGGGCACAGAGCGCTGCCTGCTGCCAGATCTGACTCATGTAAAGACAGAGACACTCGGTGACACCACTTTATACACAAGGCCAGTGACTGTTTTTGTGTTGACGGCGCGGTCATCTGGGAACAGCTCGCTGTATAATTCAACACAAAGCGCACACCTCACAGCAGATGTGAACAGATGACCACTCTCAAGCAGATCAGGGCCATTTATGATTTATTTACGAGGCTCTCACTGTAAAAAAGCTGAGTGACCCAAAAATGTAATGAGAGCAGCGGAATATAAAAAGAGCTGGTCTGACCCACATCCAGTTTAAATGTGGAGAGAGAGAGCATTAAAAAGAAGGTACAGTTAGTCTGACGACGTCTTCACGCTCTACGGACTGAAACTGCTGGGATGTTAAAAATACACGTTACAGTACTTTACAGCACTTTCATTTCATTGACATACTCCATACCCTAACCTTAACCACAACTAAGTGCCTAAACTTAACCCTAAAATCAGGTCTTAACCTCCAAAAAGCCCTTTAAAGATGTGAGGACCAGCCAGAATGTTCTCACTCCGTATGGTTCACAGGTGTTTTGGTCATCACAAAGACACACAGACAACTTACATTGATTTCCTTTCATTTGGACAGCCTAAAGAAAGCCTTAACCTTAACCTTAACTATAACCACAATTCAAATTTTGGGGCTAAACTTAACCAGTTCTTCAGAAAGGAGGTCCTGCCTCATTATGGTCTCCATGGGGACTACTGGCCCTGACGAGATCAGTGTTTATGACACAGCCCCACCCAAACTTGTTTTTACATCTCAGTAAGGACACATCATAGACATAATGCATTCCCTTAACCCTAACCTTAACCATTACATCTAAGTGCCTAGTCTTAACCCTACCCTAACCCTAGAACCATTTAAAAATCCCTTTAAAGTTGTGGAGGCCAGACAAAATGTCCCTTACAAAGGTCTTAACCCATAAACAGCCTGTTTTTTTTTAGTTGTGAGGACCAGCTAACGTGTCCTCAAAATGTCCCTTAAAAACAGGTTTTAATGAAAATGTGTCCTCACCGCCTACTGAAGACACACACAAAGTTGTTTTATATCTGAGTGAGGACACATGTTTGGCATAATGCATTCCCTAGCCCCTTATCTTAACCTTAACCATCACAACTAAGTGTCCAACTTAGACCCAATTCTTACCAATTCTTAACCCTTTAAAAAAAACCTTTAAAGTTGTGGAACCCAGACAAAATGGCCCTCACAAAGGTCTTAACCCATAAACAGCTTGTTTTTTAAGTTGTGAGGACCAGCTAACGTGTCCTCAAAATGTCCCTTAAAAACAGGTTTTAATGTAAATGTGTCCTCACCGCCTACTGAAGACACACACAAAGTTGTTTTATATCTTAGTGAGGACACATCTTTGGCATAACGCATTCCCTAGCCCCTTATCTTAACCTTAACCATCACAACTCATAGACCCAATTCTTACCAATTCTTAACCCTTTAAAAAAAACCTTTAAAGTTGTGGAGCCCAGACAAAATGTCCCCACAAATACAGGTTTCTTTGGACCTCACAAAAATATAAATACAAGCACACACACACACACACGGAAGTAAAGAGGTTCACGTGGATCTCCAGGAGCTGCTGGTGTTTCGGTTCTTGAGATCCTCTCTCTTAACAACCTGAAACAAAAGAAGAAATAGCTTTTGTTAGAATATGAAAAAAAACAACAACAATAAAACACACTTTTTACATCCAGCAGCTGCTCTCGGCTCCAGGTGCTAAAAACAACAACAACAACAACAACAACAACAACAACAACACTAAGTGCAGGCAGAGTGAGTGTGTCTTCATCAGCCGGTGCAGAGGCACTGAAAGTTAACCTTGGACAAACAACACTTCCACTTCCACCAGTGAGAGTGTTATTTATGAAGTGTCCTCCACCTGTCAGTGCGGAGACAAACTGCTGCTGGGACAGAGTGTGACGCTGCTGTTTCACAACAGGAAGAGCGGGGAAGTGGTGATGATGACGGTGGTGTGCTCCTCGCTCACAGCTGAGGATGAAATCCAGACAATACCGTATTTTATCATGTGCTGACGCAGTAAATTGATATTAATACGTCTTAGGTAATGAAGTAGAAGATAGAAACGCATTCATATGTAGAAAATCATTGATTTAAATGCACTACGAGATGGTCGATGGCCCGTTTTTTTTATGTGATGCATCTATTTAAAAATGTTAAAAGTGTGTTTCTAACCACCAGACCCAGATTTGAATGATTTTAAAGTTAAAGTTGCTAAGTGCTTAAAAATTAGGTTTCAAATCATGTAAAAATTCAGCAAAGCTCTCTGCTCTGAGACGCTGGGGACGAGCTGAACACACAGGAAACTTACTCAAATACTTAAGAAGACCTTTAAAATTGTCAGGTCCAGACAAAATGTCCTCACTCCCTAAACCAGGGGTCAGCAAGTCAATTTTGACTGCAAAAAGGCCATTTAACCTCATATGAACCTTCACAACTAAGTGCATCACCCTAACCTCAACCCAATTCTAATCCTAATCCTAATCTAAAACCAGGTTTTAGAGTTCGCAAACGAACTAGGGTTCGATTAAGAAGGAGCTGGTGTGAATGTAGCCTTAGTGACATCAGACATGTTAGGAAAAACGCCTCTGTCTTCATCCATGAAGTGTTTTGAGACTCTTAAATCTGGACAGAGAGAGAGACAGAGAGAGAGAGACAGAGAGAGAGAGAGAAGCCCATTAGTATCTTGTGCTGTTATTCTCTCTCTCTCTCTCCCTCTCTCTCTTCTGCCTCCACGGTCCAGTTAGTTTCGACGCCTACAACAACACAACATGAAGCAATTAGCTGTGAATATTCACTGTGGACATTTTACAGAGGCAATCAGCATCAGAGAGTAAACTGTGGGAGACCGAGAGACAAGGGCGTGTTTGAGAATGACAAACAGAAACAGAACAAAAGAGAACCACATGGATAATTAGATTAGACAGACAGTGGTGGCTCAGTAATATCCCATTAATTACCCCAATAACATCGAAAATGTTCCACGTTGTCTTAAGTTGTTTTCTTGTGGACTAAACAACGCTTATGTTTCAAGACGTGAAGGATATGGAAGTAAGTGAGAGAGTGGGAGGAGCCTCTTGTTACTGAGAGAAAGAGGGTGGGGCAGAGTCACAGAACTACAGAAGCCCTGAAAGGCAAATGGGGAAAAAAAAAATTTCTAGATGATTTTCTTTAATTTCCCCTTTTCAAACAGACAACAAAAAATGTTTTTCCTTTACACAAACTCCTGAAGAGTTTCTATCTTTCAAAAATGACCCCTGGGAGACGATCTTTGTCGATTTCCCCAATAAGAGAAGAAAAGAGAAGCTTTTTTTGCCTTTCAGGGCTTCCTTAGAAAACAGAATGGAAATTCAGTGAAGTTGTTTGAGAGGAGAAAACCGCAGGGAAAGCGATGATTTACAGAGTTTGAACCTGACCTGCTGGACATTATAAAACAGCTGCTGTTTCTTGCTTCTTAAATGTGCGTTTTTGAGTCAGGTCGTTGAATGATTGATTTAACACATGCTTAAAATTACATTTTGATTCATTTAAAAACTGTGTGAGACAGGGCAGAACTGGCTCTTTTGGTGATATAAATTATTTACTTAGTACGACTTCATTTTAGTCGGACTAGCATGTTTACATGACATTAAGAAAACAGAAATATTGTCTTAGTCCGACTAAGAATAGCTCGATTTCAGTCGGACTAACGTGTTTACGTGACATTAAGAAAACCCGAATTATTGTCTTAGTCCGACTAAGGCTAGCTGGATTTAAGTCGGACTGACGTGTTTACATGTCATTCAGAAAACTGAATCATTATCTTAGTCCAACTAAGACTAGCTCGATTTTAGTCAGACTTAAGTGTTTTCATGACATTAAGAAAACCTAAATTATTGTCTTAGTCCGACTAAGGCTAGCTGGATTTAAGTCGGACTGACATGTTTACATGTCATTCAGAAAACTGAATCATTATCTTAGTCCGACTAAGACTAGCTTGATTTTAGTCGGACTTAAGTGTTTACATGACATTAAGAAAACCCAAATTATTGTCTTAGTCCGACTAAGGCTAGCTGGCGTGTTTACATGTCATTCAGAAAACTGAATCATTATCTTAGTCCGACTAAGACTAGCTTGATTTTAGTCGGACTTAAGTGTTTACATGACATTAAGAAAACCTAAATATTGTCTTAGTCCGACTAAGGCTAGCTGGATTTAAGTCGGACTGACATGTTTACATGTCATTCAGAAAACTGAATCATTATCTTAGTCCGACTAAGACTAGCTTGATTTTAGTCGGACTTAAGTGTTTACATGACATTAAGAAAACCTAAATATTGTCTTAGTCCGACTAAGGCTAGCTGGATTTAAGTCGGACTGACATGTTTACATGTCATTAAGAAAACCTAAATATTGTCTTAGTCCAAACTAAATCACTTAAGTGTTTACATGACATTAAGAAAACCTAAATATTGTCTTAGTCCAACTAAGACTAGCTCGATTTTAGTCAGACTTAAGTGTTTACATGACATTAAGAAAACCCAAATTATTGTCTTAGTCCGACTAAGGCTAGCTGGATTTAAGTCGGACTGACGTGTTTTCATGTCATTCAGAAAACTGAATCATTATCTTAGTCAGACTAAGACTAGCTTGATTTTAGTCGGACTTAAGTGTTTACATGACTAAAATCTGACTTTTAACATGCATGTTAACGCACTCACCTGGTTTGACGTATCCTACTGGTGAAACATAAAGCACATCTGAAAACAATTTTTTCTTCTTCTTCATATTACATAAAGTATAAATCTCCCCAGCTGCTGCTGTACAGAGATGATATCATGTTAGAGATGACCACTGTGCCAGTCGAAGGTGCCGAAATGGGCAATAAAAAGCCGACATAATGCAGCTGTAATGGCAGGAGAGCAGATATTACAGCAGACTGACCCAGGGTCAGAGTTAGAGAGGAGGACAATGAGGCCTCGACTGTGTCTTCAGTGGAAATGATGGTGATATAATGCAGGTTTTTAGACACATTAGAGTATCATGGCTGTTGTTTACGTCGTGTTAATCATTAGTTTGGTTTAATGTTTGTGTTGTTTGTCTCAGGGTTTTCTCTAAAAATGATGTTTACAGATGAACATTACTGAAAACACACCAGAGTCCACAACCCAGAGAAGGAGGGTTCACTTCTCCTCTCTTGTTTAGTTGTTGTTGCCCTTTAGAGGAAAACCATTATGTTCTCCACAAGCATTATAATTAGTGCTGTTACTTCAGGTCTGGTGTTATCACGCCGCTCGGTCAGCGCCTCTTTGCTCGGGATTAGAGGATAATTTTGCTTCGCAGCAGCCGTGGCTCTCGTACTCTAAGATCTGCACATTAATTCTAATAACTTTGCACTCGAGGTAATTAATGAGATGTGGGGGATATGGAAATGAGAAGCATGAGGAGATGATCATACAGATTTAGAACATTTACATTACAGTAGTACAGTAGTAATATGGTAAAAAAATACAGTGAGAGTATTGGGATAATTATATAACAGGGAATTAACATTGTGGTCTTATTTCTTATTTGTTGGAAATAATGTAGCAATAAGGAGATTATATTACAGTAATATCATGTTATTTCCAGCATAATATCAATGTATGAATTTGTGATTCATTTTAGCTATTTATTCTTTTAATTAAAGTAATCAGGCACTGGATACACATTTACTTTTAAAACACGTTTCAAGTTTTTGTTCAAATTTTATTCATTTTATTTGTTTTTCTTTTATCATAGACGGTCGTTGGCTCAACTGATATGTCTCGCACAATTATGTTTGTTGTTGTCACAGTTCACACAAAGCACATAGTAAACGATGTTTTAAAGTTACAGACTACAGCTTTATAAAGTTGGACGATGGCTGAAATCACCAAGAAGTGCCCATGGAAAGTTGCAGAGGTGGATTCGACTGCCAAAAATAAACCAGGACATTCATCTTTGGGTTCTTGCCAAAGTGATTGAAAATGGGTTATTCTGCCAATTGAATGCGAAGCAAATCAAGAGCTTCCTAAACAACGAAATGCAACACAACTGCTGCTGTTCCTGCTCTATGTGGCTCCAAATTTACTGGACGCAGTCAGGTCTGGGCGAATAACACTCACTCATTCATAAACCCCAGACCCCTGGCTCTTCCCGGGATTGACCCAGCAACCTTACACTTACAAGCCCAATTCTTTTTGTGTATAAAAAAAACAATATCAATTTTTTTAAATTTTATTTTTGTTCATAAAAACAAGCCAAGCTAACTCTGAGCTGTGACATGTTTCCAAATTTTTAGTACTTTTTGCTCAGGTGTGTTTATAAAGTTGATTTTGCTGAAAAAAAGGATATATTGTCTCTAAATCTCATGTAAACACGTTAGTCCGACTAAAGGATGGCTAGACTTAGTTAGACTAAGACAATAATTCAGTTTTCTTAATGCCTAGTAAACATGTTAGTCCGACTAAAGGCTAGCTAGTCTTAGTCAGACTAAGACAATAATTTGGTTTTCTTAATGCCTAGTAAACATGTTAGTCCGACTAAAGGCTAGCTAGACTTAGTCAGTCTAAGACAATAATTTGGTTTTCTTAATGCCTTGTAAACATGTTAGTCCGACTAAAGTCTAGCTAGTCTTAGTCAGACTAAGACAATAATTTGGTTTTCTTAATGCCTTGTAAACACGTTAGTCCGACTAAAGTCGCTCTATGTTGCACATTCTTATAAAATGTACTGTATATACGTTTCAACATAGTAATGGACAAACAGCAGCCTTAATGCTCTGTGCTCTCCTCTCGGGGTTATTGCTGACTCTGTTCCCTCATTTATCTGATTATTTAAATCGGTTCCTTTTCCTGCTGTGATGTGTCAAAACAGCTGCCATTAAAATAGAAACACCCGTGCTAAAACAACGCAAAAACAGTGATAACACGTCGCGACATGTGGCAAAAACCAGTGCAAACAAACTCACACTGACACTGAGAAGTAGAGCAAGAAATAGAACACAGTCCCATTCCCGTGTCTTTCTTTTCCCATTTTTCCAACTGTCCCATTTGCTCCTTCTTAAAATACACACTAGCAACAGTAAAAATACCCTGCGTGTTCAGTGTGGCCTCATTATTTTTTACACACGTGCTCCATGCAACACATTTTTGACACCAAATGCTTCTGCTAAAACATTATTGTTGACCAGGAAACACACACACACACACACACACACACACACACACACACGGTGAGTGTTGTTTTGTGGAAGTAACACATATTTAAAATGCACAGAGGGGCTTTGACGGCTTATGACTCAGGCAATTAGAGTCGGGTAATGTTACTCCAAAAGGCAATTATGCATCTTTTCTAATTAGATATAAGACACAATGATACATGAGAGGGATATTACGGCGATGTAGTGCTAATTATAAAAAGGGAACATTTTAATTTATATAAATATATCCAAGGGTTGTGTGTATTAGCAGTCACACAAATATGAGTGTTGGTTACACCGAGTTTCTGAAGTTCTAATGAAGGACTGAAGCAGGCCACCATCACATTCAGCCCCAAGTTTCAAGTTTCTTTTCCCTGCGCTCTGCTCTCAGGCTCCCTGTGACCCACGAGTCAAACACAAAGTCTGTGCCATTCTTCAAAAAGGAAAAAGCCTCAAGGTTTTTGAAAAATAATAGATTTGGAAAATCTACTGAGTCCAGAATTACTGATGCTATAGGTAACCTTTGAAACCAGAAAGAGAAACTCAGAGTGAAGGAGTAGCTCGGTGCTTGCTCAGGTACAAAAAAATAACTCGAGACACGATCGTCTCCGACCTCCGCCTTCGCTGTCGTGAACTCAAGTGGACACTTCAAAGCAAAAAAGTTCTCTGCTTAATAAATTAAAATGAAAAGTTTAATGAAACAATAATAAAAGAGTCTCTCGACTGGAACTTCCTTTTCAAACTTACTGAAAAATTCAACTGACAAATGTTGTTTTCCATTACTGTCAACGTGGGCGGAGTCATCACAGCACGGCTGCGTGAAACTGCAGTGACATTGTTTTATACGCAACACTGAATCATTGTCTTATGACACAGTCACTGAACTGAAATACCACAGAACGGGTCGTGATTGGGCTCACGATCGCTGGGTTTTCGCAGTGCTGTTGCTAAACACACCAGACTCCTCTCACACCAGACTCCTTATGATTTTGTGTCTACAACTAAAACAGAAAAAAACCTTTACACACACGTGCAACATCTTCCTCCCTGTTTTTGGCACATTTTTACAGCGCCACATACAGGCCTGGCATATATACTACAGCGTTTGGAGTCATTTTTGTGTGTATGAAGACATTTCTTGAAACAATGCAGTGTTTATGAAAAAAAACCTTTTCAAAAACATAAAGGACAAAGATGTCATTGGGAAAGTTCTGGAAAATTTCTGGTTCTTTCTTCCTCACTGTATCATTTTGATTATAATGTAAATACACGTCAGGACGGTGTGGATGGTGAAAATACACTTTTACAATCACAGTAACAGCTTCGCTGCCAAAGGTCAGGTGGTTTCAGGTTCTCTGTTCTCGTCCGGCTAACCTCACTGAAAAGACTGCATTGTCCATCTTTTTTATCACTTTTCCTGCTGAAAACCCATTCATTGACTGCGGCTCATTGAAAGTTAGATCCACTCGCTGCTCAGAATTCTGAAGCTCTTAACGACCTGCGTCACACATGCTTTTAGTTTTAAACCAGTCAGACCTCACATGGCGCTTCGTCTCTTGGGGGAACTTTCTCCAAATCTTTGGTGAGAACACTTTGCCTTCCCGAGCGCCGATAAACTGCGGAACGTCAACACACACACACGCTATTAAAATGCCTCGCGTGTCTGACAGTTTCTCCAAGAGAGCGATATGAAGGGCTCAAATTAGTGCTCTCTGATCTCTGTAAGAGTCAGAGTTTCTCCCGTGTGGATGGAGTTTTAAACCACGAAAAGCTGCCGTCTACGTGTGCAGTATACATTTTATTCTGTGCAATCATAATCTCTACTTACTTTTTTATGTATGTTGAAATTGTGTTTTTTAAAATGATTCATTTAATTGTGCTCTTGACATGTCTCCGGTGCCGCGGTCCCTCCCTCCTCCACCATTTTTCTTTTTATTGTCCTCTGAGCTACAGTTGCCTCATGTTTTATAAATAAACCACAACTTCGTTTTATATTACGTGGTGGACGATATCCGTCCACAGCTGTAACTTTTATGAGGCGGTGCTGGAGTCGTGCACAGAGGGAGAGACGGACAGAGATGAATGTGCCGACCTCCGACCTTGAGCGGCCAGGTGCACCATCATCCCCGCTAACCCGTCTGACCCGCGTGTCTGCGCCGGATAGCCGAGGTCAGGGCCGCTTTCATGTGCCTGCCACAGTCAAGCTGTCCGTCACACACACACACACACACATACACCGCGGACATGTGAGAGATACCGAGCAGGAAGCAGAAGCAGCAAAAGTGGAATCAGATTCAAATGCCGTCCGTTTTATTATTTTATTGTGCAGCACGTCGGTTAAAATGAACCTGGCATTTATTCTTTTATCTTTATCCTACTGTTTGAATAATGTAAAGGTGGTGATGTCACTTAAAACCTCTGCTGTGAGGGATATAAAGCCAGATACTGTTAAATATAATGTTACATTCTAAAATGTATGTTTTCTTTGGCTTTCGACCCAATAGAGACGTTGGTTTTATCTTTTTTAGTTGTTTTTACTGTATAACTTTATTATACAATAAATTATGTGTTGTTTTCTATACTTTCTACAGTATTTTATTGTTCTATTGTTAATTTTTAGTTTAATTAAGTCATATTTTCTTTGTTTTATTCATCTCTGATGTTCCAGCTGTAGTCCATGTACAGCAAATATAGAATTTCTCCTCTTCACATGAAAAAACCCCAACAACTGTGGAGTAATGACAGAAAAGAGTTAATTTTTAGTCTTGTGTTAATTTTTAGGTGTATCTAAAAATATGGCTTCATAACGCACCAAAGCCATAATAAGTATAACTCCCACTAAAATGCTGTAGTGATGTAAAATCCCTCACGCATGAGTAACTGCACCTGCTCTTAGCGCTAGCTGAGCCGTCTTTGTCCTGGAAATGTGTCTTAACCTCGATGTAAAAACACAAAGAAAAGCTCTGACACTTAAAGACACTAAAGATGAAGGAGTGAAGTAGAGAAGAAGAAGAGAAAGAAGAGCAAACTCCTGCTGTGAGGCTGCAGTACCACTGACAGACACAGAGGGAGACAGAGAGGAGAACTGTCACTAAATGTGCGACCAAAATGGTGAAAATGTCACTTCTCCGATATATTTTTTAAATGCGAATTTCGATTCCAATGTAATTACATTAATATTCTGTCGGACAGAGGTGTTTGCGAACTTTGGTCCCCAGTAAAGAAAGAGGCCCGAGTGTGTGAGTGGAAGTGCAATAGGAGGACAGGAGACAGAACTCTTCTCGTGGATATTTCAGTTTCGGACCAAAGCAGGTAAAAGTTGCTTCTCTACATGTTTGTTGAACATAGTATATTCTGTACAAACACTGACGCACAGCGACGTTTGTGGACTTCTTAAGCAGAGAAGCGAGTGGGTCAGTATGTGAGTGTCCAAGTGTGTTTTCGGGTCCTCCAGTGGACACGTCTCCAGAACACTTCATTGACTTTTATTGAATTTGGCATTTAATTTAATTACATTTGAAAAAGTAGGGGGGGTGACAAAGTGAGAAGAGAGATGTATTTTAATCACTTTACGAGGATTACAGGTCAAGATTTTATAGAAATTATTTTGTTCATTACCACGACCTTTTGACCTTCTTGCTCCTCTGCTTGTGTGGGATCAGGTCGCGGTGGCAGATGCTAAGCACTGTTCCTCACATTTCCTTCACCCTCATCACACATTTCAATGCTCCTCTTGGGGGATTCAGTGGCATTCGCATTCCGGATTAAATCTACAGTATAATCCCTGTAAATTCCCTGGGGTCTCCTCCTGCGAGCTGGGAGATACTCAGAAGACCTCTGAACCACCTCAGCCTGATCATCATCAGCAGCGGATCTACATTGAGGATGGAGGAAACTCATTTCCACTGCAAATAACTCCAATCTCATCATTTTGGTCACCATCTGAAGCTCACAAGCACGGAGAGAGTCTGAACATACATCACCTGGTAAAATGAGATCTTTTATCTACAGCTCAGCTCCCTTCTTTCCACCAATCCACCAATCCATCTATCACAGCTATCGATCAACCTCAACAAACTGAAGACAGCAAAGAGACCAATAATCTGCTTAAAACAACACTATTAGCATTTAGCGCAAAGTTTATTTGTATGCTACAGCACACATATCATACTTAGAAATAAAGCAAAAAGCAAAGTGTACAAACAAGATAAAATCTTAAAGATGATACCAAACAAATATAAAATATATACATTGAGAGCAGGCTAAATGGATAAAAGTTTAGATTAGATTAGATTTGCACTTTCTTTTTAAATCAAACATTTAAACAGCAGAGACAAGTGAACGCAAAAGAAATTGAGAAGTTAAGTCGTAAGATTTCAATATTTGTTTTTGACGTATGGTATCCGTGACAACGGTTCTTCACAAAATGTCCCAGATAAAAATGACTCAAACACTCTGCTGCAGACAAGAGAGCAGAGAGATGCATCCATTTACATATTCAATAAGATTTTCAGTCTTTTTTTTTGTCTTTTTTGTCTTTCACCTGCATCAGATCTCATTTTAAGGACTTTATGCAAATGAGCAACATTAAGGCCCCTCGGAGAAATGACTGCACACTTTACAGCGTTTAAGTGCACACACACGGGAATCATACAGCGACCGCTCTGAGTGTCTGCCTCAATGTCTTTATGCTGATTTAAGGAGAAGAGAGCGGCGCCTCCACACAGTACACGCCCTCATTCTACAGCTCATTAGGAAATAATGAGACTGACCTGTGATTTACATGATATTCGCTAATAGGTTCCCATTTAGACCAGAGTATAAGTCAGCTTCCCGAGCACTTAAAGAGAGGGGAGGCGCACGGTGGTGAGGTGGCAACATACACAGCACCTCTATGCAAGAAGGTTTCCGGTCAGATTTCTTGTTTAAACCTAGCCTGGGTGAACCTAGCCGTGATTTCGCTCTGCAGACACGTCTGGCGGCCACTGAGGAGCAACGGTCTTTTGATTTGGCTTTTGCTTCCATTTTAAGTGATTTGCTCCACGGAGCTCCCCCGGGCAAAAGTCCTTAGACGCCATCGCTCCTAGAACACTCCAAAAAGCAAATTTGTGGCAGTAATATATTCATCCAGCCATTTTCTACCGCTTTATCCTCCACAGGAGGGTTGCTGTGCCAATCTCAGCTGACATAAGGACGACAGGCGGGGTCACATCCTGGACAGTTCGCCAGTCCATCGCAGGGCTACATATAAAGACAAACAACCATTCACTCTCAAACCTACGGTCAATTTAGAGTGTCCAATTTACCTAATCCCCAAATTGCATGGTTTTGGACTGTGGGAAGAAGCCGGAGAACCCGGAGAAAACCAGCGCCCACACGGGGAGAACATGCAAACTCCATGCAGAAAGGCCCTTCTTCCATCAGATACTGTATATTCAGTCTGTCAGCTTCTGAAATGTTCATTACTTGTGGATTTAAAGTGCACAATGAACTCTCACAGCTTGAAACCTGTGTAAACAAACGTGACGTCCAAAGCGATATAATCTGTTTGGCTACTACTTTTTCCTCCTTTTTAATCCTCCGTCTTTTTTGGTGCTAAGTGTGAAATACTTAAAGACACAGGGCATCTATGACGACCAATCAGAGACCAGGGTGTGGGACAACGAGCGGAAAAGGAAAAGGTGAAAAACAACAGCTTAAAACATGACACATGAGGTTCTGCCACATGGGGGTGGAGTGGCTCAGTGGTTAAGACCCTACCTTGTGTACCAAAGACATCATGGTCGCAAGTTCGATTCCACCCCTGGCTAAATTGTACTTGATTCCATTGTAAGTCGCTTTGGATAAAAGCGTCTGCTAAATGACATGTAATGTAACATTAGGACCAGGTTTTGAGGACTAGTGGACCTGACAAAGACAGAGTTTATACCAAAAAAGGTCCTGAGGATTTGATAAACACACTGCTGCAACATTTGCACATCAAACCGCCTGCAGTCAGCACATTTGTACTGTACATGGTAAACAAGTCTGGGAGCTGCTTAACCATGCTGGTCAGGCTTCAGGCATTACTGGAGCCTATCACCTGAACCTACACACACACACACACACACGGCTGTGAACATAAGCAATATTTTCCCATTTGCTCTGCAGGGCAGGGAGAAAGCAGTAGATTTTCAGGAGGCTGAGCCCTTCACTGGTAATCATCTCCTTTACACTTCACTCTGTCAGTGAGATGAATCATGGTTGATGGGGTCACTGTGTGTGTGTGTGTGTGTTTTCTTGTATTTGTTACCTCTTTAGGACCTTTTCTGACATAAACACTGACCTCGTCAGGACCAGAAGTCCTCATGGAGAAACCACAACCAGGTCCTCATGAGGCAGAACCTCAGATTTGAATTGTGGTTTAGGTTAGGCATTGAGGGGTTATGGTTAAGGTAAGGGATAATGCTTTGTTTCGACCAGGGGTCTCAAACTTTAATTGGTTTACCAGGAAGAGGAGGTCGCAAGGCAGCTTTCATCATAGCTTGACTTTAAACGGTGGGCCGCATGAAACTGAAACTGGTCCCCGGGCCGCAGGTTTGAGACCTCTGCTGTCATTTCAGTGAAGCAGTTTTTTTTTGTATTACCATTGAGTTTAGCTCATAAGCCAACTAGATAGACTGACTGTGGAACAGGAGAAGTGATTAAATTGAATTTACCAGGGTCATTGAATACATCTTGTAGCCATTTAACATGCTGTGAACCCTGGATTACTTTGGCCTTGTTTAGGCAGCAGTCCAAATCCAGATTTTTAAGCATATCCAGATTGTATCTAGCTTGATTGTTTTTAGCTGTCTGAACAGCTTAGAAAACACATGAGATCTCATTTTTCCAAAACTAGTTCAAACCACATACAGAATTAGAATCGGTTAACCTAAGATATAAAAAAAATGTATACAGTAACACAAACACAAAATATGTACATGGGTGGTTTCCAATGCGATTCTGATTGTATTCTTACAGATCCATTTCAATCGGAACATCTCGGTCGCTCAGATTGGATTTCAAATTGTCTCAAACGACAACAAAAACAATGACGTTAGTTAATTGGAGGTGCTTTAAACGATCGACACAGTGGTAGACAATAGTTTAAAAATCTGAAGAATGTCTGCACTGCGGCTTTGCGTAAACATTTGGGACAGGAACAGGCACATTTTTCTGTCGTCCATTTTGTTTAGAAAACTTGTTTTTCCTGTAGAATTATAGAAATCCACGTATAAGACTCGGCTAGACAATGTCAGTATGGACACACGCACAAATTGGATCTGATTGTATGCTACAGTATATATAATGTGAAAGGTTGGTCAGGAAGATCAGATTCCGATTGGATATGTATGCTTACAGTCTAAACAAGACCTCTTAGTCAAAGTTTCTATATTTCACTTTGTATTCAACTTTCACCACATCAGTTAACCTAACTCACGCTGAGTTTGTCAGAAAAAGCAGTTGTTTTGTTTTAAACGTACCACTTCTCATGCTGGTTAAACTATTTCTTAGTCAGGCTCTAAGAAGAAAGTAATGTCACACTCAGTATGGATTTATTCTGGCAGGAGGTCGTTTGTGATTAAACAGAGTTTTGATTATTTGTGATGACGCCGTCTCAGGTCTCACGGTGACGTTAGCAGTGACCTGAGTGATGAGGACGTGGCAGCGTGACAGAGAAAACTACCAGGAGCTCGCTGCTTCGCTGCCTGAGTAAACTGCTGACTGACTTATGGGCCAAAAGAGAGAGAAAAAAAAAAAACTACCAGAAACATCTAAATGTATGAAATTTATGAGGGTAAGATCTGCACTGCGGCGACAGACCACAAGAAGAATGATTTACAACGACATCCACAGCATATTTTACAGAAGGTGACATTTTTGTTGGATATTTTATGACGGACACTTATCGTCACAGTGATACTAGTGATAGCAATAGATGTGAGTGGATTTGCACAAAAAATTTTCTCAAGTCCAATTTATACTCATACATATGAATATTTTAAACTGAAAGCAGAAAAACAACTATTTGGTTTAAATATAATGTTAAAACCTTTTTCCACCTACACTATCGCTACATAAACGACCAAATACAATGCACATGTAAACAGTTATCCTTATTTTTATGCAAGTCAATAATACCATATTGTCACATTATTTTAACGTGTTTACATGATATTAAGAAAACCAAATTATTGTCTTAGTCCGACTAAGACTTACTCGATTTTAGTCAGACTAACGTGTTTACATGACATTAAGAAAACCAAATTATTGTCTTAGTCCGACTAAGACTAGCTCGATTTTAATCGGACTAACGCGTTTACATGACATTAAGAAAACCAAATTATTGTCTTGGTC